>NW_028086562.1:4063953-4604621 GCF_014824575.4 Sturnira hondurensis
CGGCCCGGCCCGCGCCCACCCCGCCGCCCGCGCCGGCTCCTCCGCCCGCCCGCCCCCCGCACGCGCGGCTTCCGGGGCGGCCGAGCGCCTGTGAGGGGCCCTCAGAGCGCGGCGGCGGCGGCGGCGCGGGGCTCGGCGTACATCCTCCCGGCGGCTCGCTCCAGCTCGGACTGAGTGCCCGGCGTTGAGCTCACGCCGCCGCCCCGCCCCGCGCCCCGCCCCGCCCCGCGCCACCGCCCCGCCCCGCGCGCCGTCTGGGCCGAGCGTCCGCCTCAGTCGAACGCTGGCCAGGAATGCGACCGCCCCACGGCCGGCTCTTCCAGGAACGCGCTCTCCCCCGCCGCGTTAGGGCGGCTCGGCCACGTTCGGCTACGCTCGGGACTATCCGCCTCGACCTCGGCCCTGTCCGCCTAGGATTCGGCTCCGCTCGGACCCTCCCGCTTGGAACTCGGCTTAGCTCGGTCCCCACTCGGTCCCGCTCAGCTGCGCTCGGCTCTACCCGTGTGAGAGTCGGCGCCACTCGGCTCCTCTCGGTCCCG
Organism: Sturnira hondurensis; assembly: GCF_014824575.4. NCBI lineage: Eukaryota > Metazoa > Chordata > Mammalia > Chiroptera > Phyllostomidae > Sturnira > Sturnira hondurensis. The sequence continues at coordinate 4,064,493 of NW_028086562.1, forward strand.
CCCACCCGGGACTCGACCCTGCTCGGCTCCTCTTGGACCCGCCCGCCGGAAGGCCGCTCGGCGGGGGCGGGGGCGGCGGCGGCGGCGGCGCCGGGGGCCCCCTTTCCGGTTGGGGCCGCTTCCTGAGCCGCTGGGAGGGCTCCCGTCCCACCGCCGCGGACGCCGGCTCCCAGAAACCCACACGCGGCCCCGCCACAACCGCAAACCAGCTAAGAAGCTGGACCGCACCACGCGGCCCCAGCGCACGCCTCACGATCTTCTCTTGGACGGGAACGCAACACACCGCGGGGTCTTCACGCACGGTGCCGATGTCGCAGCACGACCTAGGTCCCCGAAACGACGGGGACGCCACGAAACACGATCCGGGTCCCATCCACCACGGGGACCCCACGTAGGACAAGGACGCCACGAAACACGACGAGGGTTGCTAACGTGTTAGAGTAGAAACACCACGGAGACCCCCCCCCCATAGGAGGCAGACACACCGCTGCAGTCCCAGGACCCCCACCAGGTGCGAGGCCGCACCGCCCCTCCTCCCGGGGTGATGGACAAGCAGTACCCACCGCGTCCAGACCTTGCACCCGGGTCCCCATCACACAGCCCACAGGGCTTCACCCCTCCCCCCGCCCCGCCCCGCTGTCCCAGGCCCACCGCCCACTGCAGGGTTATCGCTCTGTGCCCAGAGAGTCGACCCTGCATCCAAGGCGCTGTGCCCTGTGCCTGGCCCGGTCGCTGCCAGCGCCAGGCCTAGGCTGGGTCCGTGGACCCTGGCCCCTGCGTGCCTCGGCGGAGGGGACCAGCAGGACCCTCATCCTTCAGCTTCCCAGGCCAGAAAGCTACGTGAACCTTTGCAGGGCACCAGGATGTGGCCGGAGAGAGACCCCAGTGCCTGTCCTTCCTGGCACTGGCTGTGTCATGGGGAAGACACAAGGTGCCTGCTGAGAGACAAGGGACCCCAACTGGGTGGCCCCCAGAGGAGGCAGAGTTCCTTGGAGTCCTGGGGGTGAGGCTTGAAATCAGGGGAACAGTCCTGCTGTTGTAAACCTGAGTGAGCACAGAAGTACAGGCCAGGAGAGCTGGGCAGCAGCAGCAGTTTCTTTTCCACAGGTTGAGGGCACTCTCACCAGCCTGGCCAATGGGGGACATGGGAATACCTGTGGTGTTGGGCGGAGGCGATGGTACCACATCCAGTTCAACCTGGGTGACCTTCAATTTGCCACCTACGGCTCCTGCCTCCCTAATAGAAGCTGGAACTGACCCAAAACCAGTGCCCCTGGGGCGGTGCCTGCCCAGGGAGCCGACCAGGCACCTCTGCAGGACTGGAGGTTCAGTCAGGTGCCAGGAGAGGCAGCCAGGGTGGAGGGGGACGGGGGGCGACCACACACCCTCAGAGCTGAGACACAGACGGGGGTGGGGGCAGGAGTGTGGCAGGGGTCTGAGATTCAGCATAGCGCTCCGTGTTTGAAAGCCTGACCACTGCCCACCACAGATGGACGAGAATCCTGCCCCTGCCCTCACCTATGCCCTGGGGACCACCTGTGCTTGTCATCACTCCCAGGCCCCCAACGTGCAGCAGCCCCCACGCAGGGCTTCTCTGCTCCAACCTGAGAAGACCAGGGAAGGAGCATTTAAAAACCAAAGAAAAGGGATTTGCTTGTGCTCCGAAATCATTTTCTTGGCTCACACTTGGACGAGAAATGTTTGTATTTCCCCTGAGAGCGTCAGCTCTTTCCACATGGATTTGAACGTGTTACAACCCGGCGGGGCCAGGGGGGGGGCGGGGGGGTCTGTCACTGAAAGAAGGTGGCTGGTGGGCGAGCGAGCAGAGGACCACCCAGCAAGGGCTTCTGGCCACAGGAGGAATCCCTCCTGCTCCTCCGCCACCAGGCACGCACCCCCGCCCCTGGCAGTGGGCATGCTGGCTCTGCCACTCCCCTTCCCTCTCCACCTTCCGACTTTGCGGAGCTCTGAGAAGAGACCCCAGGAAGAGCCCAGCCAAGGGCCAACATGTCCACACAGCCGCAGAATCCAGAACCAGAACGAAGCCACAGTGGCTTCCAGAGAGTGTGGTTGGGGACAGGAAGGGTGAGGGTACCTTGAGGTGCAGAAAGGGAGGTCAGCGGCTCCCAGGACCTTCTGCACCTCGGTGGGAGTTGAGGCCTCCTCCTGTCAGATGCCGGAGTTTCTGGGAGCAGCCAAGCCCTCGCCGCCCACCCAGGACCCAGTGTCAATACTGAGCCGCCCAGGCCCTGCCTGCTTCCGAGCCTGAGCCCTGTGGGGGTGCTGCTTTCTGCCTCCTGGCCTTCCTCCCAGCAGCTCCTCTGGCCTGTGGCCCGGGTCTCCCACTGTCCCTTGACTACAGGCCAGGCACCATGCCGGCAGGTGGAGGGCCCAGGGTGCAGGCTGGGCTGCAGTCGCCTTGGGGGCGGAGGCGGGGACCCGGCCCCCGCCCAGCTGATGGCTGTGGGCAACTGGTCATGCAGGTGTTCACTCACCCGACAGGCACACGGAGCTTACACCCTGCAGGCGTGAGCCAGGTTCTGGGACCAGCCAGGTTCTCCCCGCACGGCTTCTCTCTCCTCCCGAGACGGGCACAGAAAAGAGAAGACTGGTGACAGGGCGAGACCCTGCAGGCTCTGCGAGGCTCCCGGGGCCTGGGGCTGTGGTCCTGGAACCAGCCGCGCTCCCGAACCACAGAAGTGAGGGTACTGGGGGTGACGGGCCTTTGCCTCGGGAGGAGCTTCAGGGCGCAGCGGGGAAATGGGCCACGAGGCTCAGATCGGTGGGCCGCTCAGAGAGACCCCAACAGACAGCTTGCCCTGGGTGGATAGCTCTGACCTCCCGGCTCCCAGCCGCACGGACTGCCTGCTCCGTGGAAAGCAGAAAGAGCACCTGGTTGCAGCTGGGTGCAAACCACCGCTGTCTGGAAAGTGCTAAGGTGTCATCTTTTTTTTTAAAGATTTTATTTATTTATCTTTAGAGTGGAAGGGAAGGAGAGAGGGAGAGAAATATCAATGTATGGCTGCCTCTCCTGAGTCCCCAAGCTGCCTGCAACCCAGGCACGTGGCCTGACTGGGAATCGAACCGCGATCGTGTGGTTCGCAGGCTCGTGCTCAATCCACTGAGCCACACCAGCCAGGGCCAGGTGTTGTCTTAAACCCTGGCTGCGGTGGCTCAGTGGACTGAGCACCAGTCCACAAACCGAAAGGTTGCTGGCTTGGTTCCCAGTCAGGACACGTGCCTGGGTTGTAGGTCAGGTCCCCTGGTTGGGGGTGCGCGAGAGGTGACCGATCTGTATCTCTCTCTTTCTGCCTCCCCCTCTCTCTGAAAAGAAAATCTTTAAATAAAAAAAAAAGGTACCGTTGTCAAACTTTAAATTTGAAAAAATTCTCAAGAAACATGATCTTGAAAAAAATTTAGAAAAGACTTTTGTCTTCGTTTTCGTCCCACCGAACGTGACTCCACACAAAGATGGGTGCACACAGCTTACCGGGGAGCCAATTCCCGAGGCGCGTGGCTGCGGGGCTGGAGGGGGGAAGGCAGGGCACAGGCTCCTGGAGCCGGATTGCGGGGCGGCCACTGGAGCGGGAAGACCGACCCAGAAGACGAGGCAGCGCAGGGCAGGGGAGGGGAGTCAGGTCTCCGCCGACCCAGACAGAGGCTCACACGGGAAGGGATGCAGGAGCCGTCCGGTGCAGGGTCAGAACTCACAGTGAACGCACGTTAATGTGTGTCAGCAAAGAGAAGAGCTACAGGCGTGGGGTGTTCGCACAGGCCTCTGCATCGTCAGGGGCCCCGCCCAGCTTGAGCTGACACTCCGGCAGCAGGGAGCCCCCCAAGAGCCCACGCCTTGTTTTCTAAATTCCGTCTTCTGCTAGAAGGAACCAGAGCTCTTTAGAGAAATGGCTGGTCCCAGGGTCTGGGCAGAGAGAGTCCGCGACAGGTCTGGGACCTGTCACTGTGCCAGGAAGTCCAGGAGGGCTTAAAATATGACAGGGAAGGGTCAGAAGGACACGGAGGCCCTCCTCGGGGCACCCACAGGCAATCAGAGGTCACTACGCTGAGCATGGATTATAACCGGGGCATAAAATAGGAAACCACAAATCCACACATGTCTAAATATTTTTTAAAGATGTTATTTATTTATTTTTTGGGGAGAAGGGAGGGAGAAGGGAGAGAAACATGGACACTCGATCGATTCCCACCTGTACACGCCCCCTACTGGGGGCCTGGGCCACAACGCAGACACGCGCCCTGACTGGGAATCAAACCGTCAATCGCTGGTTCACAGGCTAGTGCTCGATCCACTGAGCCACACCAGCCAGGGCTGTTTTTTCAAGTAAACATATTCATAAGTCGAAAGCTTGATGGGAACTGGACCACTTGTGTGGTTTTAAAGCCGCTCCCACAAAGCTCCCGTGAATCAGAGAGGGTAGAGGTGCGAGGCCCCAGGGAGACTCAGGCAGAAACCACTGTCACACGTCGCGTCTGTGGCTCTCCTGCCGAAGGGGGCAGCCTGCATGTGACCGAGATGGAGCCTCAGACACTCACACAGAGGGGCTTTGGACAGGACCGGCCCAGAGTTCTGCAGAGGGTCGGGGTCGGGGAACGGCCAAGGGGCATTCTGGACCCATGGAGACCAGACAGACAGGGAGGCTCAGCGCTGCGTGCGGGCCCGGCTGGATCTAGTCACTACAAAGGGTGTTCGTTGGCGGGATGGCAGAAAAGCCTGGGGTGTGGTCTGATGAGCAGACAGCAGCCACCTACCTGGGATGCGAGCTGCGGCCCTGGGGCGGGAAGGTGTCCCTGTCTGGGGGGTGGTGGGACCCTGCGTGGGTGTCACCTGTCCGATGCTGGGCATGGGGGGCACTCCCTGGCCAATCGTGCAGGTTTCCGGGGAGTGGGGCACTGTGAGAGCCCACAGGTGTGTCTCAGGTGGCCCTGGGGTGTAGGGGCTGAGGGGACACAGCAGGACACCTAGAGTACCTCCTGCGACTCCAGGCCCCAGGGCAGGGAGCTGTCCCTTCCTCGTCCCTCACCCCACAGGCCAGGGGACACAGGGGTGCTCTTACAATGTCTTGGGACGAAGCACCAGGAAGGCAGCTCTCCCTCGCTGGAGACGGCAAGCACATGAGCCGCAGGTGAGCAGGTGCAGGGCTGGCGTGGCCCCTGTCGGGAGGATGTCTATCCAGGTCACAGGCCCCTTCTGAAACAGGACCAGCACCGGGCTGTCACCGCCTGGACAAGACGAGCAGAGAAGGGGCTCTTCCGTCTGTGAAGGGGACGAAGGTGGAGGGCCCAGGGAGCAGCCAGCCAGACCAGGACAGCAGGTGGGAGGGTGCCGGTGGGGTACGGGATGTGTCGGGCAAGGTCAAAGGCGTCAGGAGGGCCCAGAGGGGGTGGCGGGATGAGCTGCAGGGACAGAGCAGAGCCGGCAGAGGAAGAGCCAAAGCCAGGCAAACAACTCCAGGAAAAACAAAGGGGGTATCTCAGCAGAGCTCACTCTCTGGCGAACAGTATTTACATAGTCGGAATAGTGTAAACAGCCGAATGATGAAATGCCTCGCTGGGGGAGATGGATGAAGAGGGTAGGGTGGGGCGAGGGCGCTGGGTGAGAGCCCCGGACGGCTCACCCTGTCCAGGGCCAACGCAGGGACACGCACGTCGTCGGAAACACGGAGACAAACCAGAGAAGCGGCAGCTGAGAGAACCGAGGGGCCGCTGCCAGGGCACCGGAGGGCACCGGGCCAGAGTCGGGAGGGGCGCGGGACGCTGCAGACTGGTCACGAGGCGGCTAACCCTCTGGGTTCCCTCTGTTGTTTTTAATCAATGTCTTTCTTTGGTAAGAATTAAAACAAACAAACCAGGACTCTAAACTAAAAATAAATAACAAAGGAAAACAACTGACATTCTCCCCACAAAACAGCGCAGTTTGGGACGTCGCCGAGAACCCTCCGAACAAGTCGTCGACGAAGAGGAATCACAACGGAACCTCGGAGCGAGTCAGTGGGGTGGCGATGAAAACGCCGCGATCCGGATTCGCCGCAGCGGCCGGGAGCCGAGACCTTTGCAGCCGGAGGATCCTGTATCCGAAAGCAGGGGAGCGCTTTCTGCCGAGTGAGGGAACTCCAGACATTTTTAATTTCTTCTTTGTGCTGACCGGCATTTTCTAGTTTTCCAAAAACGCTGCTTTCAGTTTGGTTGGCCTTCCCTGTTGTTTCTTCTGGGCCATTCTGGCAGGAGGGACCCTCCCTCCCCCGTGGAACCTTCCATGGGGTCAGCCTCGGGCCTGCAGCAGGGCCGCTTGCCCCAAGTGGCTGAGGGGGCGTGGGTAGCCGGGGACACCACGTGGGGGTCCCCGCCTGCGGCACGGAGCCAGGACCAGCCTTGCAGGGTCAGTGGGGGTGACGCCTGGGAAGCCAAGCGGGGGGGGGCCAGGTCCTGGGCGGGGGGGTCCCACTGCTGTCACCTGGGGGGAAGGGGGGCGACCCCAGCACACTGCCAGAGGCGCTTGTCAGACGGTGGACCTGCCCTCTCTGTCGCCCCTCGTCTTCCCGCGCCCCCCCCCCCCCGGGAGCCGCCCACATACTCCTAGAGGAGGGAGGGCTGAGAAGTGGGTGGGGGCTCTGTCCCACGCCACGGGGAGCCATCCAAGTGCCCCCAGGGCTCTGCGGGCAGCCCCTCCAGGCCCGGCAGGGACACTGTGCTGTCCTGGGAGTCGGGCGATTTCTTGACCAGCCTCTGGACCCACAGCCGGGATGGGAGGGAGCTGGCCAGGTCCCTGGCCCCGGGCCCAGCCGGGGAGGCCAGGCTGAGTCTGGAGCCCTTTCCCCCAGAGACCCCTGTCCAGCCCCTGCAGGGCCGGAACAGGACACCTTGTGGTTGAGGAGTGACAGCTCGGGGGAGGGCAGTGGGGACACAGAGGCCTAAGTTTGCCTGGGGCTCCAGGCCCAGGGGCTTGCTGGCCTGGCTCTGGGGAAGTGTCCTCAGCTGGGGGGTCACTTCAGCCAGGGCCCAGCCCAGAGGGACGTGGAGAGAGCCTGCACCTGGGCCGCCCGCAGGACCCTGTGCCCTGAAGCGTCCTGTGCTGCTCTGGAATGTGCTCCTTGTCCGCCCTGGCTGGCCAGGGCTCCGGCCACACCCTGCCGATCAAAGCGTGGCCGCCTCCTGCCTGCACCCTACAGCCCTGGGCAGCCGAGACCCAAGGCCGGAGCCCCGTCCTGCGCGTAAAGCGCGGATCAGGGGCAGGGAGGGGCAGGGGGTGGTGGGGTGGCAGGGCTGGGCCAAAGCCTGGGCACCCTGCTGCCCCTTGTTCTGCCGGTGCCCCTGTATGCCAGCACAGAGCACAGGAGCCCCATGGGGGCATCAGGGCAGGTCCTTGCCCAAATGAAGTCCCCACCTGCCCCTCCAAAGACAGCCCCCCAGGGCCTGAGCTCAGAGGTGCAGCAGGCTCCACGCCTGGGTGTGCGGGCAAACTCACACAGCGCGCCTTTGAGGGCGGTGGTGCCGCCCCCCCATTCGCAGAAGGACACGCTAGGGCTCAGGGCCGCCCAGACACCGTGGGCAAGGGGACAGGAACCCGGGCGAGGCCCAGCCACCACCGCAGTGTGGTGGGAGGCAGGGGTCTCTGAACTCCGCCTCCACGTGGCCCGTCTTCCAGTTTGACGGAGGGGTTGCCCCTCCCAGCCACTCAGGGGGCCCTGGGAGCACCCTCCCCACACCCCACCCCACTCCCCCGAGGGGGCCCTGCTTCACTGCACCCAGACTCGCCCCGGCTCCGCCCTGCCCCCACTCCCGTGGGCCCTCTGTGCAGCACTCCTGGGGGAGGGGGCAGGGGCTGCCCCACCCGCCACCCGCACTGTCCCCAGCCCTGTGCCCCCCAGGTCCCAATGCTCCTGTCACTCTGCTGTCATTCTCCTTTCCTGTCAGGGGCCCCAGCCCTTTCCTGGCTCTCGAGTGAGTGGCGAGTGGCCTGAGGCTGTTCCGACCGGAGGAACCAGTGCCTGGGCAGCGGCCTGGGCAGCGGCCTGGCAGCCCCGCAACCCCGGAGAGCGGCACTGGGGAGACAGTTCCCATGGGGCTGCGGGGCACTGCCCTGGGGGCCTGGGCCAGAGAGCAGCCCCGAGCCTCAGAGCCCCTCTCCGCCTCTGCTCTCTGGCCTGAGAGGGAGGCTGGCCTCAGGGTCTGGGCCTGCCCGAGAGGTGGGAGGCCCCCCATCCCAGAGGGAAGGAGCATGGCACGGTGGGTCGGGGCCTGGCCTCTGGCAGGAAGGGGGAACGGAGAGGTCACCCCCTGAACAGCCCTCCGGGGGTAGGGCTGGAGGCAGGGCTGGAGGCAGGAGTGCAGAGGGTGGCCGGTGGCCCCTTCTGAGGCTCCCGCTGCCCCCCAGAGGGTCTTGCTGACTCGGAAGAGGCCTCGCTCCAGGGCTCTGGGGCCTGCCAGCACCTGGCCGCAGTGGGGAAGGGGGAGAACAGGGTCGGTCTGGCCACACCCGCGCCCCTCCCCGCGGGCAGGCCCTGCAGCCCCTCTCCTGGAGACAGGCCCCCGCCCGCCCTCCTGCCGGCGCTCCTGGCAGGCGCAGCGGTGAGCTCACTCGGCTTACATAAGGCATGTGAGCTGTCCCCCTCCACGGGGCTCCGTTTCCCCCTCTCCTTCTCCGAGAGCCAACCCCACACACCCAGGGGTCTGGGCTGCGCTCCCAGGGCCCCCGCCAGCCCCCACCCTCTGGCATGGGAGGCTGCCCCACCCGGGTGCCCGCCCCACTGCCCTGAGGACGGTGGCTCCATCCTGGCACCCCAGGAAATGGCACCCCAGGGTAGCAGGGGAGGGGGCGGCAGGCAGACCCAGGCCTGCACCAGCCTGGCTCAGGGAGGAAGGCTGGTGTCCCCAGGGCCACCTGGGGGCTGCTGCTGACAGTCACTGTGTTTCGGTCCTGGTGCTTTTCTTGTCTCGATGCTGGGGGGTTCCCCTGCTGGCAGCGCACCCCCCCCCCCCGCCGTGCTCCGGCTGCTCTGAGGGTGCCGGGTCCCCCCAGGGTCCCAGGCAATGACATTTCAGCCGGGACTGGTGCTCTTGGGAGGATCAGCAACCAGACCCCACTTTGGCCAGAGCAGAGGCCCCAGGGAAGTGCCACCTTGGGAAGAGGACAGCCCTGCTTCTGGAGGTGGGCACCCCGTGCACAGCTGCTGGGGGTCCCAGGACTGGGCTCGCTCTGTCTCTCCTTGGCCTCCCAGGACCTCCTGCTCTGTTTCTGTGGCCTGAGCCCGAGGGTGACCCGCCAGGACACCATCGCCATCCAGAAGGCACCACCGAAGGGCCAGGCCAGCCTCGTGTGTCGGGCCTCTCGAGGGGCGGGTGGGCAGCAGGACAGCCACCTCCTCGGCTGGAAGGAAGATCCCCAGGGGTGGCTTTTCTCAGGAGTGGTGGACAGGGCGGAGTCCCTCCAAGGCTGGGAGGGAGGTGGATGGCCCCAGGGCCCAGCTTCCTCTTTCTGCGGGAGAAGGTCAGGGGGGTGGTGGGGGAGCCTCCAGCACCTCCAGCGCTGACCTCCCCCAGCGCAGCCCAAAGGAAGCCCTGGGGCTCCGGACTTCCAGACGTTCCTGCGGGGAGCCGGTCACACCAGCCACGCCCTGCTTGGGGACAAAGCTCCCAGGCAGCAGGGACAGGGAAACCTCGTGCCAGCGTGTGGCGGCAGAGCCTGAAACCCCGAGGCCCCTCCCGCGGACCGCCGCGCGGAGGCCGGCCCCGCCAGGAACAAGCCTGAGCCTCCCTTTCTTTACAGACTCCGTTCTTGGAACTTACACCCTCTTGGGTTTGCTATTTTTACCCACCCTGAGCCTTCCGGTCTCCATGGCGACGCCTCCAAACAGCAGATTCCAGGCAGCGATGACGTCACCTCTCCCTTTCCTGCCGCCCAGGCCTGGAGGCACAGGCCCGCCGCCGCGGCCACCCCGGGCTCCCGCTCACGCCCCCTCCCCGCCCCGCCGCTGGCGCCGGGCCTCCGCGCAGCGCTCTCCTTCGTGCTCCCCTGAGAGCGGCTGTTCGGCAGCGCCCAGCGGAGGGCACCGGCCCAGGGGCTGCGCCGCCCCCGCCCCCGCCGCGCCGGCTGCCTGGTGGGAGCTCCGCAGGCCTCGGCAGTGGGAGACCGAGCAGGAGGTGTTGCTGGGGCCGCCGGCCTGCTGGCTGGGAAGCCCCTAGGCAGCGGTGCCCAGGCCACTGCCCTCGGCCTGAATGGGCCCAGGGTGGCTGTGAACGCGGCCCCACACGAAATTGTAAATCTACCTACAACCTTTTTTTTGCCCATCAGTGTTCGTTAGTGTCTGTGTATGTAATGTGTGGTCCAAGACAACTCTTCTCCCAGGGTGGCCCAGAGACACCACAAGGTCGGACACTCCTGCCAACATCTGGGGCAAAGTGGTGACAGTGGCCGGGGCTCGGAAAGGTGGCAGTTGTGCCGGCAGGGCCTGGGGCCCGCCTCGACTCCCGTGGCATCTGGCCCCTTGGTCAAGGCTGTTGGCTGGGCACGCTGGGGCTGCTGCCTTCCCGCTCCGCGTGGCCACGTCCAGGCCTGTTGTGGCGCGCCCTCCCTGCCTCCGTTCCCACCTGGCCGCTGGACCAGGGGGCCCTCCTCCAGGACCAGATCTCTTGAAGTTGGTCACCAGGCTGCGTCTCTGGCTGGGGCGTGGTTTACTGTGATGGGTTTCAGCCTAAACCAAGGATGGGTCACTCAGGGCTGGAGAGCCACCGCCGACCGGGATGTGATGGGAAGGCGGGCTGCCTGCACCCTGGGCCCCCCTCCTGGAGACGTGCCCTACCCCTGGGCGCCTGCTCTGCGTGGACTCGGACGTGAGACAAAATGACTGAGGAGGCTTTGCGGAGCCTCACGGGAGGGCGACTGCCCGCTTGGGGAGCTGGGACCTGCCCAGTCAGGAGAGTTTGTGGAGGCCTGCCACCCTGCCTGTGGGTGCTGGGGTCCCTTCACCAAAGAGGGCCTGCCCCTCCCATCACCCCACATGACTCAATAAACTGCTGCCCCACTCCCGCCGCCCTGTCCTGGAAACAGACACGGTCTGGGGTCAAAGGCCAGAGAGCAGGCAAGGTTGTGGAGCTCTGGGGGTGGAGGCTGGAGCCCCCCGGTGCAGGCCAGGCCCGGGGTTGGGGCCACACGCAGTCCTGCCGCAACCCGGAAGGGCAAAGCAGACACCAAGCAGATGCCTCCCTCGCTGCGGTCTCTGCCCCCAGAGGGGGGTTGGGAGGCTCACATTCCTGCAGGGTTTCGGGCGCGAAGTCCCAACTCGCCTCGCTCCGACACGGGCGGGCACATGCGCAGGCCTGGACACGAGGCAGCAGGTGGGCGGCCCCTCTCCCGAGCCCCACACGCAGGCAGGCGCTCACAGGGAGGCTGCCCAGAGCCTGAGGGCCTTCCCAGTGGCCCCGCTCCCGGAGCCTCGCAGTCCCAGCGAGGTGCCGGGAGGGGCCCTGCTCCAGAGTACAGGTGCCTCCAGTAGAGAGGTGGCCATGGCTCGTCCCGTTGAACCCCGACTTTGATAAGGTCCAGCGGAAAGCAGGAGGGGGACACGAAGCCTGGCACTTCACCATCACTCCCAGGCAGCCTCGTCCACCGGCCCTTCTCCTGGGGGGTCCGTGTGCGGCCTAGGCCGAGGCCCCTGCCCCCTCCTCCGCGCCCTCTGGGTCTGAGCTCAGGGTTCTGGTGTGCCCTGCCCCGGCAGGGCTCCAGCCCAAGGGGCAGTGCCAAAGGTGGTACCCCGCCAGGTGGATGGAGTTGATCTCACCAGTTGCCCCGAGGCTGCCCTGCGGTCCGCACTGGCACGCAGAGAGGCTGCCTGTGCTCAGGTGCTTGCAGATCCCAAAGGCCAGGGGAGGCGGGGACATGTTAGGAGAACAACTCCCTCCCCAGAGGGAGGTGGCGGGGAGCAGATGTCCAAGGGGCTCCCGATGAGGAGAGGGGCCAAAAGCAGTTGTCTGGGCAGCAGGGTCCACGCAGACGGGTCATGCGAGGAAGGAAGGGGGCAGTGGCAGGAGCCTGTTTTTCACCCCCGGGAGTCTGAGGGAGGCCTGGGGTACGCTGCTCTGGGCCCCAGGGGCCCCAGTGTCACGGCCACACTGGCAGGCTAGAGTGGGGCGCCGCCTACAGGGTGGGGAGGAAAGTGCGGTGAACAGCCCCTGTGCTTCCACTTTCATGCTGGGAAAACTGAGGCAGAGTGAGGCATCGATTCAAAACAGATGACGCTATTTTTCTGAACGTTGTGTTCCCAGTCCCACCCCCAGCCTGGCAGAGGGCGGGAGTGACGGCCCACAGTCCCCCGGTGGCCCCTCCCTGCCTGCCCGGGGACCTGCGGCCCCCTGTCCTGCCCACTCTGGCCGAAGTGCAGGGGTTAGGTAAACAGGCGACTTCCAAGGGCGAGGCCAGCGGCTGGCAGGGCCGGGCAGGCGACAGGGCTTGCCTGTCACCCAGCCCCACGCCCAGCAGCCCACAGACACTGCAGGGAAGGCTCCCTTGGCCCAGGCCTGGCGTTGGCCTCCACGCCGCGCCCTCCGCAGGCCGTTCGCCTCCGGGCCACGCGCTGCCCAGCGGGCTCTCGTCCCCGTGAGTAATATTTAACTTGGAAGGGCTGGCGGACAACTGCAGGGCTGGGCTGACAACAGGTTTGCATTGCGATCTGCTGGCCAGGAAGGGGGAGGGGAGGGGACCGAGGGAGGGAGAGGGCAGAGTGGAGAGGAAGAAAGCAGGCGGGGGTGGGGGGGGCGGTGGGCGGGGGCCAGCCACTCCAGGGGACTGCGGCACCCAGACCCTGACAAGCCGTGGGACCACCCGCTCCCTCGAGTCGGAGCTTTGTGGCTGAAGGGCTGGGGTCAGAACTGGGTGTGAGGCCATGGGGCTGCAGCCTCAGTGTCCTCTGTGGGGCCAGCCCTGCTCAGGAGAGGTCTCGGGCTCCAGCTCAGCAGCAAGGACTCAAGACACCCTCGCACATGCATGCGCACATGCCAGGTGAATGCGCACACACAAACACAAACATGTGGACACATGTGAGTGCATCTGCTTGCACACATCACACCCCACAGCAACACCTGAGCACACTGGGTGTGTGCTCACACTACATGCACAAGCACCCTCATGCACCACATGAACACAACTGCACATACATACCACACACATACCACACGAACGAACACACCACACACATCACAGAACACACCCACACACGTATCACATGCACACACATACGCAAACACACGTCATGGGAATGCACCTGCACACACGTGCACACATCCCACACAGCTGTGAACAGAATGGCTGCCTGTAGCTCAGAGGCTCCAACACGAGGACGGAACCACCCGGAAGCAGGAGCAGAGGCGGAGCCCTGCTGCGGGGCCAGGGCATGAAACGGCAGGGCTGTCCCCCAACGCGGTTCCAGCCCCCAGGGTTGACCACCCGTGCCTGTCGGCCAGCCCCAGCCACCAGGGCGAGCTCACCAGGTCCTCAAGGGTCCTGCAAGTGCTGGGCAGCGGGGACCAGGGCGGAGGGGAGGCACCCCAGCGCCTGTGCCCACCACAGCCTGGGCGGTTCCTGGGGCTCCAGGCTCCGGTCCTCAGAGGAGGGAACTGTGACAAGCATCTGGGGCCCTCTCTGTCCCCACAGCCACGGGGCCAGCCTGAAGCCCAGGGCCAACTGAGGCCCTGGCAGCACCCTGCCTGTATGATGGGTGGACACCTGGCTCCCCGTGCCGGTCGCCGAGGCTCTCGTCCCACGGGGAAGACAAGCGGCGTGTTCTGGAGCCCCAACCGCCCCAGGGCTGGTCCCACAGAGGAGGTGGTGGCTGAGGAGATGCAGGAGCAGCCAGAGGGAGACCAGCGACAGGGGCAGCCCTGGGTTCGGGTCTGAGGGGCCGACCGCGGCAGAGGCCAGCGCACAGCTGGGCCTGGGTGCAGTCGGGGTGGGGCAGGCCCCTCCCCCAGGAGAGAGGGAGCTGGTGGGGCAGCCGGTGGGGGTGCTGGCCTCGCCTTCTGCTCCCCAGCGGAGAAGCTGCCCCCAGAGCTTAGCACACCCCTCGCCCTCTGACCCCGACCCCCGCACAAGGCCGCTCGAGCCCACTGTGCCTGGCTTAGGACAAGGGGCCGGGCTTCAGCCAGCCCATGCCTCCCCGCAGGGCTGGATGCAGGGCAGCAGGCTGGAGCCCGGGATGTCTGCCTGGTGGGCGAGCCCCTGGCCAGGCCCCGGGGTGGCCCACCAGGCAGGGCATGGGAGAAGCGGAACCGGTGGGCATGGGGGCTCACCCTCTCAGGCCCTGGTACAACCTCAACGTCTGCAGCCTGGTTTGGTTCTGAGAAATGGGGGGGGCTGGCCCCTGGTTCTGCCTCTGGAGCTCCGGCAAGGCCTTGGGGTCACCAGCCAGCCTGGGAGTCCGGGGGCGGGGGGCTGCTCAGGCCTCAGCTTCCTGCCCTGCCCTCCCTAAAGGGGTGGACGGTCAGTGCCAGGCTGAGAGAGGGGGTGCAGGGTCCACCCCCGCACGCTGTGGCCCCAGGACTGCCCGGCTCAGCTGTGTTGGGCCTGGGAGGTGTGGCCAGTGATGGGCCTGACTGACATTGTGTGATGGGAGTTTGGCCACAGAGAATCTCGGGCCACGGAGGAAGGAGGTGGTGGTGGGGAAACGTACCACTGGGCTGTCCCGGGGCCCATGGTAGGACCCCTGGTGGGCGCCCCCCAGCTCCACCTGGGGGCTCCATGCCATGGAGCAGGGTGGGGGACCTGGGAAGTGGCAGCCGGGGAGGTACCCATTGCCTGCAGGGGGTTGTGCTCCGCAGAATGGCCCCCCTGGTCGTGCGTTCCTGTGGCCCAGTCCCTGAGGCCTCCACTGACCCCTCCCCAGCGCCCCTCCGCTCCCTCACCTCTGGGGTTTCTCCAACTTCCTGTTACTCCTCCTCCACAACCCGTCTCCTCTGAGGGGCCAGATGGCTTGAAGGTGCCTGAGAGGAGAGGCCAGCTCTGTCCCCAGGCTGCTGACCCTGCCAGACCCACCCCCCTCCTGCCAGCAGGGCAGCCAGACCTGCAGAGAGGGCGGGGGGTGGGGGGCTGTCCATACTGGAGGGGCCTCGGGTAGCTGCCTGGGGCTGTTGCCAGCCCAGCACCCACCTTGGGGCCCCGAGCCAGGGCAAAGGTGGGGCCTGGTGGCCAGTGAGAGGCTCCTGCCTCTCGGATGGTCCTGGGTGCGAGGCCCAGGGGTGCCCGGGCAGAGAGCCGCCCCCCCGACCGGATGACAGTCCTACAGAGACCATTTCCCAGGGCTGATGCCCCTGGGTCCTCGGGGACCCAGGGAAATTCAGAGGCAGATACTAAGGTTCTTATTCTCAGGGGAACACCTTTTTTTAAATCCTTGCTCAAGGATACATCTATCGATTTTAGAGAGAGCGGAAGGCCAGGGGGTGAGAGAGAAACACCAGTGTGGGGAACAGGCCAAGCCAGGCCTGGACCAGCACTGGAACCTGGGACCTTGCAGTTTCCAGGACCAGGCTCCAGCCGACCAAGCCCCCCCGGCCAGGGCAGGAGAACGCTTTTTTCTTCTTATGGTCTCGCTGTGAGAAGGTACAACACCTAAAACCTCTAGCAGGGGCGTCGCCCTTTGGGCGCCTCTGGGCCGCCCCGGGGGAAGAGGAGGTGCCTTGGGGCACAGGTCAGACACCTCTGCCACAGGTAATCACGGAACAGTCCCACGGTGTTCTGAGTGGTTTACGGTTCCGTGTTGGGCCGTGTTCCTGGCCATCCTGGGCCACATGTGTGGGTTGGACACCCTGCTATGTGGCTTGAGCACACGCTTTAGACAACAATGGATGTCAGTTGTTTCCCCATGAAACTGGGCAGAAATCACGCAGCGCAGAGGCAGGTGACCCGACCCCAGGAGCCTGGCCCCTGGGACAGGGCGGGCGGCAGCAGCCCCTCCCCCACTGATCCCCTCCCCCCTGCCCCACAGGCCTTCCCTCCCACTGCCAAGGAGGTCGAATAACGTCAGCTGACCCCTGACCCGGGCTCTGTGTCAGGCTGGGCGCTGGGAGGGGCTATGGCTGCTGTGCCCTTGTGAGGAGAGGGGTCGGGGAGGGGGAGGGGGGCCAGGGAAGAGGGGAGGGGAGGAGGCCCTGCGGGTTGGCCACCACTGAGGTCCAGGGTCTCCTCTGGGCGCACACCAGCTCCCCCAGGACAACGACAGCCCCCCCCCCCTGCTGAGGAGGCCCCCAGGGCAGGACACAGAGCTTTCCCCATCAGACCCCTCTCACTTAGAATTGGGAGTGACCCCAGGGGCTCAAGGTAGGGTGGCAGAAGGTGCCTAGAAGGTGCAGGGACAGGGGCATCTCAGGAAGTGGAGGCCCTGCCCCCAGAGTTGGTGGCGAGGCTGCTCCCCTGGAGCTGAAACTTGGAGGGGCCCCAGCCTGCAGACACGTGGGTATGAGGCTGAGCTTGCCCTCTGGGGGGGCTGCTTTTCAGTCGCCCCCCCCTGCTGGGGAGAGGGTCAGCCAGACACGGGCCCGGAGACGTGGGTTCCGGAGTCTTAGGTGCCCCTGCCCTGGCCAAGCATGGTCTCCAAGCTGCACTTGGGGCGCCAGCTCGGCGAAGCCCAGGGCCCCTGTGAAGTGTCCCGCAGCTGCGCACTGGAGACCAATGATGGGGCAGGGTCCAAACAAGGTGTCAGCAGCGCCAAGCTCCCTCCCGGCGGAGGGCAGGGCAGGCTCCCTCCTGCCCTGATCAGCATCTGGTGGCCGCAGGCGCCCCTTGGCTTGTGGCCTCATCGCCCCAGTCTCTGCCTGTGGCCAGCAGCCCTCTTCAGATGAGGACCCCCACATACTGGAGTTAGGGCCCCCCTAATTCAGCTCGACCTCAGCTTAACATGATTCCACCTGCACGGACCCCGTTTCCAAATGAGGTTGTTCTCACAGGTTTCCAGGGAATGTGGATTTCTGGGGACTTATGTCCCTTCAGGACACTGTCTGAGCTGGTCTCCCTCTCACTCAGGACTGGTTGACTGGCCCCCTGGGCTGCCCCCCACCCCAGGGCTGGGGGTAATTGTGGGGGGCAGAATGCAGGCTTGGCCTCCTGGGAAGTCAGACAGCTCCCAGCCCTGCAATCCCACTTGTGGGCAAGAAAACCTGGCGGGGGGGGGGCGAGTGGGGCTGCGGGATGGGTGGAGGGAGGGGCTGGAGAGGTTTCTTGGCTTGACAGAGGGTGGGAGGGTGGGGGGTGCCAGAGCAAAGCCCCAGGGTCTTCAGGAGCCTCCATTTTGGGGGAGGAGGCCAGCGAGGGCTGCACCTGACCTGGGGACGTGGGGACAGAAGGACTGTGTGGCTGAGGAAGGGAGGCCAGCACAGAGGAGACAGTGGGGGTGGGAGGGGGCTTGGAGATGAGGCACTGTCTCTCCCGCCAGCCCCTTCCCAGCTGCCCCTGGACTTCTGGGCTCCTGGGGCTGCAGCTAGAGAGTGTGCTGGCCCTTGGCTTTAACCTGCTGACCACTGGCAGTCCCGGCTGTCAAGGCCCCCCCATCTGCAGGGTGAGAAGGTGCCCCCATTCCTGCACCGCTGGGTGGGCGCCCCACGGGGCTCTGTTGCCCTCCAACCCTCCGATGTTTCCCAGCAACTGACTCAACCCAGCCTGTCTGCTCGGTGCACTCACGAGCACAAGTGCTGCCGCCGGGCTCCGGGCAGGCTGGCCGGCTGGGCACACGCAGGCTGGCATGGAAGGCCGGGCTCTGGGAAGGAGGCGGCCCAGCCGCGGGGCCATCCCCGCTCAGCGGTCGGCAGGGCCGGGCACCCTGCGTGGGGGCCTCGCCGCCTGCCACCTCTGAGCTGACAGCACGTGCCTGCTGGGGTTTCCGTTGAAAACTGGAAGGGGCCGGTCCTGCTGCCTGATGGTGGAACCGACCCGCCCCAAATCAAAGAAGGGTGTGGGGAGGCAAAGCGGGGCCTAGATCACTCCTGCCAGCTCCAAGTGGGCCCTGCTGCATCAGAGGCAAAGCTGTGCCCCCACCCCCACAGGAGCCAGGAGACCACTCCTGCCCTGGCCCTGAGGATGCTGGGAGCCCAGACACCCGCCCCTGCGCAGGGGCAGGTGCCTGGGAGGGAAGGGGCCTGACCGGCTGGCTGCTCACACCACCCCAACTCTGGGCCCGGTGCCTTGTGGGCGGGGAGCTGGCTCATCACCTCTGGGTGGTGGACAAGGCCACAGCACACAGTGAGGGCCTGGCGCTGGGCGGGCAGCTCTGAGGCCAGAGAGGGGGGCCCAACGCCCCCGACCCCACGAACACTGCTGGGTGGGGTTGGGGGGCCTCCTGGGAAACGCTGACGTATTCTGGGTAAACATGGATTTTGTCTTATAAAAACTTGACTCCGCAGTGCCAATCCCAGTCCCAGTCCCAGTCCGAGATTATTTTCCAACAAAGCTCTGCTGCCTGTCACTGCAGCCCACAGCTCGGCAAACTCCAGCCTTTCAATCAAGCTCAACCAGCGAAGGCCCCGCGGCCCCACCAGGGCCCCACAGCTCTCCGAGGACAGAGGGAGGAGGCGGGGCCGCCGGGCCCCCTCCAGAAGGTCCCCGGGAGGCCTGGGGCGGGGTGGCAGCTGTCGGAAAGCATTGGCAGAGGGGACGGGGGGCTTCCTGACGGGCTCTGGCACCTGCTGCCCTGGCTCAGGGGCCCCAGCTCCGCTCTGCAAGGAAGAGTCCCAGACGGCAAGTCCCCAGGCCGGTGGGGGTGTGAGTCCTCAGTGGCCGGATGAAACCCGAGGAGCCCCCGGATGACTCCCAGGTTGCTCCGCCTGCCCTCCCCAGAGTGCCAGGTCCCTGGGGCTGCTGTTCCACCAGCTGGTACAGGCCTGGCCTGGGGTCCCCTCCCTTGGTAGCCAAGGAAAATGAGGCCCTTCGGGGTGGCCAAGGCCAAAGGAGATTGGGTGCCCCCCTCCTGTGCCAAAGGCTTCAGCCAGGCACACCCTGGGGCACTTGCCCTCCCACCAGGCCGGTGTCCTGGGCCCATCTGGGGCCTCTCACTCCTTCGGGGAACGGGCCACGGGCATCTGCAGAGGAAGAGCCGTGCAGGGCAGAGTGGCCCCGAGAGGCTGGGGTGCCGAAGCCCCCGGTGTCTGTGCCTGGCCCTGCTTAGGAGCAGCAGCCCCTCACCCAGCTGTCCCCACAGCTCCCCAGCGTGGCCCAAGAGCCGGGCACGCACTGGCCATCTGAGGTCTGGGAGGGCCGTGCTCGGCTTCGGGCCGGCCTGGCGTCACTCCTCCTGGAAGTCCCCAGGGCTGGCTTGCAGAAGCGTGGGGACACTTCCAGGAAAGGCTCTGAAGCTGGGGCCAGCCAGGACTTGGTCAGGGAACCCCAGACACAGCTGTCTGGGAGTCCTCTGTCAGCTGGTGCCTGCCGAGTGCCAGAGCTGGGAGCCCCCACATCCGGGGGCCGGCCAGGCGTTGGCCACCTCATCCAGGACCGGAGAGCTCCTGCCACGGCAGCCCCACTGGTTCACACACGGCGGGGGTGCGGGTGGGGGTGGGGGGGTAGGCTCTGTATGCCCTGTGCCATTTCCCTGGGGTCTGCAGCACCTACATCATCCCTGGCATAGGCAGCCGGCTGGAGGCTGGCCTGTGTCCCAGCAGCATGACTGCTAGCTTGGGGGTTTGCACTCAGGGCTGGGGGCCCTGGGCTGAGGGTGCCCAAACTTGGGGCTTGGAGGAGGCGGGACTGTGAGGTGGAGAGCGGGTAGAGTTGGATGGGGTGGAGGACGCTGGGCAGCCCAGGGGGAGGCCCTGCTCAAGTGGGGTCCAGAGCAGAGCCCAAAGCTGGGAACAGCAGAAACGGCGTGTCCCAGCTCCCCCAGTGACATCTGTTTCTGTCCACCCAGAGAGGCTGCCCGCCACCAGCCCCCTGCACATCCTGGCCTGTGGAGCCACCTCAGGGCCACCCCAAGGCCCAGCGGGCAGGGACTCTCCCGGTCCGTAGCCGTGGAGGCTGCCTGGGCCTATGCTGCCACCCAGTGGCCGCTGGGAGTCGCCCAGGCAGGGATCTGGGGATACCCTCGCAGGACCTGCACCCCCGGCACCGGCGGGCCAGGGACCTAGGCTGGCTCCCTGGACTTCGTCGCCTCCCTTGTCTTTCCCTTCATTAAGGAAACCGAGTTCCTCCTTGCTGAAGAGACTCGGTGACGGCCCTGGGAAGGACCGCCGGAGTCTGCCGAGTGGGGCTGAGGCTTGGGCTGTGCCAGCCAGGCAGTTGGGGGTGGCGGGGCCGGAGCCGATGGGCTCTAACTGGGGTGACCGGTAGGAACCCTTCCTCCGGGGCTTCTGCAGACCCCGGGCCTGCGGTGACCGCGGCGGGAGGGGCCCCAGTCCGCTCCCTCCGCTGGAAAATGTCTCCTCTGTGGTGGAGGAAGGAATGTTGGCCTCAGTCTCCCCAGAGGTTGGAGTCAGGACACCATCTGCTCTGATGACGTCACGACAGTCGGAGGCCTCTTCGAGGCCTGAGGAGCGGCCTTGGGGACCCCGGAGACGGGATCCCGCGCGCAAAGCGGTAAGGTCGGATAGGGTTGGGGTCAGGGTCGTGGTCCTCTCGCCCATTGGCGGGTTCGGGGCGGGGCCAGCTTCGGGGGCGTGACCAGCGCCTGGATGGGGCGGGGCCAGTGCCCGTCGGGGGTGGAGCCAGTGCCGGGGGTCGGAACTGGCCTCTCACTTCCGCCAGGCGCGCTGGCTCCAGGCAGATGCAGGCGGCGCGGGGTTCTCGTCTTCGGCTGAGTCGCCGGCAGCAGCCCTCTAGGGGCGGGTGAGGCTGGGGTCTCGAGGGTGGCCGGGGTGGGGGGCCCAGTGTCCCACGGGCGAGCTATGGCCGGCGTCCCTCCCCACGTGCTTCCCGCTGGGTCCCTCCCGGCTGTGTTCTTCGCACGCCCCCTCCGGTCCTGCCCTCCTTGGCCGGTGCCCCCCATCCCCGGAGCCGACTGCTACCCCGCGGATATCCCCCCGGGTGATATCTACCCTCGTTGCCCCAGGCCTCCGAGCCCCCGCCCGGGGTCCCTCCAGGACGGCGACGGCGACGGCGACGGCGAGCGCGCGCGGTTGTGGGCCGAGCTGCTGCGCGCGGTGAGCGCGGACCTGGATGAGGACGGGGTGTCGCCGCCGCTGCCTGCTTTCCTAGGCCAGGTGGGTGGCCAGGCGCGCGTCGGGACGGCTGGAATGGGGGGCCTCCGGGCCTGGGAGCCGCTGACGCCACCCGACCGCCCTGTTTCGCAGGAGCCCAGCCGCAATCCCGAGCGCGCTCCGTCTCCTGAGGTCTTCACCGTGGGATCGAAAACCTTTTCCTGGACGCCCTTCCCGCCTGCCCCGAGGGCAGAGGGCCCAGGCCGCTCCTACCGGGTGCTGCGCGGAGCCGGCGGGTGCCCAGGATCCCCTGCCCTGTCCCCGAAAGCATGCGCCGCGCCAGAGCCCGACGGAGTCCTAGGCTCCGGGGAGCAGCCGGCGGTGGACGCAGCGCAGACCCTGCAGAGCTGCCCCATGTGCCAGGTCGACTTCGCTCCAGGGTGAGTGCCCCTGCCCTGGGCTGCTCCCTTCTGTTGCCGCTGGGGGACCCCGGCCAGTTTCGTAAGGCTGAGAGGTGCCTAAGCTCGCCTTTGGCCTTTCAAAGTAACTGCAGGCGTCCAGAGTTGGCAAAGCTGCTGACTAGGTTAGCTGGAGGGCACGGGTCTGTGGGTTTGGGGGTTCACCTGCTGGCTGGTCGACAGGCCCAGAGCCCTGACAGGCTGTTTCCTGGCCAAGGCCTGCAGACTGTGCAGCAGGAGGTGGGGGAGCCTGCTCCCTCTTGCGCCCAGTTGCCCTGCCCTGGGCCTGGGGGGCTGAGGCCTCCTCCAGGGCAGAACCAAGCTTCGGGTCACTGGGAGGCCTCCCCAGGGCTTAGCTTCACCAGCACCTTCCCAGGATGGGCCGGAAGTTTTAAAGTTGAAGGCTTTTGTGCATACAGGTGTTTTCTTCTATCTTTAGAAATCCAGTGTATATCTGAACGTCTTATTTTAAGTAGGGGATGGAATCCAGCTGCACTGAGAAGTTACACCCTCCGCTTGTGGGCTGGGTGTCACCCAGCGGGCACACAGCCCTGGGGCTCACAGGGCCAGTGTGGTGGGGAGCACCTGGTTCAGGCATGGTAAATGGACAGCAAGACTTGGAACTGGGCCTGCTCCGTATCTCCTGTGACCGGGACACCTGTGCTTATGAGCCTCGTCCCTGGACTTCCCGGAAGCAAACACGCCCCTGGAGGGTGCCGGGGAGTGGGCTCCAGAATCAGCAGCCGATGACAAAATACCCTTCAAGCCACATGTTCCGAACGAAACCTGTGCAGGACTGTCCCCAGAAACCATGTCTCATTTGGTACCCGGCCGGAGTCAGGATGGGGGCCCCTCCTGTGTTGGGTCCGAGGGTGCCCCCAGCACCTGCTCCTACCGCCCAGGCTGGTGTGGGCGAGGTGGTGGCTGTCCTTGGTGGGGGGAGCCTGCTCCTGGGGAAGCCCCTGCTGGCCTGGCTTGGCGGGAGTGGCCCTGGAAGGGCCCTGGGGGAATCTGCAGGGCACTTCCAGACCTGGCCTCTCTCCTCTGGCCTCTAGTCCAGATGGGTTTGGGGTCGTCATTAGTGGCACCCAGTGCTGACTCCAGTGCCCACTGAAGGGAAAGAGTGAAGTTGTCTGGGCTCACACTGGTCAGCAGAGGCCCTGGAGCCGCCTGGAGTCCCAGACTCAGCGGAGGGGTGGGTCCCTCCGCCCCCCCCCCCCATTTGTCTTTGCATTGCTCAGGAAGGCTCCTGAAGACAGGGACAGGAGAGACAGAAGCCCAGGTCTGGGCTTTAAAGCAGTTCAGTGAACTTGGCAGAGTGCCAGCACTGTTCCAGTGTGGGTGTCAGTGCCATCGGGTCCCACGCGTCTCAGTCTCCGAGAGCCGGGAGTGCTTCTAGCTTGTTATTCCATCTGATTGTGAAGGAGAGAGCCAGCGTGGACCAGAACCCACCCCGAGGCCGCAGCCACCCCTGGGGAGACGACAGGAGCCCCCGCCTGGGAAACAAGGCCCCCTCCCCACCACACATGGGTGGCCTAGGGCAAGGAGACAGGCCGCTGCAGCAGAGTGGGGATGGCACTTGGACGTGGGGACTGTGCTGCCGGGGCTGGTCTGGGACCAGTGCTGGAGTGTCTCTGGGAGCTGCGGCCTCCCCTCTGGCCGAGGGAGGGACGGGGCACAGTAGGACCGGCTTGTCCCGTTTCCCCCAAGCCTCAGTGTTTCCCGGGCCCCTCAGAAAACCTTTCTTCCGTGATGTGATGGACTCAAGCCGTGTGCGAAGTGCTGTCCCTGTAGGGTCCCCCTGCCACCGAATTCAGGTATTTCGTGGGTTTGCTGATGCCTATGTCACGGGGCGGGGGGGGGGGGTTCGGGCAGGTCGGATCCCCAGGCCAGTTGACGGAGGAGCCCCAGTTGTGGGTCCCCCAACATGTGGGACCGTAGTTGCCCGAGGTCCCTCAGTGGGGCACCCGTTGCTCTTCCTGTTTTTGCTCAGGAGCCACTGGAGGTGCTGCCTGAGCCCCCTCATCCCCCAAGGTGTGCCAGCTGTTCACACTCGGGCACCAGGCGTCACAGGTGGCTGTGAGGCAGGGGTGTCCTGTTTGTGTGCTGAAGAAAGATCGGCGAAGGCAGTTCTGTCCCTGGGGCGGGAGCGGGGGGCGGGGGGGGTGGGCTGCACCCAAGGCCGGCCTGCAGACAGGGTGACCTTAATCCAGGCCTGACGCTCTCTGGTGGCCCTAGAGGCAGCACATGGCAGGGGCTGGTTCTGAGGATAGGCCAAGTGGCTCTGGGGACTTCAGGACCCATGGGCTGGGGTCTGTGGATACTGAGAAGGCCACCAGACGTGGCATGGGCCCCAGTGAGCAGCAGGGTGCTTACTACAGGGCCAGGAGTGGCCAGCGTCCAGTGCCATCCCTCCTGGTGGTGCTGAGCCCGAGCAGGGCCGTCAGGGGAGGTTGCTGTAGGCTTGGCACTGAGACTTGGTGGCTCTAGGGACAGGTCTTTTTGCTCTGGCCAATGAACTAGGCTGGTTGATCATGGCTCTGGAGGTGGCTTGGCTGGCGAGGCTGTCCAGGCTGACCATAGGCATCCCCGGGGCTCTGCAGGGCTCTCGGGAGCCTCGCCAGCCCCAGGACGGGCCCAAGGTGGCCTCTGTACCCTGCTGTGGGAAGGGACCCGGGGGCCTGTGGGGAAAGTCGCCAGCATACCAGCTCTTGGGCTCGGCTTCGAGCAGTTCCCTGGGAGCTGTGATGTGGTCAGGCTGAGTGGTCGCCAGGCCCTGGGGCTCACTCAGACCAGGCCGCCCCCGGCCTCAGACACAGAAGCCTGAGTACACGTGTCCCACTCGGCCTCCCTGTGTCCTGTGTCCAGGGTGCAGGCAGAGCCTCTGACCCAGAGCAGGACCTGGGAGGGCCTTTCCTGGTGGGTGTGGCTGCTCCCCCCAGACTTCCGCTCACGTGGACCAGCCCTGGAGGGCGTCGGCAGGGCCAGGTGCCCTTCCGTGCGTCGGGCTTCCCTCCCCGATTGACCATCTCTCCTCCTCACAGGCTGGCCCAGCTGGGCATCGACAGCCACCTCGCGCAGTGCTTGGCGGACAGCACAGAGGATGCGGTGTGGTGAGCCGCCCACAGCGTCCCTGCCAGGACCGCTGCCCCGCACCGACAGGCGAGGGAGCTGAAGCGGTGTGCTGAGCTCTGGCACTGGCCTGCGGGGGCTGCGGCCTTGGCTCCCTCCCCTCCTTGGCCTCTGCTCAGCAGGGACCTGCTGGCGTCAGAACAGTGGTCGGCAGACGCACTTGGGCCGGTGTGCAGGTGGCTTCACCAGCTGACCTGGGCCTTGGGACCCGGGCGCCCATCTGTGTTCAGGGGGGGTGGGGCAGGCTGACTCCATGCAGCACACAGTGGGTGTCAGTCCTCCGGGGCACTGGTCGCATCTGCAGCCACTGTCACCCCCAGAGGGGACCACCGGCAGACGAGTCAGCAGCCTCCGCCCCGTCCAGGCTCCCAGTGCTGGGTGGGCCTCGGGCTGGCTCCCCCGGTCTGCCGGGTTCCAGAAGAGCCGGGCTTTGTGGCAGCTCAGGCCTGACACCCTCGTCTCCGCCACGTGTACGGCCAGTGAGAGCCTGATGCAAAACTGTGACACTATGGAGGTGGAGGGAGGGCCTGCAGGGGACACGGGAGGGGACAGGTGGAGCAGACGCTGAGGCAGGGAGGCTCCTTTGTGTCACCTGTCATGGTGGACCTGTGTCATCAGACGCCCCGTCCAGGCCCCTGGGACAAGCTCCCTCTGTGGGGGCAGCTGTGCCTGGTGGTGAGCAGGCAGGAGATCCCTGTACCTGCCCCTCAGTTTTGCTGTGAACCTGACTCAATAAAATCTGTTACTTAACAATGTCTTCAAAAAGGAAGTGCCCATTTTTAAAGAAAGTAACTGTTCACGAAGGTCTCTAACTGGTATGCTGGCACAGGGTGGCCGTGGCCGTGGGAACATCGTCCACAGGGGCCCGGGGCCACGGCTCTGCCGATGGGGCAAAGCCGCACGCCAGGGCAACCAGCTGCCAGCAAAGCCTCAGAACCTCGATGGCAAACTCGGGCGCACACAGCCTCCGCCTTCTTCACTTGGAGAAACAGGTGTGTGTAGAGCTCCCACCACCGTTAGCACAGTGTTATGCACACCTGCTGTGCACAAGTGGCCAGAGCAGCAACGCCTGGCGCTGAAACCGGTCTCAGCCTGGATGCCCCTCTCGCTGAGCTGCTGACCCGCCAGGGCCAAGGGTGCACCCAGGGGCTTCCACCATGTGGGGCTCCTTTCCTGCGTGACACTGGCATTCACGGGCGAAGGCACAGGCGGAAGACCAGGCTCTGCTGCTGGACACCCCGGGCCGCGGGGTGCTAGGTGGTCCTTAGACCCCCTGTTCCTGGTCTGAGGCTTTGGAGGCGGGACTTCCTGGTGGCGCGTGGGTCCGGCGACTGAAGCCTCTTGTCCATAAAAGCTGCTCTCACCTTCGGGTGGGGGGCGGGGCAGGGCCCCAGGGATGGCGTCAGAGAGCCTGGCGCTCCTGTCCCGGCACCTGGGGCCCTGGCCTGGGGAGCCAGAGCTTGTGCCGGACGAGGGGCGCTCTGCGGCAGCAGCTCCTTCGCTTCCACTGTTCTCACCGAGACCTCCTGCCCCAAACTGACAGCGCAAGAGCGGATGGCCGCGCCCACCGCGGCGGCGCAGCGGGGCCGTGGTGCTGTGAGCGTGGCTGCACGGCGGCTGGTCGGGGCCTTGGTGTCTGAGGAGCCCCAGCTCACGTGTTAGGGACTTAAAGACAGGTGACACGCCTCTTTCCAGAAGTCCTTCGTTTGGCCTCTTCAAGCTGCCCCTCTACCGAGGGGGTGGTCTGGCCGCATGTGCCCCTGCTCAGACGTCGCCAGTGAGCTTCAGGGCAGTGGCGAAGTACCTGGGCCTCCTGGGTGCCGCTTCACTGCGGGGCTCGGCCCCCACGCACGGGCCTGTCGTCTTCTGATTCTGAGCATCACCCTGACCGACCAACACGCCCCCAAACTGGCTCTGGGACACGCCATGTGGTGTCCGCCCGGCTCAGCATTTTCAGGGAGTGTTCTGAGTCCCTGAGTCCCAGTTTCCCATGTCCGTTCTCTTCTGTCTCGGTCTGCTGGTGCTCCGGGGCCGCGGTGTGGTGGGGGGAGGTGGGCTCCCTGCTGCTTCCACGCTCAGCGTGAAAACCCCTGGTAAGATCGACAAAGGAACTCCCCAGGACTTAGAGAACATTCCGAATTTGTTAAAACTCTTTGTCACAGGCACTGGGACCCCGTCCCCAGCCCACTCTGCGTGTATGCCGCGCTGCTCTGCCGCGACGCCGGCAGGCGCCCCGAGAAAAAAGGCAGCCAGGGCGCGTCTACACCATCGGTACGCTTTATTCCCAGGACATTACAGGTAAGTCCCCCGGTGGAGCGGGTCAGTTCCGCTTCTGTGGAAAGTGTGCACCTTCGGAATCGCGGGCCCGTGTCCCCCTCGGACGCGGTTGCCGCGGGGCCTCCGCGACGCAGGCACAGACAGCGGAGTCCTCCGGCGCGAAGCTGCTGTGCGGGCTGCTGGGAGGCTGTTCTGCCCCGAGAGGCGCCCCAGGCCACGCGGGCACGGTCTCAGCGCAGCGCCCGCCCGACACGCGCGGGGTGGGGGGAGAGGACGGGCGGTCTCACACAGCCTCCTCGGTGGACAGCAGCAGCGGGTTGATGTACTCGAACCCCGCGAACTCGGACTGGTCGATCCTCTTCAGGGTGTCCCTGTGGGCACAGGCAGAGGGCGCGGTCCAGGGTCGCCCTCCAGCCACCCCCAGCCCCGGCTCTGGTCAGGCACCCCGCCCCCCCGCCCCCACGGAGCTCACTCGTCATCCGGCGTCAGCTGCACTGGCTCGCTGGTGAACTGCGTGTCGAAGTTGTCCAGGCCGTAGTCGTCTGTGATCTGCGGCTGGAAGGGCGGCAGCGCCTGCTTCTTCTCCAGCTGGGGGCACGCGAGGCAGCATGTCGGTGTCCAGCGCCCCCTCGGCAGGCCCACTGACTGAGGCCAGAGGGTGGCCAAGAAGGCACCGGGCCCAGACGCCAGCCAAGAAAGACAGAGGCAGCCTAGCTGATACCAAGACAGCCCCAACCTGGGCCCCGTGTGTCCGTGGGGGCCCAGGGGCCCGAACAGCAACTGGATGGCAGGAAGGCCCCGCCGAGGAGGACCAGACCGTGCGCCAGGTGTGGGAACCAGCCCGCAGGAAACCAAAGGAGCCACTCTCCACTGGGCAGCCCCCACTTGTGAGTCTGCACAGAACCGTGGTGGGGCAGGTTCTCCACAGGACCCAGTGACCTCAGGGTCACCAAGCAGCACCATCCCCAGGGACCTGGCTGGTCCTGCCCCACGTGACCTTCAACCCGCCCCCCCAGGGCGCCCCCGAGGGGCGTTACCAGGTCCCAGTCTATGCTGCGGAAGAACGCGTGAGACTTGATGTCGGAAAACCCAGTCTGCGGCCGGCAGCCGAGCCTTTCTTTGGGGTCCTAGGGGTCAGAGTTCAGATGAGCACGTTCCAGCTGGAGTGGAGAAGGCTCACGGGCCACCATGCTTGACGGCAGGGAGGCTGGGGGCGGTGAGCGTACCTTGTTCAAAAATCCTTTCAAGACGTGGGAGGCTTTGACGGACAGGAAGCGGGGGATGCGGATGGGCTTCTCCAGGATCACTGCAAAGGTGGAGTCCACATGAGATGCCGCATTCTCGCCACGCCCCCCATGTCCACCGTACTGCAGTGACGGAGCCGTGGGGGCAGGGCTCAGACCGTCTGCGGCCCAGGACCCCAGGTGGCTGGCCTGTGCCCCCGTGTACACGGCACCCCTGCACATGGCCACTAGAGGGCACTGCGGGGCCAGTCGAGTCCCTGAGGCAGGGCCTGTGCTCTGGGTGGCCAGGAGCCCTAACAGGCTGAAGGGGCAACCCCCTGGCTAAGCCACCCCTGCCCCTGCTGCCCACCCCCCTCCTGGGCCAGGCCTCCAGGATGCACCTGGCCCGGGCAGGGTTTGTGCCACATCAGGACAAGTTCTTCCCTGGTGACAGGAAAGGGTGGTGCCCCCCGCCATGGCTAGCCCCACCCAGTCTGTGTGTGTGTGGGAGGGGGACGGACCGATGGTTCCAGGGGCAGGGACTAGCGTGAGACCCTCCTGGCCACAGCGTCACCTTGGAACAGGTAGTCCTCAGTGTTCATGTCGGGGTTGTCGGTGATGATGTCAAAGGGGGAGCGCCCGGCCATCATCTCGAACATGAGCACACCCAGCGCCCACCAGTCCACACTGAAGCCTGGGGGAGGGGGATGCCTTTGTCATGCCACCGGCCCAGGTGGCCCGTCCCTGCCTCCCTTGCACTGGCTGCCCTCTGTCCTGGTGAGCTACGGTCTCCTGTAATGACTTCAAAGCCGTTCTGCACTGAGGACACGGACCCTGGTCCCAGCTCCGTGCCGGTGTCTGGGTTGTCACTGGGCCATTCGATGCTGCGTGCAGCCCCAGCGCACAGGTGGGGACCACAGGGCCCGTCTGCAGGACGGCCGTCAGTCCTCCTTTCTGATTTGGGGACTCCTTTCTCCGAGACGGCCCTGCGTTCTCTCCTGTGCTTGTGGTCTGGGTTTCATGTTCAAATACACTGATGTGCTGGGAGCGTGCCAGGGGAGCTTCGCCCACAGGCGGCCAGCTGTCCCCAAAGTCTCGTCCTCTCCTGTGGTCCAGCAACCTGTCCTCCTCTGGCCCCCAGTGCCCAAGCACTTGACAGGGCAGGTCCCTCCCAGCCCTCATTTTAACGGCTGAGGGAATGCTGAGAAGAATCTGATGTCTCCTGGAGACATCAGCATGCCCACGCCTGGAGCACGCTGCTTCCCAGGCCGAGGAAGTGGGGGCAGAGTGCACAGCAGCGCCCGTGGGGTGGCGGGATCTGGTCCCGGATCACGGCATCACCGCTGACTCTGGACCCTGTCTGTCCTCTGTCCTTTACCAGGGACGCCTGGGACAGCAGGGGGCGCCGCACAGGCTCAACTGAGGGTGGAGGCAAAGGTGTGTACAGGGCGTGCGGCTCCGGTGTGATTGGGTCAGTGAACCCCTCTCCTAGGCTGCCGGGCTGCCCCCTGCTCTGCCCTGTGACCTCCACTGCCTCCTGGCCTGGCCCTGCCCCACTTGGTGGCCCGTGCTCACCATACTCCTCCCCACGCAGGATTTCTGGGGCGATGTAATTTGGGGTTCCGCAGAAGGTGCTCGTGGTGTCGCCAGGGCCCAGGCCTTCCTGTGGGGACAGAGTCGGTTACCGGGAGGGGGGACAACTCTGCTGGGACCGTGCCGGTGGGACCATGTGCTTCAGAACGGTGGGCTGGGTGCGGGTCGGCATCTCTGCCCTGAGCTACCCGGGGGAGCAGGTGGAGGCCAGGGGCTGAGACCGGGGGGCTGCTCGCCTTGCACATGCCGTAGTCCGTGAGCTTGATGTGGCCGTCGGCGTCGAGGAGGACGTTGTCCAGCTTCAGGTCCCGGTAGATGATGCCCCTCTCGTGCAGGAAGTTGAGAGCGATGCAGATCTCAGCGGCGTAGAACCTGGGGGCATCCCGCTGTCAGGGGCCCGGCGGGGGGCCCGCTCCCCCCTCACGTGGCCCTGTGCCCCCGGTCGACCGGAGCTCGGGGCCCACAGATCCGGGGAAAGTGCCCAGCCTGCCAGCTGTCCGGAAAACGCCGATCAAAGCCCCAGGGAGACACCGGCCACGACCAAACGCACAACCCAAACCACAAGTGTGACGGGGACACAGAAACCGGGCCCTGTGCGCCGTTGGCGGGGGTGTAAATTGGTGCAGCTGCTGAGAGACGACGCAGCGACTCCTCTAAAAGCGACAGAACCGCCCCACGCCCCAGCCACCCCACTGCCGGACACATCCCCTGAGCAGTGGAAGGCAGGCGGGAAGAAATGGGCGTGCCCCCGCGTGCACAGTGGCACCGCTCACAATGGCCAAGGGCGTGGCGACAGCCCAGTGTCTGTGGAGGACGGACACACACGAGGTGGTCCAGCCACACGGGGAACATCATTCAGCCTTAGAAGGAAGCCATGACATGTGCTACAACGTGGACAGACCCGGAGGAGGTCACTCTGCGTGACACATGCCAGACACAGAAGGACAGAGACTACGCGACTCCACTCTCAGGACGTCCCTGGAGGACTCAGACCCACAGACACAGAGCAGACGGTGGTGCAGGGGCTGGGGCGGGGTGGGGAGCGTTCATGGGGCCAGGGGTGCAGTTTGAGAAGATGGAAAGTTCTGGAGGGGGGGTGGTGATGGCTGCAGGACAGTGGGAGTGTGTGTGATGCCCTTGAAAATGGCTAACGTGCTAACTTCCGTGTGACGGGTGTTTCTCAATTAGAAAAAGTGACTGATTTATCAACTCCTGTTGCCAAGAGGATCGGGGGCCACTCAGCGGCCTGGGAGTTTTTCTAGCGAGGAAGTGAGGGAGGGAGCACGGTGGAAAACAGGAAGGAGCGGAGCAGTCAACGCCCGAGGCCACGGGCGGCCACACTTGAGCCTTTCCTCCCCTGTCCCCTGGGGGCCCTTCGTGAGAACCAGCCCCCCCCCCCATTCTGGGAACAACAGGCAAAAGCACAGCAGGACTCGCTCCCACGGACAAGGTCCCCGGGCCACTCCTGGGGCCCATCCCGATTGGTGACCCCGGGGGGCTGCGGACCGCACCTTCATGGGGGACAGCAGGGCACCCCCCCGAGGGCCCCCGCCCTGCGCCCACACCCACCTGGCGTGCTCCTCGGGCAGCTTCCGCTGCCTCTGCATGTGGAACATGAGGTCCCCGCCGTTGACGTATTCTATGACCAGGAACAGCCTGGTGGGACAGAGGGGGCGACGCAGGTTGAGATGGCGGACGTTGGCTGGACCCACCCACAGGCGGGAGCCCTGACTGGGGACCCGTCCAGGGGTCACTCTCGCTGGTGGCAACTGTTCCCGGCCAACAGCCTGTCCTCCTTTGCTGCCACGTCAACTCTCCTGAGTGGCGGAAGAAGGCGGAGGCCGGGTCACCTGGCCCACGCCCGGCGGTCAGCAGGGGAAGCCGCCTAGAGCGGAGCGGACCCGGAGCAGGCAGGGCCACGCGCCGGCCACTGAGGCGTCACTGGAGACCACTGTCACCCAGTGCTGAGCCTGACACCGCAGAACTCGGGAACCCCAGCTTTCAGCCCACACCCCACCCAGCAGCCGTCTGCCCTCCATGCATGTGTGTCTGCCTCAGGGCAGCAAAGGTGAAGGAGGGCAGGGCCCTGGCCAGAGGCCCACGGTGGGTGGGCAGTGGGGGCCTCACCAGGACCAGAGGCCTGGACCAGAGGCCTGGCCAGCAACGGGGACCAGCTCCACACTTGAGGAAACCCCAGGTGTGTGGGCCAGGTGACGGGGTGAAAGGCCCGAGAACCACCGCTCTGGCTGCTGAGTCTGGGGGGACCCCAGGGAAGGGGGCGTGGGCAGGAGGAGCAGCAAAGGCAGTGTCCTACTGCCAAAGGGTGGTGGCCAGGAGGGGCCCAGGTGGCCGGTGGGCGGGGCTGCCCCTGGGTAGGCACAGGGCAGAGCCTCCGCCCCCGGGGGTGGGGGCAGCTGGCGAGGGGCCGGTGGTGTCCTTCGGTCCACAGGTCCCAGACCTGGCGGTGCCATCAGAGGCAGAGGGGCCATCACGTCTCCAGGGGGTTTAGCTCGTGGTCTCTTTCTGGAGAAGCTCTTCCCCGCGTTTAACAAGGTTCCACTTTCAACATAAAACCCACAGTTTCCCAGAAGTGCCCAGGTGAGGGTGGCTCTCAGAGCCTTAGGTCACCGGCTCTGTCGGGGAGGTCAGGGCGGGAGGCAACCCCATGTCTCGTCCCACCGGGCCCTGTCCGCACCCAGGGTCTGTCCCCGCCTCCAGAGGACATGCTGGGAGCGGCTCCAGGCGCCCTGGACTGGCCATCGGCCTGTCCGTGCACATCCCTGTGGCCCGGTGGCTTTCTTGCCTCAGGTGAGAGGCCGAACGCGTGCCACCTGGCCCTGCACAGGTGCGTGGCCCGGGCCTGGGAGGGGCCACAAGGACGGAGGGTGGCGACGTGGCCTCAGCATCAGGCAGTGTCCTAAGCACAACCTGTGTGTAAACTTGTTGACTGGGAAGGGACCCAAGACCTAAACGTTAGCCCAAGGATTTTTTTTAAAGCATTTATTCAAACTCAAAACATACGACGGGTGTTTTCCAGTCACGAGTCCTGTGCCTGGGGAGCCGTTCCCCTGGGCCTGCCCCCCGAGAGAGGCCTCACCCCAACATGGAGCACCCGCCGTGTCGGCGTCCATGGCAACTCGGGCAATGTCACTTCCGGGGAAAATGAACAGACCACGGAGCCCGGGAAGGACACTGCCGTGCCAGCGAGACGCGCGCACAGCGAGACGGGCAACATGGGGACACTGAGGCCTGGGGAGGCTGAGCGAGTTCCCCAGGGCCACACAGCCTCTCCCGGGAGGAGCCAACGTCAGACCCACGTGGCCCTGCGTCCACTCGAATCCCCACCTCCGGGGCGTGAAATGTACTTAACATGACACCAGCCGATGACCGTGAAGCTGGTTGGACGAACCGAACCCCAACACTCGACATGGGGGGAGGCCTATGGTTCCCGCCAACTCAGCTCCCACGCAGTTCGGACCCCCCAACGCAGAGCCCGGGACGCCCCCTACCTGCTGGCCGTCTGGAAGCAGGAGTGCAGGCCAACCAGGAAGGGGCTGCTGGACGCTTGCTCGAACACGTGCTTCTCCGTCTGCACCCAGTCGATGTCCTGCAACAGAGGCCGGCGAGGTCACTGGGGCCCCGGGCGCTCCTCGTGGGCGTCCTGGGGGCGGGGTCTCTTGTCCCCGCTGGGGATGACGACGCAGAGGGAACACCCACTCAGGAACACGTCACCACCACTGTCACTAGCGGCGTGCTGGCCTGTGAGTGGCGGGCTTCGTC
The DNA here is from genome assembly GCF_014824575.4 of Sturnira hondurensis. Classification (NCBI taxonomy): domain Eukaryota; kingdom Metazoa; phylum Chordata; class Mammalia; order Chiroptera; family Phyllostomidae; genus Sturnira; species Sturnira hondurensis. Next base: position 4,098,073 of record NW_028086562.1, read on the forward strand.
CCCACTGAAGACCCCCGGAATCCGAGGATGGAGTCCCACAGGCGCCTCCCCAGCCCTGTTCCTACCACAGGGCTGCCCCCAGTCCATGCCAGAACCCGGGGTGCAGCTCCTCCCGCCGCTCCGTCTGCCAGGAGACCCCAAGGGTGGGACGGCTTCCGTCCCATCTGTGCACGTGGAGGACCCCTGGCTCCTCCTGTCCCCAGCTCCAACCGTGCCCGTCAATGGCTGCTAGGACATTCTACTCGGTGCCTCCCCTGCCAGGCTGGCCTCCGACGGCACTCCTCCCCAGCCCCATCTGCTCCTACAAGGGCAGCCAGTCACCAGACCCTCAGGCAGAAGACCCTGCTGGTGGCCGGGATGCCTCCTCCCCTCCCAGGCGGTTCCCTCGCTGACATGGGCGCCTCCTGCCTGCCAGGCTGAGACACAGCTCCCGGGACGCGGACATGTACACGTCTCCCTGGGGGCCGTCACCCAGCCACTGCTGCGGTGGCCCAGGCTCCGAGCCACAGGACACTGCTGTCTCTCTCACGTGCCCAGCGCCGGTGCCCACTCAACAACTTGGGGGCTGTGCCCTTCTCTGGGGACCACCTGGAAGCCCACCTCCACATCCTGCCCCCAGTGCACGGCGTGAGAGGTCTGAGATGAACTAAGCCCTGACCCTCCCTAATGCTTTTCCTCTCCGGGGCCCCTGCAGATCGGGCCCCACACAGCGCACTTGCTGTGTGCCTGGCTGCTGTACCGGGAAGGGATCTGCACCCACCGGGAGGGCCGCGGGCCAGTAGTGGGGCCAGGGTTCAAACACAGGCACCCCCGTCACACGTGTGCACCAGGGGCAGGGCCTGCACACTCACAGGCTCAGCCCCTCTCTGCCCCTGGGCCGCAGCAGCCGACCACACGGCACCACTTCTGGGAGACAGACCGGCACGTGGGTGCGGAGGAGAAAGACCTCAGCACACGAACCCGGGGAGCCCCTGGAGAGGCGCTCAGTATCACTGACCACCATGGCAACGCAGCCAAAGCCACAGTCAGCAGCCACTTTACAGCCACCAGGGCGGCGCCACTCCAGGCCCAGAAAACGGCAGGTGCTGGACAGGGCACCTGGGGACTGGGACCCAGGCCCGAGGCTGCCGCGGGAGGAAGGAGGTCTGCCGGCTCCTCGGGGAGCTAACAGTGGAGCAGCCTGACGGCCCAGTGATCCCACTCCTGCCGGAAGACCCCACGGACTGAAAACAGGGACTCGTTCAGACAGACACCTGTACGCGCGTGTCCACAGCCACTCTGCTCCCAGCAAACAGCCCAATCCAAACACCTGACTGCGCTGCCTGTGTCACTGGGCCGCGAACTGGGGCGAAGCCCGACCCAGGCTACCCTGTGGGGGGACCTTGAACATGACACTCAGTGTGCAGCCGGACCCTCAAGGCCACACAGCGTGTCTGTGTGTGTGTGTGTGGGGGGGGGGGACTCGGAACAGGCAAACCCTCCCAGACAGAAAGCAGAGCCGGCGTTGCCGGGGGCCTGGGCTGGGGAGTGCAACTCCTAACGGGGGTTGAGACTGTCCTGGCACCGGAGAGGGGACACTCGAAACGCCACGGCTGTGTGGGCTTCAGCGCGGTCAGCACGGCGCCCTGTGCACAGCACGCTGACCAGAACTGAGCCGTGACGCTGCGGCTGAGACCCACATGCCAAACGGTGGCCCCCGTGGCCCCCACCTCGTCATCGTGCACCAGCTCCTTCTTCACCACCTTCATGGCGTAGACCTGGTCGTTCTTCTTCAGCCGCACCAGGAGGACCTTGGCGTAGCTCCCGCGCCCGATGACCCTGATGAGGTCGAAGTCCTGTAGCCCCAGCCCCTGAGAGATTGTGATCCCGTCCATCCCGTCGATGACTGGCTTGAGGTCCTGAGTGGGGCGAGAGGGGGCGAGGAGACACCCGGACTCAGAGGGCGATGTGGCGTCCCCGACCGTCTCAACGACGACTCTGCCCAGCCCAGGCCTCGGGCCGCAATCCGCTCGCCAGTCCTGACTCTGTGACCTGAAGACCCCGCCTCGCCCCACCCAGGACGTAAAGCAGGAAGGACGGTGCAGCTTTTAGAAAAAGATTTTATTCATTTATATTTAGAGAGAGAAGACGGGAGGAAGTGAGGGAGGAAGAGAAACACTGATTGGTTGCACCTGTCACACCCCAGACCGGGACCTGGCCCGTAACCTGGGCGCACCCCCAATCAGACACCGACCCGGACAGCGCCTGACCCACCGAGCCGCACAAGCCCGGGCAGGGCTGCGCAGCTCTGATGGGAGGAGCTTGAAACCAAAAACCGATTTATTTCTGCAGACCGTGTGGCCTGCTGTGAGTGGCACAGGATGCTTGGGGACAGCCTCATAGGACAGCTGAACAGGTGACCACAGGCTCACCCGCCCCACGGCCACCAGGCCCTCCCGGGGCCGACAGTGGCTCCTGGCTGACACAGCAGACGCTGCCGGACAGACGGGATGACGGAGAAAGGCGATCTGGCACGGACCGTAACTGGCTTCCTTCCAGCAGACTGTCATCCGGCACGGAGCCTGGTGGCACCTGAGTGGCCCTGACTCACTGCAGGCAGAGTCACCAGGGTGAAGTGCCGACACATGACACCTGCAAGCACTTGCAAAAGCTGTGGCAGGTGAGGAGGAGCTGCCACCTGAGCTCGCGGGGACGGAGGTGCAGAATGCCAGCTGTGCCGGAACAGACATGCCCACGGGCACCGTGTGCCTGTGCCTTTACCCCCAGAGCTTCCGCAGACAGAGCCCACACTGACCCCTCTGCGGGAGCCGGGAAGGACGGGGAGGGGCTGCAAGGGCCCTCAAGTCGGAAGGACGCCCCGGGGCCGGGCACTGATTTATAAAGAGAGCTGTGCATTTGGCCTTCCAGTCTAGGCACCCAGCTGCCAAACCCTCGGAATTTCCTAAGTGCCGGAGACGTCTTTTGTTATGCTAATAAGCTGACTTTTGAAAAGCCCTGAATCACCTAAGAAGGGGACCCGTTGCCGGGGAAACACACCACGCACTCCACTCAGAGGGTTGGGACTTCAGTCCCACCCCGACCTCCGGCGGGGAGAGGGCCTGGGGACAAGCCTTCCCCAGGGCCCCAGCTGAGTCAGCCCTGCCTGCGTGAAGAAGCCCCCACAAAACCCCAGAGCACGGGGCCCAGAGACCTTCCGGGCTGACAAACACCCGGAGATTCGGGCAGGGCATGGGGCCTCCTCCGCAGGCCTGGTCCTCTCATGACAAACCTGTCACCTCGCAAAGGAGGTGCTAAGCAAGCCCAGGGAAGAGGTCGTCGCATCCTTGCCCTGGGGTCGGTTGCCCAGAGCGCCGGCGATGCGCTGGGCCTGTGGTGGCACCAGAGGGGGGGCTGCCACCCAGCACAGGGCCCCTCTGGGGGGGCTGGTGCCGTGTCCAGGGGGACGGGCCAGAACTGGGCCCGTGTCTGCTGAGAACTGGGGGACTGCTTGGTGGTGTGGAGGACACACAGCGGAAAAAATAAAGGATAAATAACCTGACAAAATAAACAACTGGACAAAAATGACAGCTCCAACACCAGACTAGACCCGCCCTTCAATCTGGGCGAAGAGGGTGCTGGGGAGGCCGCGCCCACAGTGGGAGGCACCACCCAGACCGGGACCCAAAGGGCCAGAGGGTCAGGAGCTTCTGGGGGCTCAGAAAGGATTGCCCCAAGCAAGACCTGGCTGGGGCACGGCAAGAGCAGGTGAGGCTGTCGCCAGTTCCCGGTGCCCCTCCCAGACCGACTTCCCCAGACTCACACACATTCCCAGAGACAGAGGCCCTGGCCCCGAGGGAGAGGCGCCATGGACTCCAAGGCCTCATGGCCCCTCGAGGGGAGCACCTGCCACCAGCTGCAAAGAGTCCCGGAAATCCCAGGAACGTGGGCCCCAGGGCTGAGCGAACCAGCCAGGGAGTCTGGTGAGCATCTGGGCCCATCCTGTCCCCAGGCCCCAGACTGCACCTGCCACAGGTGTGCCTGAGGCCACCGGAAGGCCAGTGAGCCCGGGTTCACTGAACCGGGTTTTGGGTGGGGGTCACCTGTGCTGGCTGTGCCCCCTGCCTCCGGTGAGCCCTGCAGGGTGTGCTTATCCCAGTGAAAACAAGTGAGCACACCCAAACCACACAGCAGACAGCTGAGGCGAGAGAGGAGCCCCGAACCAGGCCGGCTGCCTGGGCCCCCACTGGCTCGGCCCACAGGCCATCACGCCCCGCCCGCTGCACCACCAGGAGAGTTAGGCTCCGAGCACCCCACCGTCACCCCGACTCAGCAGCGGCTCATGCTTTGCCGCATCCGCACACTGTCCGCCAAGCCGTTGGGGACGGCCTCCGTCACGGACGTCCACCCTGCCTGCCTCTGTGCGCCACCTGGGCACCCTCAAGACCATGCCCCAGTCTCCGACGAGTGCCAGCCGGACAATGCAGGCTGTACGGTGACCCCCCGTCGCCCCAGAAGCGAGCCCGGGAGCCCCCACGAGCCGTCCTGCACGCTCACCTCAGAATCGTCCTTAACGCCATGTTTCCGGGAGGGAGGGATGTAGGGAACTGAGGAAGAGAAGGGACAGCGGTCGGGGTGCTGTCAGGAACTGGCCCCGACAGGGACGGGATGGGGCACAGTGCCCTGCCCAGCCAGGCCCCAGGAAACGCAGCTTCCCAGGCCCCACCACCTGCACTGGAGCTCGGTTCGCCCAAAAACCCATCGTCTGGAAGAAACTGTTCACGGGAAAGGTCAGTGTCCACCTTCCTGGGCTTTGTTCTCAGAGTGAACGGGTGGACAGATGGACAGAGGGGCCGGTGGTTGGAACGGGAGGCGAGAAGGTGAACAGGGAGCTGGTGGGTGTGAATGGTGGACGGGTGGGTGGGTGCGTGGGTGGGTGGTGGATGGTGGCAGACGGGTTGGTAATGGGTCAGTGGGCGGGTAGGTGACTGTTAGGTGTCTCCTCTGTGAGAGGAGCTGTGGGTGCCCGGTCTCACTCCCTCCTCCGAGGGCTCCCAGGAGGGACACGAGTTCACCAGGTCAGGGCCGGGCTCCCGCACGGCCTGTCACCGTCCAAAGGCCAGGAGTTCAGGGTGGGCCCTTGGTCACAAGGGTGTCAAAATCTCTTCCCAAGTGCTTCTTAGCATTAAAAAAAAAACCCTATTCTCATCATAAAAAAATCCCACAAAGCCCCAAGGGCCAGGCCCCCACATGCCTTGTGTACGGTGGCCACCAGCACCCCTCCTTCCCGGGGGCCACAGGGTTGTGGCCCATCTGGGGCGGGCCCAGCCTGCAGGCGCCATCTGCCCGGAGACCCAACCCCCTCCCACGGCAGCAGCTCATGGGCACATGGGCCCCAGAGAGGACCACCCGCCTCTGCTCAGGGCTGAGGGGAAGCCCTGCAGAGCATATCGCCACGGCCATGCATGCCGGCCTTGGCCCTGGGAGAGGAGGCCGGTCCAGGGAGGGCTCACCGCCATCGGTCTCCTCAGAAGGGAGGTCCGCGTCATCGTCCTTGTCGTCGGCTGCGGGTTCTTGGGAAGGCATGACAGAATCCTGCAGAGACGGGAGCCACCGAGTGACCAGCAGGGGCCACGGCACGGCCTCTAAAAACCACCTGGCAAGTCACATACGCCGACACACGCACCCTACCATGCACTGTGCACACGCTGTCACACGCCTCTTAGCCCACACACTGTCACCTGCACCCTAGCACATATCACACAGACTGTCACCTTGCTGCACTGAGACCCCCTGTGACCCCACAGACAGGCGCCCACCTTTCCAGCAGGTGCTACGCAAGGGGCCTTTGCACACCATCCGGGTCACTGTCCCAGCCCCACACCCCTGCACCAGCAGTCAGCAGCCAGGCAGGACTCTGAGCCCCACCTCCCGGCTCTGGGGTCCCTCTGCTGACATCACAATGCAGGCAGCTCCGTCTCGGCAGCCACCTGGGCCCCAGCGTGGGTATCCCTGACAATGACTAACTGGGCCCTGGGGCTAGGCTCATCTCCGAGGCCACGTGGACCTAGGGGGCCCAGGGCGTGTGTGCTTCATAGTCCTTGGCAGCCCTGGGCAAAGGGAGCCCCTGCACGGGGACCCCACCCACCACCCTGTACTTCCAGCAACATCGGGCAAGACCTGGACTGGACAGCGCCCCCCCACCCCCGCTGACAGCATGCCAGTGGAGGCCTGCGTGCCAACGGTGCCCTGGAGGGCCGGACACTGGGCGCCATGGTGGCACATAGGCTGCTGGGGTGACACGCAGTGCACGGGGCCAGTCCTGAGGGGAGAGGGTCCTTGGGAGGGGGGAACCCTGCTGGCCAGGGCCGCCAGGGAGCAAGGACCGCGGGCCCCACTCACCATATGCCTCTCGCAGGTCCGCGGGACGAGCGCGTGGCAGCGCTTATGCACCAGCAGCCGGCAGTTGACGCACCTGTAGCCCTGCCTCGCGAGGCCCCATATCCTCTCGCTGCACTGGCCGCAGTACGCTCTCTGGGGGCGACAGGGCGGCCGCTGGGTGAGGCGCCTGAGGCGGATGCTCTCTAGGCTGACGTGCAGCCGCAGCAAGAGGTGGGCGGTCACCGGTCGCACCCGGCACCAGGCCCCGCCTGGGCTCAGCGGCCACCCTACGCTGGGGGGACCTGTGGCCCCTAGGAGAGTGAGGGGAGAAGCGGAGGGCCACTGGGCCGGGGGGCACAAGGCCCCTCCACGGGCAGCGCCCCACTTGCAGGGAGGAGGGGTGGCCGTGCCCCGCAGGGCTGAGTGTGGCGCGGCCACAGGGGCCTGTCTTGGGGGAGGGGCCTGGCCGAGCAGGGCCTGGGAGACGCAGTGGGCTCCGCCGGGCATTCTGACTGGTGGTGAAGCGCCACGGGGCGGTGCACTCTGCCTCGGCGTGCGGTCCAGCACTTCCAAAGACTGAAGTGGTCCGTCTTCGTTGCTCATGGCCCTGAACAAGGGTCGGCTTGGCACCAGCCCTGGCGGCTCCACATCTCCGAGCGCGAGAGGACAGACATCCAGCCGTGTCATGGGGTGCAGGGCACACTCCCGCACCCAAGGCACCCAGGGTCCCAACTGGGCTGCCCTCCAGCCACGACTCATTCACAGGCTGTAGCCCTCCGTGACCATTTTTACCAAATTTCTCTCTTTGGAAAGGCCTCCACTTACTCCTGGAGGGGAATGAAGAGGGCACACCTGGACCAGCCTCCGGAACTGAGCTCTGTAGAAACTGGCCCGACGCCTCGCGGTGCCTGGGCGTGCCGGCCCTCCCCTGATGCGCCCGCTCCCAGGCCGAAGGGATGGCACCGAGAGGCCCAAGTCTCCTCAGGAAGCGGACGGGCCACAGTGGGCGCCCTGCCAAGACCTGGCTTCTCCGCAGAGGGAAGGACCCTTTGCCCACCAATGCTGGGGCGGGGCTGGAGGGGCCGGGTGTGCGCCCTGCAGTCAGACCAAGGGGTTCCCCCCCGAAACCTGCTGGTGGAAAGGGCCGGTCAGCCGCACAGCTGGGCCCTGGCCGCCTCGTTTCGAGGGCACAGGCTGGGTGGGGCGTTGACACGTGCCAAGGCCCACAGGTGAGCTGGTGGCTGCCCTCAGCCCCACAAGTCCCCCAAATTCCTGTCCACCCAGAGTCTCAGAATGTGGCCTTATTTGGGGAAGTATATCTCTGTGGTCACAGTTAGTTTGAACATGGTCAGACTAGGCTACAGGGCCCCAACTGTGACTGGCATGTCCTGATGGGACCAGAAACACGAAGAGAAGGGGGTGGGGACAGAGGCAGAGGCCAGGGTGCAGCCTGGTCTGCACATCCAGCCTCCAGGCTCTGAGAGTGAATTTGTTTTCATGCCCCTGGTGTGGGGGTACTTTTCCCACCAGCCCCAGGCACACTCATACCATGCACCCCCGTGTCCTCGGTGGAACCCAGGCCCACCTCAGGGTGAGAGGGTGCCAGAGACACAGGCTGGGTTCCTCACACAGCACCACCCAGAAGAGGCCTGAAGGGGGCTCACAGGGTGACGGGGAGCAGGTGCGTCTCCAACCCTCCAGCTCAGCCTCTCCCATGGGGGCTGAGCAGAAGCTGGCCCCTTGCTCCGCCTCCTTTCACTTTCCTTTCAAAGCAGCTCTGGGCACGGGGCACTCGGCACACGGCACACAGCACACGGCACACGGCACACACTCTCGGCACACAGCTTTCAGCAGCGACACCCACGGGCCGGCGCCCAAGGGGCAGCGCTCACCCTGTTAAAGCGCTTGGCTTGGAAGAGATGGCCGTTGGCACGGTACAGCTTCCTCCATCTTCTGGCGCCGCGGCGGTAGATGGATTCTGGAGTGGAGACGAGAAAGCTGTGAACAGCCAGCACGGCCCGCACGGGGCCCCACCCACCAGATGCCTTCTGGGCTGCTCCAGCGGGGGCGGGGGCCGTGCCCTGGGAGGCAGGCGCTCCCGGTCGCCTCCCTGTACGTGGCCTTCATGTCACAGCCCCAGTGGGGAGCACCCATGGGGGAGCCCTGTCCGCAGCCAGGACGGCTGTGAAGACGGGCCCCACCCACCGCACGTCCTCCAGCTGAGCTGGGCACCCCGTCCCTCCAGGCGCAGACACCAGGTGCCGTGGGGACACGGTGCACACGAGCCGTCACACTGTTCCCTGGGGGGCTGACCGCTGCGCTCGGCCAGTCCGTCCCAGCCCCTCCCTAGCAGGAGGGCCAGCCCAGCAGATCGTGGGGCGGGAGGAGAGCAAACGCAGGGAACCCTTGTGTCAGGTCCCTGTTGCCAAACGCCGTCCTCCCGACACGCACGCGGCCTCCGCAGTCCCGGGACAGCGAGTGACAGGCGCCCTCCCAGACGTCGGACACGGCGCCGACGCTGGAGCCAGAGCTCTGGCTTCGCACCTGGGAACCTGCTGAGACGCCTGCTCAGTGCTTCTGTAGTCTCGGTGGCCGTGGCGGCTCAGGAGCAGAAGGGCTCGGGGACGTGACGTGGAAATCACAACAAAATGTCTTTAAAACAAGCGACCAGCTCAGGCTGCAACCTGCTGGCACCAGGTCACGTGCTGACAGAACCTGCTTCTCCCCTTTCCCGAGAAATGGAGTCAAAACGCAGGTGGTCTGGCTCCCCCCTCAAGGGCTCCTCGCCCTGGGCACCAGGGCCAGGCTGGAGGTGGAGGCAGCGCCCCCCCCCCCCGCACCTGGGGGCTCAGACAGAGACGCAAAGACCACCGGAGCGGCAGTGCCTGGGCCCATCTGCCCGGCGGCGCTAAGGTGGCCTGGTGAGCCCCCGGGGCTTCAGTCCAGGTGACACGGTGCGTCCTCCAGCAGGTCCCTGCTGACGTCACAGGGGTGACCATCCCCGCAGAGTGACAGGGGACACAGAGCAGGTGACGAGAGGGGAGTGGAGCTGTCCTGATGGGAACACACCCTTGCACAAGACGTGTCAAAGCCTAGACAAATGCCCACTGGATGTCTGTCCTTCAGATGCGATGGAAGCCACGGGGAAGAGGCACCAGGTCGCCCAACTCGGGCGGCAGGAAGCAGGGCGGCAGGACGGCAGGGAGCACAAGTAGCAGGCGATGGGCACAACAGCGACAGGACCTGGGGCCCTGCTGTGAGGGCCGAGTGTCTGCACCCCCCACGCCGACAGTGAAGCCGGGCCCAAGTGGGGCTGCCTTTGGAGAGGGGCCCCCGAAGGAGTACTGAGGGTTAGGTGGGACCGCGAGGACAGGCCCTGATGGGACTGTGTCCTCGTCACAACAGGAGACACCACAGCCCCCACCACCTAGGACACGGTGGGGGCGGTGCCTGCTCATGGGAAGAAACCGAGGTCGCAGACTCCAGCATGAGAAGTGGGGGTCCTCCGATTCGCCGCTGAGTCCAGGGCGTGTGCCTGCCAAGTTGGCTGTCCCCTCCAAAAACTGAGGACTTGGACACGAGAGGCAAAGCCACCACAAATCGAAGAAGGAAATGCAGATGCCAACAACCCGAGGGGGAGGCACTCGGTTTAGAGTTGCCCAGTTCCCTTCTGGAGGCTGGAAGTCTCGGTGTCAGGCGCACGGCCACAGCGTCTCGGCCCCCGTGTCCGCCCCTGGTGTTCCTTAGTTACGGCCCCAGAGCGCAGGGCGGTGACACTGGCAGCTCGGACGTGCCCAAGCGCAGCCGTGAGGTGCCTCCTGTAAGTGACAGGAGAGAGTTCTCCAGCGAATAAGGGAAGAAAATCCTGTGCCGGGGCTGCTGAGACCTACGACAGGAAGGTGTCCGCTGCCCGTGAGCCGGTGGAGCGGGAAAGAGAAACCCGTGCCCATCTGCTGCCGTGCCTCGGGCTGCAGGAGTTCCGGCCACGGCGCGTGACAAGGGCCTCGTCAGAGTGGAAGAGACGTTCGGTTTGTGGGTGGAAGACAGACGGAAACCGCGTCCCGATAGACAGCGACGTGTTTCCCGGAAGGCACCAGGCTCTGCGAGGACCTCGGCAGGGACCCGGACCCAGGGACCCCGGTCACGCTGCGTGGCCACACGGGGCTGCGTGACTGCTCCAGCTCACTGCCAGTTACTGTTCGGCTCCTCCCGGGCCCGACGTGTGTGTGCCCTTCGCCTCGGGCGTGCAGGCGCTGGAGACGCCGTGTCTGACGGGTCAGCGCTACCCACGGCTCAGGTATCCACAGGGGTCCAGAAACATGACCCTGTGGGCCAGGGGGATGGTGACACCGGGTCCCCATGGACCCGACCCCGTCTCCCCCACGGACGCTTGTCACAGCTCGCAGAGTGACACTGACACGATTGCCGCCTCCATCCCCCCTTCAGTCCCGTGCCCTCAACTTGTCCCCCTACTGCTGGGACCCCACACTGCAGGGCCGCCACGGCCACCCAGGCTGCTCTGGGCCGGGACAGCTTCTCAGACGTCCCTGGCTTTGACAACCGGGGCGGTTTGCAAGGTGTGAGTCTAGGGTGCGTTGACTACCCTCCTCTGGCTGTGCCCGCTGCTCCTCTGGGGGCGAGGCCTGGGTCGTGCACCCCTTCTGAATCTGCTCAGCACCTTCCCGGGAAAACCCACATCTCCACATGCCGGCAGCTCCCCAAACTCCCAAATGGTGGGTCAGGCGTCAGTCAGATTCCTGGCTAGAAGACCCCCGGTGCAGGGCCACCCTGGACACAGCCGGCGGGCCCCTGCCTCCTGAACCCGAGCTCCAGGGAGACCGCAGACCCCCCCCCCCCCCCCGCCAACACAGGCGGGGCCACCAGCCTGAGAGCTGTCTGCCCAAAGGCCATCAACGGCCCAGCATCCAGGCTTCTGCTAGGAAAGCTGCAGCCACACTCCCGACCAGAAGTGACAACCACAGCCAGACGAGGAAGGACAGAGTGCGGAGCGCTTCCAAGGGGCGGGCGCCCTGGGGACAGCTCGGCCAGGCAGTGTCCGCCCTCCTGCTGGGCAAAGACAAGCGAGTGAGCGGGAAGGTCCCCGAGCACCAGGACGGGGCAGCTCAGCCTCAGCCCTGGGGGCTCGGCCATGCCCTGCACATGCCCTGTGGGGTCCTCCTTGGCCCTGCGTGTCACTGGGGAGCGGGGCTGTCCCAGGCGTGTGCCCACTGTCCCCAGCCAGACTCTCCATGTGGGGCTGACAGAGGCCTGGCGGCTGTCACAGCCGTGGGCGCTGGCTTCCCTCTCGGCCTCCGCTCCGTGGCCCACAAGCGCGGTGCTCGGCTCGGCTGAAACACTATAATTAGGACACGGCAGGGAATTTTAACCAGCCGTTTCCATGGCGATCTGGCATCTTGATGGCTCTGACAAGGCGAAGAAAAGACATTTAAAAAGCTGAGCCGAGAGCAACAGGCTGCAAGCAAACCCCACATCTCCCTGATTTGGGGACACACGTGGCTGTGCCGTTTTCTGGAGGGCGGTTAAGGCCCCTCATCCACCGGAAATGGGCCCCTGCCAGTGACCCGCCCAGCGCAGCCCTGCTGCACCTGGGGACATGGCACACAGGGACAGTGCCACCCACACAGGGCCACAGAGCCAGCGAGGAGCCCTCGGACCACGGCGGCAGGAGCGGTGCCCCCACACGGGGCTGGCGTGTTCCTAGGCCAGCTTCCTCCTGGGGCGCACCATCCACCAGACTCTGCGCCCCGGGAGGGCAGGGCTGCCGTCTTGCTCACCAGGTGGCCGCAGGAAGCGGTGTGACACCAGTTCATTCTAGGCAAACACTTGCCCAAAAACCGCAGTGACAAAGAAGGCCCACAGAGGCCCCGTTTCTGGGGCCACAATGTCCTGGCCGCCCCATCGTAGAGGCTGCCTGCAGGGACCTGGTCGTGGGGCGCAGTGGGGGGGCGGCCCCTCACCGTCCCACACCATCAGCGGCCGGCAGGAAAACCGCTCCTACCAGATGTTCTCAGAGGGAGGGGCTACTGTAGCAGTTTGACTTCCTAATTTCTACCAGAGAAGCGACCTTGTCACAACACGAATCCGCTGACTGCCATTTCACAAAATTCCGTGGAGAAACGGAACCCGACTTCCCAGGACTTGGTGGTAGATCAGTTTGCACTCACCGCAGCCCCTCCCTGCGTGGAGGCTTCCCGTCACGGCCTCACAGAGACACGCACACGAAAGTGCTCCGGCCGCCCCCACCCCCGGCTGGACGGGACCACGTGTCCCAGACCCCACGTTGGGGGACACACCGTGGGCCCAGGTGCCCATGACTGGGTTCCAGCGTCCAGGCACCACCAACCGGGCACGGGAGTCGGGACCGGGGGAGAGGCTAGGGGAGAGACGTGTCCCCAGGGCTGCCACACACCCTCAGTGTCCACGGATCCTTGGAGGCCAAAGAGAAAAAAAGGTCTAGAAGCTGCAAGGACCCAAGATGACCCGGACGAAGGACCGCCTCGACTCAGGCTGCCCCGACGGAGCTGCACCGGCACAAACAGCAGGTCACTGCCCTGTTCCGGGTGCTGTGAGCTGGGGTCAGGGGTCAGGGGCCAGAGGCCGGGTCCTGGCAACAGGCGGAACCTCCTCATGGCAGGGAGCTGTCTGGGGGGTCTCCCTTCATAGAGAGGCTCATCCCATCCTGAGGCCTCCACTGTCTGCACCCCCAAAGGCCCCACCGCACAATACATCCCACCGGAGGTTATGGCGTCAGTGTAGGATTTGGGGGACACAAACATCTGGTCCCTAACACTCCATTCAGCTCCGTCCCCCAGATCTGTGTCCAGCTCACATGTAAAACACGCCACACACCCTATCGGCCCCCAATGCCCTAACTCTGGAGTCTCATCAAAAGACCATCCAAACCGAGAGGGTGGGATACGAGGTGTGTGTGCCCTGAGGTGTGCCCCCCGCCTTGACCCGTGGACGAGGGTAAGTGATCCAGTGTGGAAACAGGCCGAGGCACCACCCAGTCCCGGAAGGGAGGGAAGCTCAGGTCTCCACAAGCCCACAACCTGGCACGGCGAGCCCGCCCCTCGTTCCTCAGGAGAGGGAACACGGGGGTGGCCCCGAAATCCAGGGCCCCTGCTGCACCCGGGGCTGCCCGAAGTGCTCAGGGCGAGAGGCCAGGAGACCCAGGGGCAGCTGCTCTCGGCACAACGCAGAGACGGCCGGAGCGGCAGGGCGGGGCCCCTGTGGGGGACTGGGTCCCGGGGAGCCCCCGGTGCTGTAGACACAGGCGGTGGTGATGGGATGAGAAACAGACTGGCCTTCCTAGATCGAGGCGGAATGACCACCTGCCACTTGGCGGAACGAAATCACGACTTTTCACCAGAAAAATCACAGCGTTCAGGTCCTGCAGTTTTCAAACACAGTATCTGACATTCAGTCAAAAACGGCCGAGAAACAGGCGTGTGTGGCCCATCAGTCAGCAGCGGTGGGCCCGCGAGGGGCTCAGCCGTTCCGCGTTTTGTACGGGACAGATTGATGAGAGGACAGCACCAGGGAGCTGGATGGAGTAAAAAAAAGAACCCAAGTCTAAACTTCCCAGAGTCACGGAAATCCTGTGTGAAAAGTACGATAACGGAAATTAATAATTCAAGAGGCAGGTGTGAGAGCAGACCAGACCAGACCAGAGCCAGCGGCAGGAGGGCCCAGAGGCAAGCCCAGAGGAAGACAGAAAAGCGTGAAGGGCTGGCGAGAGAGGCGGACGCGGGCTGGGGGCGAGGCGGCGTGGACAGGCCCTGCCGGAGAAGGTGCCTGCAGACCCCGTGCCGAGACAGAGCCGTCGCACCCCAGAGCCAGGCAGCCCGGAGACCCCGTCGGCTATGAGATTCCCACGGCGTGCCCAGGCAGGGGGACGCGCAGCACGGACGGGGCACCGGGGTTGCCCCTGCGTGGATGCCACTCTGTGGTCCTGAGGGTGCGGGGCGTAGGGTTTACATTCACGGGGGCCACACGGAAGCTGGTGGGGGGTCCACAGTCCCTGCCGGCAGGTTCTGGTCGAACCCGGGAGTCAAGAATGTGGTGATCGAAGGCGCACTCCAAGACTGTGTCTTAAAACTCCTCGGGAAGCCAGGATGCTTTAAAATGTATATATTTTCGAGTGCCCCTTAACAAAGCTAATGAAAGGGGCACAGAATAACTACACTCGACTAAAAGCGCAGGACGGACGGAGGGGTCGGTTCGGGAACGAGATGACAGCACATCCCGGCTGCAGCACAGACACACGTGAACAGACCCCTCGCTGCAGCTGAGGGACACGGGTCGCCTGGCGGACGAGGCTCGCTTGGTTGGTGTGTCGTCCCGGAACCAGAAGGTTACGGGTTCGAGCCCCGGTCTGGTCAGCCTGGATGAAAACAACTTCCGCTTACCAGACCCATTTCCAAAACAAGGCACCAACAAGCTGGAAGTGAAAGGATGGGAAACACCCCCCCCACCAACACCAAGCACCCCCAAAGCCGGGGCAGTTGCGTGACTGTCAGACCAGGGGGCTTAAATGCTGGCCACATTTTTCATTTCAAAGAGCAACATTTCGTGATGACGAGAGTGTCTGCTGGAAAGAAAGACGGAGTGACCGTTCATTTGTCTCACCCGATGTAAATTAATATAAAAGAAAACATGTGAAGAAAAACTAACACAACCAAAAGAAGAATTATTAACAGCAATATCTATAGACATTAAAAATGTTTACTTTTTTAAAGATTTTATTTATTTACTAAAGTGAGGGTAAGGGAGGTAAAAAAGAGAAGGGGAGAAACATCACTGTGTGGTTGCGTCTCACACGCCCCACACTGGGGACCTGGCTCACAACCCAGGCATGTGCCCTGCCTGGGAATTGAACTGGCGACCCTTTGGTTCAAAGGCTGGTTCACTGAACCCACTGAGCCGCACCAGCCGGGGTGATATTAGAGATATTTAAAGAGAATAAAGATATGAGCTATGTCAATGAATGCGCTTTAGACTTTTAAAAATCCTTAGAAATGCAACTCACTAGGGGTGACAAAAAATATAAAATCTGAACAGACGCTTTCTTTTTCAAAATTAAACTTAGAATTTAAGACACTTCCACAAAGAAAACTCCAGGCTCAAAAGGCTTTACTGGTGAGTTCTTGGAATAAGTTGGCTACAAATAGTGTTAGCTCACGTAAAACCTTCAGAAATATTTTCCACAGTTTCCCTGTTGCGGGGCCAACACAGCCCTGTGTGAATCAAGACTCTGATGTCGACCCCACAAAACCAGGGAGTCGGCCCGTCTCGCAAACGGAGCTGCAGAAACACCGACTGGCGTCAGCGAGTGGAGCCTGGCAGCCGACAGAGCAGCTAATGCCTGACCGGCAGGTGGGGGCGCGGCAGCGCCGCTTCCCCTCCGGCCCCCGGCACTGGTCACCTTGTCAGCGGGACAGTGGAGACAGTTCCACGTGTCGACAGAGAAAGGAGCAGCTGACAAAACCCCACACCATTCAGGACAAAATCATTCCGGAATGAGGTAGACCCGCTCCGTCTGGTGGTGGGGACTCACAGACACAACCACCGGGCAACCCCGTCCTCGCTGGCCCCGAACGAGGGCTGGAAGGTGGCGAGGGAGCCCGTTCCCTGGGGCTGGGGTAGCGCGTGCCTGAAGCCCAGATAAGGCTCGGGACCAAGAGCGACCTTAAGGAGACCGCAGGTCAGAGGTCGGCACGGGACCGTCCAGGGCATCGTTTCTGTGCCCGGGGCAGCAGACAGGTGGGGGGCAAAGCGGGGCACTCAAGGGACGGGGACGGTGCTCAGAGGCGGGACGGTAACAGCCGCAGGGCGACGGAGACCAACAGGATGGCCACCCGGAGGCGGCCCCGCAGAGCGCCACCTCCTGGGGGAGAAGGGCGCTGCGGAGATGCGTGGAAAACCACGGCTGTGGCCCCCTGGCACTGGCACGGGGACAGGGCCCTTGGCCCTGCCTCACGCCACACAGCTCACAGCCAGGGTGTGAGCAGGACGCTTCTCCGGCAGGACAGAGGTCTGACTGGATGTCACGCTCTGCCCATCAGGAGTGAAGGGGAAGTGGCGGGGAGGGAAGACTCGGGTGCCGCAGCCACCGCAGACGTCCCCGGCGGCTGTCCCTCTGTGAGATGCTCCAGCAGCAGGACACCTCCTGCGAGGGCCCTCACACACGGTCAGCCATTTCGGCTGCAGGGCGGTCGCGCCCCAAGGCTGGCTGCACGGTGCCCTCCCCCCTTCAACGCCCCTGGGTCCCCTTCTCTCTGCTCCACACCTGTGACCCTGACCTTCCTCCAAAGCCACACCACAGACCTGCTGCCCCCCGGAACCACCCTCCACCAGGACTGGGCCCCAACCCTGCCCTCCGCCCCTGACACCAGCTCCAGGGCGTTGTGGAACCCAGGGACCACTGACAGCAGGGAACACCCTTGACACGCCAAGGAGAAGGGTGGCTGACGACACTGGGACGACCACACCTGCAGGATGCCTTGACTGCAGTGACCACAGTGACGCCAGAGCGCGAGGCTCAGCCGCCAGTGGGCGCAAGGGGGCTCCCGGCTGCTTGGAGAGGAGACTGCCCTGTCCGGTGCCCCACCCCAGGCTTTTCCGCTTGGGCGGGATTTGGGAACCTCCAGATGGACAGATGGCAGGACAGGAGGCTGGACACACACAGGTGCCAAATGTTTGAAAATCCCGAGGAAC
Organism: Sturnira hondurensis; assembly: GCF_014824575.4. Lineage (NCBI taxonomy): Eukaryota > Metazoa > Chordata > Mammalia > Chiroptera > Phyllostomidae > Sturnira > Sturnira hondurensis. The sequence continues at coordinate 4,115,170 of NW_028086562.1, forward strand.
AAGGTTTGGGGAGGGGGAGAGGGCCCAGGTTCCCCGGGCCGGGAATCAAAGGGGTCTGGAAAGAGGGGGCTCTGCCCCAGGCAGGGCTGGGCCAGTGGTGTGTTGAGGGGCTCGGGGCTGAAGCCGAGCGCCCTGGGATGCAGCCCCGGTGGCAGCCTGAAACGAGAGACCCGAAACCAGGTAACCAGGGGAGGGGCCAGCCGGGCCGTCCTGGGCTGACTCGGGCTGTCCCACACTGTGCCCCCATCGCCCCCCCCCCCCAGATCCTGCAGACCCCTGGCGGCACGGGCTGCCCTGGACGCCCACTCTGCCACCCCAGCTCCCATCCCCACCTCTACTCTGGGCTCTCCTGCAGACTGAGCCTGGCCCCCCGGGGGGTTCCCCCATACCTTCTCAGTCCTGTTTCCCACCACACCCACTGTCACGCGCTGAACCTGTGCCCCCTGAATTCGGGTTGAAGCCCTGTCCCCGGCATAGTGGTGGTAGGAAGTGGGGCGTTTGGGGGTAATTCTGGTGCAGCGAGGTCACGAGGGCGCCCACCCCCGCTGAAACCAGAGCCTTGGGAGAGAGAAACAACAGGCAAGCGGGGCTGCACCCCAGGGAGAGGCCGCACCCTGATCTCGGTCCCCGGCCTCCGGAGCCATGGGAGCAACTCCCTGCCCTCAGCGGGGCTCTGCTGCGGGCAGAGCTGGCGGGGCGCCTTCTGGGCCACAAGGTCTCGGAGGCTCCCCGCCTGCACCCCACCCCCACTCACACCTCCGGGGGCTCTGCCGTCAACCAGCCATCCCTGCCTGACCGACTGCTGCAGGGCACTCAGGCCCGCCTTTCGCTCTGACCCCACAGACCCCCCTCACAGCAGGTCACCGTGGGCCCACCTGTCGCATCAATGGGCCGAGGTGTCCGGGTCGGTCTGTGCACAACACTTTGAGGCGCTGACAGGCGTGCCCCCCCCCCCGGGCACACCCACAGCCCGCACCTGGGGCGCTGCCCTTGGGGAGAGCAGGGCAGGGAGCAGGCCGTCTCACGAAACGTGCTGGGGGACAGGCATGGCCCATCAAGGACAAGACCCGGGTGGCCATGCCTGAGCTTCTGAGGCACCCCTCCAGGACCCGCCAGGGACTTCAAGTCCCCCCCTTCACCCTCTCCCTCGAGGCTCTGCCAGTGACCAAGGGCATCAAGGGGCTGGCGGGACCCCAGGGCCAGGCCAGAGACTCGCTGGTTGCCACAGGTGTGACCCAGCAGCAGTGGGGTCCCAAGGAGGCACCTGACTGAGGGTGGGGGTGGAGCTCCCTCCCCAGAGGAAGCCAGCAGGGCAGGGCCGGGCAGGGATGGAGAACAGGCGGGCAGCCGGCAGGGGGCAGGGGAGGCAGGGGCAGGGCCGGGGGGACCAGAAGGGCCGCAGCGGGGGATCCTGTGTGCTGGAACATTCCACACCTTGATGGGTCACACAGGTGACAAAATGACAGGGAACTGTCCACACTCGGTGGCCACTCTCGGAGGTTGACACCATGCCCAGTGACGCCGCAGCACAGCCACTGGGAGCAGGGGGCGCCCGACTCTGCTATCCCGGCAACTGCCAGCAGCAGGCAAGGGTCTCGTTTCCACCCACTCAAAAACAGCCCTCGTTTTGGTAGAATCGAGACAGCTGGGGAAACTGGAACATTCACGACCTTCGTGGCGACGTGGAAAATGACCGGTGTTTTCTGTGCGTTGTGCCAAGACAGGGCTGCTGCCGGACACTGGCCTCCGGAGCCTCTTCGGGAACGCCGACGGGTGACGCACTGCCTGGGGCCTGGGGCGCACGGGCCGAGTGGCACTTAGGGACGCACTTGGGGCCGGGGTGTTGAGGCTGCACCACCCAGCTCCCGGCCCATGTAGATGCTCTGAACCCTCACACTTAAAAATTTCTCTAAAAGAACGAGAACCTGATTCCCACTGTTCGGCTTTCACGCCCACCTGGGCTGCAGGGCCAGCCCCTCAGGCCCCTCAGTCGGGTGGCTCTCTAACCCCAGAACCCAGCCAAACACAAGTGCGACAGAGAGGATGAGCACGAGCACCAGCGCAGGAGCCTCGGCCCCTTGCCCCACTGATGGCCTGGGCTGCGCTGGGTGGTGACCACGGAGGGTCCCCACCTCAGGACTCCTCCTGGTCCTGGGGGGAAGCCAGGACCACCCCGGAGGAAGGAGTATCGTTCGTGGCTGCCTAACATCTCAAAGAAATCTTCCCGAGGCAACACCTGGACGAGCCCAGGGGCCTGGCCGCCCTCGGCCATGTGACTGCCTACCCCAAACCCATCTGCTGGGACAGTCAAGAGGACCGGACTGGGCCCTGGCTGGTGGGGCTCAGTGGGCTGAGTGTCAGCCTGCGAACCAGGGGGTCACCGGCTCGATCCCCAGTCAGGGCACCGGCCTGAGCTGCAGTAGAGGGTACATGAGAGGCAAGTACACATTGATGTTTCTTTCCTTTTCTTTCTCCCTCCCTTCCCCTCTCTCTAAAAATAAAAAAAAAAAAAAAGACCTAACTGGGCCCCAGAACCTCCGATGGCCGTGCTTACTCCACCCCCAGGGGCACCGGGGGGAACCCCGCTGTAAGCGAGCCGGCACACTCCCCCTACCAGGTCTGCAAACCCCCACTCACAGGGGTGGTCTAACCTGCAGCCCAGGGTTGCAGGGGGGGCGGCCCAACACGAAATCCTGAATCTGCTTTGAACGTTACGAGACTTTCTTGGTGTCGCCATTATTTGTGCATTTAACGGGCAGCCCAAGACAACTGTCCTTCCAGTGTGGCCCAGAGACGCCACAGGGTGGACACCACAGTCCTCGTCTTTGGGCGCTGCTAGCCTGAAGTGCTGTCCACTCTCCCGGGAAGCCTGAGCGCCAGAGCTGGTCAGGAGGCCGCCTGGCCCGGCTCACTGACTGGCTCCTGGGCCCTTCGGCAGGCAGGGCGGGAGCTGTGTTTTCAGACTTCTTTCCACAGAGTTGAAAAAATACATGACATTTCTAGGCATCTGTGGCTGCCTCCAACAAAACAGCAAAAAATCTGCCTTGCAGCAGGCCTGGAAAAGCCTGCACCAGACCCTGAGGAAAAGTGTAAATTAAAAGAGAAATCTGGGTCAAGCAGAGGGACGGGCGCGGGGAAGGCCTGGCGCTGGAGCCGTGGCGCGGGCCGGCCCCCCCCCACGACAGAGGGGCTCTTCTGCGTCCGTGCCAGTGGGATGGAGGAGCAGAGGGCGAGGGAAGGGGGCTGCTTCCCAAAACCCCCACCCACAACGCCCATCACAAAGGCCCCTCACGCGGTGACGTGCTCACCGGGACACGTAATCCATCCTGCTGTGCACCCACTACGCACGTTACATTGTGGCGAAGCGTCCACTGCGCACTGTCAGCCTGCGGCTCTGCCGCGTACCAAGTCCACGTCTACCATGAGTGTCTGTTCTGTGTCTGATACTGTGTGCCTGTCCTGCATCCACTGTCTGTGTTGACGGCGTGTCCAGTGCACACCCACACCCACAGCATGTCCAGGGCACACCCCCGATGCACCTGCCGTGCACCAGACGCTGCTCCGGACCGGCAGGCGCCAAGTCTCCTCCAGGCCTCCAGGGAGGCGGCACCTGCACCTGCATTTCACAGGCGGGGCCGCCCACTGGCCAAGCTGCGGCAGCGTCTGGACGCCAGGCCAGTTCTGTGTTTCCAAAGCCTGTGTGACCCTTAACTCCAAGGAGAGGAGCCTCAGCATGAGGGTGGCGGTAGGAAAAACACACACACACACACGCACACACGCATGCGTGCACTTCCCACCGGCCTGGCCGAGGCTCAGGTGCTCCTCCCTTCTCTGGGCCCCAATCTTGGGGGCCGTCCTGCCCACCCCAGCCTACAAGGGAGGCACTGCCACCGCCTGGTGGCACGGGAAGTTGAAGTCCATTGTCCTGGGCCCCATGGCCCAGCGGCACGGAGCCGACGGACGAGTGAGGGAATGAGCATGGCAGTGACGCACACCAACCGGAGTGAGAACAAGCAAATCAGCGCTGCCCCCCCCACTCCCAACGGAAGGCCGTCCCAGCCATGGCCCCCAGGGGGTGGGGTGCTGCCAGCGTGTGCACAGGGGACCCAGGCCCCACCAAAGGGGGGCGGGGGCGCTCACCGGCCTCCCCCACTAGAGGATTAGCCGAGTGCATGCTCTTTAGATTTCACAAATCACACCTGAGGTTCGAAACAGCTTTAGTTAAGTACGTACCAAAGAGGGGGCCTGGTTCTCTTTTAAATCAAGCCTTTGGAAGGCTGTAGGAATGTGCTGGGGGGCCCCCGTCGTCACCACTGAATTCAGACTCGGGGCTGACATGGTGCTACATGGCCGTCAGGTGGGAAACACTGCGACCTACCTGCGGGGGCCAGGGCGTCCCCCCCCCCCCGAGGGACGGTGGCATCATCCCACTGGTTTCAGGGAGTCAGACCTAGGGAGTGAGCGGCACTTGCAGGAGACCTCAGCCTCCAGGAAGCGAGACGGCACCTCGAGGAGCCCCTTGTGCCCCTGGGATCAGGGAAAGGAGAGTCGCGGTCCCTCCTCCTTTCTGACGGCCCTCCCTGGGAGGCCCCACCCCCCGCCCCAAGTGGTGTCAGGTCGAGCAGGGAGGAGGCCTGTGCACGGCGTGTTCCCCGGCGCAACGGCCTCTCTGCCTGCTGCTCCAGGAGGGGGCCCGGCTCACAAACCCCACGAGTTCCCCGGCACCCACATCCTTGTCCTTGGGGGCTGACACTAGAAGCCAGCGTCGGGCGCGGCTGTCCTTGGAGTGGACAGGGTGGCATGTACACCCAGAGGCAGAGCCTGGCAGCGACACCCAGACCTGAAGATCAGGGAGGCGGCCAGCAGGAACGGATAGCCAGTGAGGGCCTGGGGTGGGGACAGAGGCGGCTGGTGACACTCAGGCAAGCGGGGTGACAAAGCGACACGCCAGCACAGAAGCTGCTGCCTCCATGGAGCCCTCGGCTATGGCAGACGGTCCCTGGACGTGCGCATTTCCCGTGCAGCAGATTCTGGAATAATCTCAGGAAAGCCACCTCCACAAGAAGAAAGCAACGCTGAGCCCAGCAGAAGACAGCCACGTGGGCTGGGAGCAGCGGGTCGGCCGCGGGCGAGGGTTCTCCTCGTCTGCCTCTGGGCTGGGGTGTAAACAGTCCACTGGCCACCAAAAAGTGTGTATGGTTCTTCCCATACAATGAAAGGCAAGTTTTTCACTTCCACGGATGACTTCATTGATCTGGATATTCTGCGCATGTCAGCTCCCTCCCGTGTGGTGTTAAGGTCGATCGTTCTCAGTTAATGTCTCAACTGTATTGCTGTCCACCGGACCAGGGAGCACCGTCCAGCGAGGGATCTCTGGCACGAGATGGTGCAGCCGCCTCTGACGCATGCACTCAGGCACCGCACCTTCTCCACAAATGGCACGACCATTTTTTGGGTTTCAATTGTGCTTTTACTTTTCTTGCAATAACCAAGGCTCATGTGCCGAAAATGTTGCATATTTTCTTCCATCTTGCATGTTAGAAGAGCTACACAAAAATTCACCGATTTTGATAATTTTTTAAATGCACGCTGATGTGACAGCTGTCAGGACACAATCAAACAAAACTGCTTCAAGTGAAGTTAAAGGCAAGTAAGTGCTAGCAGAGCCGTCGCACGGAAAAAAACGAACGCGCTTTTCGGACCCAATCATGAGGCACCAGGGAGACACAGGGTTTAACTGGAGACCCTCGGAGAAGACGGGACACGGCCGAGGCTGTAAGGGGCCGCTTCAAGCAGGGGGTGTGCGCCCCAGCCAGTGGGCACAGGCCCGAGTCCATCCCTTCCCACCACAAGGCGCCCTCAGCCCGTTTCAGGGCTTTGAAAACGTATTTCCAGATACTTCTGCTCCTTGCCCGGAAACCGATTCAGCAGGGACACTCGACGTTCAGCCTAATGGGACCAAGACACAGGCCACACCCAGGTTTCAGGGTCACTGAAGGAGCACAAAGGCTCACGGAATGCACAGATAACAGGAGGACCGAGGCCCTGGGGTGCCCCCCCCAGGCGCCCCCGGCAGTGCCTTCCACAGCCCCCTCGTCCTGTCTGGCCCTCGCCTCACAGGCCACCCCTCCTGAGCCCCGGGACAGACACACCTGCCCAGGCCAGAGTTTCCGCCTCGGCTACAACGTTAATGACGATCTGGAACTTCGAAGGGACTAGCCTGTCTGTGGGCATCTGCTCAGGGACCAGGGGCCCTGCTCTCTCACGGGCCCGACACCCAGTGGCCACCACCAGAGCACACGGAATGAACAGCAGGGCTCTAGGAGGGGAACTTTCCAGAAAAACCTCAGAGTGTGACAGAGCAGCCCCTTTACCAGCATCCTCGGGCTGTGACGTGGCATTAATTTCCTAATTTACTGTCCCAGCAACTGAGGGGCAGGGGGTGGGGGCGCCGTGCCTGCTCTGTGACAGGGACGAAGCAGCCCCCAGGTCCCCCGGAGCCATGGGGTGGCCTCTCCTGCAGCCCCCAGGACAGCGCAGGTGCCGGTGCCATGTTACTGGGTTCCAAGCAGCCATCACCTGTTGTTCGGTCAGTTGGCGAGCACAGCGGTTTGGATCAGGAGTCGCCCTGGAGGCCCAAGGACAGCCGTGGTTCCTGTCACCGGCCCAAGCACCGGTGGTCTGGGAGCTGCTCGGATGGCTCGGAGTTGAAAAGCCCAACTCAGGAGTGAACTGGCCAGGAGCAGGGGTTGGTTTCATGCTGAGTCACCTGCCGACCACCTCTCCACCACAGCCCACCTGTCTTCTCAGAAACGCCCAACGCGGCAGGCTCCTGGTCATAGCCTCCAGGGGCCAGCATGCCCCCCGCCGGGGACACCTGCCCCCATGCACAGGGAGCCAGGCCGGGGTACAGCCCACACTGATGGCAAACTGGCACTTTCCCAGGCGGTTTCTCTTAATGCACAGCTTCTCCCAGTTCAGAGAACCGACCTAAAGGCCCACACACCCCAGCCCCGCGTCTCCGTGAGAGCGGGTCCCTGGACCCCCGACCCCTGGGGACAAAGCGGGCAACCTGCCACACCCCCACAGCCTCCACTGGCCCAGGAACCTGACAGTCAAACCAGCATGAAGGACGGCCCTGCCCCCGCGTGCCGGCGCCTGGGGTTCTAGCCACAGGCTGTGGCTAGGTCCCTGCCCTCCCAGAAGGAGCGGAGCCAGGCCCATGGGGCACAGACTTTCTCAGACCACCACACCCTGGGGGGACAGCCTGTGCTGTTGGCTCTGCCACCTGCCCAGCGGCAGCCCGGGTCCCGGACATCTCGCCCCTCCACACAATTGGTCAGTGTGGGCCCAGAACCCAGGAGCAGGCCTGGGCATCAGAGTGGAGAGCGGACCTTTGTCCAAATAGACAGGGGCAGCAACCATGAACATCAGGGGGCAGAGCCCTCGCCCCCTCTGCTGTGGGTCCCCAGGGGCCAAGCCTTCCCCCAGCCACCAGGAGGGGTCCCATGACACCAAACACAGCCAAGCCTGGTGTCCTGGCCCCCTTGCTGCACATGGTGCCCTGTCCCTCAACCAGGATGCCACTGGGTGACATCCAAGGACACGCTCGGTGACAAGCACTGTTGGCACCGCCTTTGTCGTGATGTCTTGCACACATCGTCCTGCATGGATGGGGGCTGACCGGCCTTTCTGACCGCCCTCCCTGCTGAGCACTGCAAAATGCAAGCCGTGTGTGAGGGCTCCCCAGGAGCCAGCGAACAAGCCACCGCGCGGGTCTCGGCTCCTGGCCCTGCGCCCTCCCAGGAGCACCAATCGGGGGACGCTCGGGCAGGGGGTTCAGCAGAGACTGAGGTCCGAGTGGTCCGTCCCATGACCCCCCCACGCCATCCCTGCTGGAGGAAAACCTGGCCCCACCTCCCAGACACCCTGGCCCTTTAACTCTTACAGATAATTAAATGTAAATGTTTCCTTTGAACAGAAACAGCCAGATCCATGAATAAATTATGCTCGTTTTTGTTCGCTTGCGAGAACATCCACGTGGAGCTCACAGTTACGCCCTAAATCACCCAAAGGCTCAAGTGCACCTGACCTGGGGGTCGCTTTAGCACCCAGAGCTCAGAAGTGAGGAGGGTTCCGTTTAGGCTTGGCCTTGGCTGGGGGGCACAGCAGGTGAAGGGTGCCGAGCATCGGGCACGAGGTGCTCTGCCCCCGAGGGGGACTGGCGGCCCCCCTCTGCACGCTCAACTGGGGCTTCTCCGGTGTCCCCATGAGGCTCGAGGGGCCCTGTCCATCTTCACGGGGACGTGCCCCCCACAGGAACACATGGGGGCGCTGCTAAAGCAGTCAGGCAAATGGGGAGCCTGGGCACATGCGAGCGAGAACACACTGGGCGTCTGCTGCTGGCTGACCAGCAGGTCAGGTGTCCGGGCAAGGCCATGACCTCGTGGCAGCCACTGCTGGGCACAGAGGGACTGACCCTGCCTGCATGGCAGGGTGGCCCTCGCAGGCTCCAAGTGCTCCCCCGTGCCCCCCCCCGCCCCCGGGGCCGACACAATAGGCCCTCTTCCTGGTTGGTGAGATTTCATAAAAATCAGCCAATCACAGCCTGGGACAGCACCAAAGGAGGAAACAAGCGCCCACACTGGCACTGACACCGTGACCCCGGGAGGTTGGTCCACACGCACCATGTGCGGCGTGTCACTCACACCAGCCCGGGTGACTGGACAACCAGAAAGCAGGTGACCAGCCCCCGTGCCACAGACAACGCACTCGTCCTGCTGCCAAGGAGCCCACACGAAGCTCAGCGTCGTGGGTTGCCACGGAAACGGGCCCTCAGCCATGGGGAGGCGCCACCTCACACCCCCAGGACGGCAGGTACTGCGACATTTGCTTTCATTTCTGTTTAGAAAACGCCAGTGCCTGCGCAGAGGGGGCGAGACCTTCAGCACCCTGGGCACTGCTGGCGGGGGCGTGGACCGGGCAGGCACGCCGGAAAACGGGCGGCAGGTGCTAGGAAGCGTACACATGGAGCGAACCCCACAATCCAGCAACCCCGCTTCTGGGTGGGTCCCCAAAACAGAGCAGGGGCCCACGGAGAGGTGCGCCCTGAGTTCGGAGCAGTGTTATGCCAGCCGGAGGTGGAAACCAGTCAGGCGTCGTCAGCAGAGGACGGGGAAGCAAAACGAGACCCACAGGCATCGGGATGCCTCCCGGCCTCAGAGAGGAAGGAAGCCCCGACAGATGCTCCACCGAGGACGCGCCAGGGGCCGTCCTGCTGAGTGACAGGAGCCGGCCAGACACAGCAGGACGTGTGCTGTGCGACCCCTCTCAGGTGAGGTCCGGGAGGAGTCGGACCCACGGGGGCAGGAAGCAGACAGTGGAACCAGGGGCTGTGGGTGGGGGTGAGTGTTTCACGGCCAGAGTTTCCGTTTGGGAAGATGGAAAGTTCTAGATACTGGAAAGTTCAGGGCCCTGGCACACAGTGCTCAGGCCACGCCCCCTAGGACAGCAGGCTTCTCTCTGGTGACTCCCGCGCCATCCAGCACAAACCCTGAATTGGAAGGTGGGTTTAGGGGGTTGCATGGTGCCTGTGTCCCAGCAGACAAGTCCCCCGCACCCACACCAAAGCTTTTTAGATGATAAAAATGTATTTTTTATTTATTTCTATTCCTCGACAGAGTAACTGTCTTTCTGGGACTCTGCACCAGGGACACAGACGGAGTCTGGGACGTCCTCCCAGGAAGGGCACCTGAGGGCTCCGGCGAGGGGCACGCTGGCCCTGGGGCAGGCGCCACCTAGGACAGGAGACTGAGCCCTCAGCACGGGACCCAGAGGCGCGGTCCCGGGCCTGAGACGGACGCCCCTTCGTGTTAGTCAGTGAGCGTGAGAGGCCGCTCTGCACAAAGGGCAGCTCACACTCTTTCCGGACGTTTCCTGCATGTCCCAAACTTCCTGGCGGCGGCGTGCGTGGCTTTACAGCCAGAAACGCCGCCTCGAGTACAAAGTGCAAGGACCTTCCTTTCTGCTGCCTTCACCCGTCACCGCCCACTGTCCCCCTCCCCAGCTACCAAGGCCAAGTGACGCTGCAGCTGTGAGGCTTCTGGGCACCAAGTGGCACTCGTGGCCCCCGGGGGCTGCCTGACCTGGAGAGCTGGGTACCGCCACCGGGCCAGGCCCGCTGAGCCCTTCCTGACTGTCTGGGCCCTGGGACCTCTGGAGGCACCTGTTGCGAGGAGCCGTGTGTCCACTTGTCCCTGGAGGACGTCCAGTAAATGCCAAGAGAGGACACACTGACATCAAAGCAGATACCCCACCCCCAGCAGAGGCCACACAGGGTGAGGGGGTCGCACAGCCCGTGAGCTGGAGAGAGGGTGAATGGGGGAGGGGCAGCACCCTCGTGCAGACACTCCAGGGAAGGAGGCGGGAGGGCTGGGGGAGGAGGGGTCCTGGCAGAGGCAGGGCTGGGCCCTGTGGGCCAGAGAGACTTGGGGGACCAGTGGGGAGAGGCAGGAGCAGAGGTGCGCGCCACATGCAGGGGGCGTGTGGCCCAGAGAGCTGTTTATGGGCCCTACTGCCCTTCGGGGCGGGGTCAGCAGGTGACAGAGGCGGAGCCTGGGTCCAGGAGGTGAGGAGGCCCTTGCACTCGGCCGGGGGTGCAGGGAAGGACCAGCAGAGCCCCGCCACCCCCTCAGCCCCCCCACAGTCGGCAGCACACAGGGCGGCTGGAAAAAGCCACTATTCAGACTCCAACTCCTGAGGACAAAGATGCCTTCACACCGTGTGTCCGGGCAGCCAGCACGTGCCAGTCACCACACAGCCTGTCCCTCGGCCACAGGCGCCTCAGCGTGGAGCGGGCTGGCCTTCCTGTGCTGCTTCCGAGACCCAGACCCGGGCCCTCAGCCGGCCGCTCCGGCCACACTTGCCCACCACAGACACAAGGGGGGTGAAGCTCCCTGACCAGAGTGCTGGTGTCGGGGGAGAGCCACCTGAGTCCCCCAACGGTGCTTGTCGCAGTGAGTGTCCTCGGTGTCACCATGGGCGTCGCTCTGGACGGGTGACACTCCTCTGCCCACACGACGCCAGCCCTTCCCGGGTGGTGGACAGGCCACCGTGATTTCCTCAAACACAGGGCTTCCTGAGGGTCCTCTGGGCAGAGGTGTCGCCTGGGTGGCCCAGGAGCCGAAGCAGCCACCTGGCATCGCAGGGCGCCGTCTGTCCCTCACAGCGACCACTCAGCCACCGCCGCCCGGCAGGCCCACTCCCAGTGGACCTCGCGCTCACGCCCATCGTCCCCAGAGCATCCTGTGTGTAGACACACAAGTGCCACTGTGCCACCGTCACCCGCAGGACTCGGGGCTGGGACAGGCCAAGTGGCGTGGTGGCCTGGGAGCTGTGGGCCACACCGCGGAGCCCAGGTGAGTGAGTGGCAGGCCGTGCCATCAGGGTGACGCCTGTGCCCCTGTGGCGTCTGCACAGGGACAAAGTCGCCTGACAACAAACTTCTCAGAATGCGGCCGTGTGAGGAGGCGTGTGACAGTCACTTCGGTGTCTTACCAATCTGCTGAGACGCTCTGTGTGACAGTCATCGGTCGCCCACCTCCCGGGCCAGGGCAGAGCGGTTACTCTGAATAAAATCAAAGCTAATAAAGAAGAACTGCAGGACCGAAACGTGTAAGAGGGCGTCCGGGGGCTCAGGTCCGCAGCGGGGCTCCCAGCAGCTGGTGCTTCTGGGCGACAAGCTGTGTTTTACTCGTTTCCATGACAACAAGGCGTGTGCGTCTCACGCATCTCTGAAACCCACCGTGTGAGGGGAGGCAGCACAGAGCCCGCTGACACCGGTGCCTGTGACACGGACCGGGCAGCGAGCGAGAGGTCCCGGTGCGGCGGCCGGCTCCAGCACATCTCAGGTCGGTCGCTGCGCAGGGGCACTTGCGGTGGTCTCAGGACTGAGATGAAAAAACCACGACCCCTCCCAAATTTGAAAAACAACCCTAAAAATGTACGTGTTCTCACAACACTACTTTGTGAGGCTGAAAAGCTTTGTCTAAATGGCCAAGACAGTAAGTTCGGACAACTCTATCACAGGGAAGACTCAGGAAGTCATCTCCGAGGCTTCTCTACACAAGGCGCCGTGACACTGTCACGGGAGACGGCCAGGTGTTCGCAGCTACAAAATGCTCAGGACGAGGCATGACAGGGTCATCTGAAGACGAGTTGCAATGTCATTTCCCTGGATTTTGAGATGCTCTTGGCCCTTGAAAATGTATCGTTCATTCCAGTTTGTATTCTTATTGTACGTATCCACATTGACGCTTTCAAAAAGCAGAAGAGTATAAGAAAGTAGCAAAGAGTAGCTCCAGGCGCCCCTCACGCAACCGCAACCAGAGAGCAAACAGCCACGAGCAGGCGATGAGAAGCAGTCATGCTGGGCGGGGGGGCGGGGAAGCCTGGGAGCGAGCCGGACCGGGTGCCCGAGGGGCAGAAGCTGCACGAACAGGAGTCTTCCCGTGTCACCATTTCTGAGTTACATAAATACTTCACACAACCCACAAGCAAAGTAGAATTTAAAAGGATAAGGAAACTTCCCTGAAACTGAATGCAAACAAGCTAACATGCCCAGTGGCCGCCGAGCTGGCCCGTGGCCTCCTCACAAACAGCACCCGCTTCGGCTCCCAGACCCCATGCCCACCGCACCTGCACAGGCCGCGCGACCTGAGGACAGTGGAGCCTGGAGGGACCCCTCTGTCCCTGCACAGCGGCTCTGACCTTGCTCTGTCCACGTGGCAGTGACGGCCTTCGAGCAGACAGGCCGGGGCACCCAGATGGGGAGGAAGAAGACGGAGCTGGGGGAGCTGGGGGACAGGACTGGGCTGGGCACTCGGGCACCCAGGGCCCTGGCTGCCAAGTTCCTTCTCCCCCAAAAGGAAGCGACTTCCAGGAGAGTCACCTGTTCCAGGGCATCCGGGGTGTACATGTGGTCCTGGGGGCCCCTGTGCCACAAAGTGGGGGACCCTCAGGAGGACAGGAAATGCCAAGAGCATGTGGGGCAGGACACACAGTGCGTCACAGGACTGCCACCAAAATCCTAAGTGACTTCCTTGCACACCATGCCCCAGTGATTCGGGGACAATGAACGCACACACGGGGGTGGGGCAGGCGTGCTGAGGCTCCGCCTGCTGAGCGGGAGGGAGTCCGAGCCTCAGGGTCAGCGAGGACAGAGATGGGTTTTAGCAAACTCGGTTTCACTGCCCTCGGCCCTGCCGGGGCTCCGGGTTTCAGACACAGAGGGGAGAAGGCAGCCCTTCCTCCCAGCACGGCCCACCTGTATGGGAAAAGGGGTGACGCAAACAGCCACGGCCGCTTTGGCACACCGTGACCTGGCACAGCCCTCTGGGGCAGCAGGGCCACCAGGGAGGGGACGCCAGGCAGCAGTGGCCTGGGCCCTTGCAGGGACTCTGCGGCCAGAGCGAGATCTCTGCTGGCATTGGCTCCGAGCGCCTCCACAAAACAGCGTTTTGAAAAAATACAATGAACAAAGCTCTCGGGGCAAAGGGGAGGCGGGAGGCTGGGCCTTTGGCCCTGTCACCAGCTGGCGTGGGGACCAGAGGTGGGACCCAGGACTGTCTCTGGGACCCTTGTAAGAGAGCCCACACTCCTTGAAGCCCTGCCCGGTGCCAGCACAAACGCTCCCGGGGTCCCATCACTTGGGGTTTCTGTGCGAGGGTCACCCGCTTCAGCCTGGCATGGGCACACCCTGCCCGGAGGCCAGCACCCACCACGCTCCCTACTCCCTTCACAGGAGTGCAAGGAGCGCCGAGGGTGCCCTGTGAGGGGGCGTGCAGCCATCACTTCAGTCTCACTGCTCGGCTAAGACACTGTGACAGTCACCAGGTGCCCACCTCCCAGGCACAAAGCAGAGAGGTTAAATGCTCCAGTGACGATTTTTTGTCAGAACAAAATGCCATGTGACGGAGCACAGTTTAGTGACGCAAAAGCTCAGGGCGGGCCTGACACCGCGGCCGACCTGTGAGCCATTCCTGCCCGTGGCCACACTGACCCCCACGTGCCATGGCCGGCCCTGAGCTGGCTCATCCCACAGCAGAGGATGAGCAGCAGGGGTGGGAGACTCACGTCGGTCACGCTGGGGTGCAGAGAGCCCACCCGCAAAACTCATCCTGCCTCGGGGCCGGGCCCCCAGGCCTCCACGTGGTGATGGCGTGCAACCATGACCCGCTCGCCCCCACCTGCGTCCCCGGCTCAGACAGCAGGTAGGTGGGCTCCCAAAACAACCGGGCACAGGTAACTGGCTGCACCCTGTGAGGTCTGGAGACCCCAAGGGTCCCGGAGGCCCCTGCAGGGGCGCCAAGGGCAAGCCACTCCGTCGTGGCGGGCAGCGAGCCGCAGCGCCTCCTCTCACCGCGCTCCCACAGGGTCCACGGGGCTCAGTGAGCCAAGGTTGTAAAGCCAGAGCCCAGAGACGCCCCTGATGTGGTTTCAGGTGCCACAGGCCATTAAGGGAGCACCGTCAGCCGGGGCCAGGTGGCTCAGCAGGTGGGGACCCTGTCCCGTGCACACGCCTGGGTTTCGGTTCAGTCCCCGGTCAGGGCGCGTGTGAGGGGCAGTCAGTGGATGTCTCTCACCTCTCCCCCTTCCTCCCCTCTCTCTAGAGTCAGTGAGCATGGCCTCCGGGGAGGGTTTAGAAAAACAGGAAGGACCGCTTGGCGGGTTTTAGAGAAACCCCAAAGAGCGTCCGCGTTTACCTGTGAGGGCGGCGAAAACACTCTTCCAGGTGCTGGGCAGCTCGGGGCCACGGGGCCAAACCGGAACCGGTGGCAACAGGGCGGGAGGGTCCGGTCTGCGGGCCGCAGCCGCCGACAGGCTCTGCAGAGGCGCCGCCACCCCTCCTCACTCAGCTTTGATTTGCAGAACCACCGTGTGTCAAACCGGGGACGGAACCCGCACCCTCTCGGTGAACAGACCACGGGGCCGCTCGGCCAGAGCGACGGGTTTCAACTTTAAATGAATGAACGAACAAATAAGTATTTCTCATTCCCGACTTGAAATACAGGAAACGCTGGCCGGTAAAGCCCACCGAGGCGCACTGACGTCACTGTCACCGAGTGACAGTGCTCAGGGCCGCCAGTGGGCGACGGTGGCCCGGCGGCAGAAGGCGACCAGGACCAGGAGCGGCGCCCTGGTCTCCACAACCACGTGGGGCCGCCCGGACCTGCCGCCCCGTGCCTCTGTCCCCCTAGGGAGCCGGACCCCATGCTGCCAGGACACCTGGGAAAGGAGAGGTTAATGCTGGTCCCCAGGGTGTGACAACGGGGATGGAGCTTCACGTCTGACCCACCGAGATACAAGAGGGGACGGGAGCCTGAGGGCAGGCAGACGAGGGGTGGTGGGGACAGCGCCGTCCAGGGAGTGGACACCGTTCCTTCACACGTGTCTCCTGAGCCTGCTGCCCAAGAGCTGCCTGTTGCCTGGCTCAGGTGCCTGGTACCAAGTGTCACGGTTGCCCCTCAGAACCAGGCGGCCCAGCCCCCGGGGAAGGGCATTGTCTCCTGAGCAGCGGTGACAGGCTGAGCCGAACCTCCTGTCCGTGTCACCTTGTTCTCCAACAGAAGAGCAGTCTCCAGGGGACAGTGGAGGGACGGGTGCCAGCTCTGAGCCCCCCCGAGCGTCTGTGCCCAATGCCACCCTCAGGGATGTCAAGGGCCGCTGGCCCAGGGTCTCCTTTCCTCCCCCAGAGAGCCGGGCTGTGGATGCTCCCGGCTCACCACCACCCACGTCACGGCACCTGCCCCCCGGATGGTCGGTCGGTGAGTCTCCCTCGCCGGGTGGACACGGCTTCACCACGTTTTTCTCCCTCCTGTCTGGGGCGGCCGCCCAGGCCCACACTCTGCCCAGCCGGCCCTGGCCACCGCTCAGCAGCCCCAAGTCCCCATGTGACCTCGGGACACGCCACCCAGGCCCCTCTGCTACAGAGTGGGAAGAGGCGCCAGCTGTCCACCGAGACCCTCCCAGCAGCCCGGGCACCCATCCTGGGTCACCACGCCTGGGCTGACTGCCTGGACATCATGGCCCACAGAACACGGACGCACTCGGTGCAAGGAAGGCCAACCTGAGCAGAGCCATTGTGAAGGCTGCCGCCTGTCGCCCCCTCCCACCGAGAAGGCAGCGCGGCGGGCCCCAGAGAGCACCGTGGCCAAGGTCAGAGGGGACGCCTCGTCTGGTGTGAGAGCGGGCAGGTCTGCGCCTGCGGAGCCACACGGCCAGTGTCTCCCCACTGCCTGGGTGGGGTGTGAAGAGGACAACAGGGAGGACCAAGGAGAGAGGGCGGCCCTGAGCTGACGACAGGGTCCCCATCCGTGGGCCGATGACAACAGGGCCCCACACTGACACCGGGTGCTGATCGCCAGGGGCTTGTGAGCTCTGCCACCGCTTCAGCTTCCTGTAAATCTGAAACTGCTGTAAAATGTGAGGTCTTTAAAACACCCCTCCACACACATTCACACACACCTCACACACCTGTGTCACAGACGCACCTCTGGGCCCCCAGCCCCGCCCACACCAGGGCGGAGAGCCGACAGCAGACTAGCCATCGGCCTCGTGCTCGGGTGATGGCGCCCTCGGGACAGGCTGGCCCACGGGGTCCAGGCACGTCCACCTGCACCGTGCAGCCCAGCCCCAGGGCCAGGCCCTACGATGGAGCCTCAGCAGGCAGCAGGGACACGGCCACACCAGTTACCTGGCTTCTTTCCCGGGCCAGTGGGAGGATGAAACCCTGACACACCCACAACAGCGAACACGACAGGGCGGGCAGTACTGCGTCGGGTGTCGGACAGGGGGCGACCAGCCACCGGGAGCCGAAGCAGGGCCAGATCCCGAAGGCTCCAGGGACCAGGGAGTTGGGTGCCCACAGCACAGGCTACACCCAAGAAGGAGACCCCGTCCTCACCGCAGGCAGCCGGTGGAATGAACACGCAGCCTGGGGGACCCCCAGACCCTCCCCAGGCACTTGGACCGGCCACCACTGGGGGTCCCAGGAACAGGCCCAGCCAGGACCAACCACGGTGTCCAGCAGCCTCCCGATGCCCGCCTGTCCACGTGGACAGGTGGCCCACGGTCACCGTGGCTGAGGAAGGCCTCCCAGCCAAAACCAACGGGGAGGAGGGACCCTGTTGGAGACAGCAGCATGAGGACCCAAGAAAACACCGAAGGGCGACCTCACACTCCACGACCCCCACAGTCCCTCGTCACATGTCTGCGCCTGGGTCCCAGCTGCAGGGTGGGCGGGGCGCCGCCTGTCACGTGCTCGGTGCTCCTCCGTGATGGTCACTCCACTCACGCGGCTGGGAACCACAGGGTGGAGCCTGCCAGGACCAGGTCACAGGTCGGCAAGCAGCAGAGCATGGACCGGACCGGCGGCGGGGGGAGGAACCCCGCTGCGCCTCAGGGACCATGGTGCGCCAGAGCGAAGCCAGCGGCACGCACCTCGTGGGCTCGGCGAGGGCCGCGCATGGGTGTGCTCAGCAGTGCACAGAGTTACTTTCCCCCACGGGGCCTCTCGCCTCGACTCAGCCTCCACCACAAGGTGTGACCGTCGCTGTGGAAGCAGGAGCAATGCTCCACTGTCAAAGGGACCGTGGGGACTCCGGGAAGTGAAAGGCTAGAGACAGACAACAAACTTATCAG
Source organism: Sturnira hondurensis (assembly GCF_014824575.4). Taxonomy (NCBI): domain Eukaryota; kingdom Metazoa; phylum Chordata; class Mammalia; order Chiroptera; family Phyllostomidae; genus Sturnira; species Sturnira hondurensis. The sequence goes on from NW_028086562.1 coordinate 4,132,870, forward strand.
GTGGTTTGGACGGAAAGCTGGAGAACAAGTGGGCAGAAACGGGAAACAGACACGAAGCCCAGAGACTGGCCGGCCTGACGCCGCAGAGAATCACATCGAGGAAATGACAGAGCGCCCGCTGCCACATGCGGGGTCCCCACCCCAGAGGGAGCTGGCCGCATCGCGGAACCGGACAGAAGGCCACGGCTCTGGGTGCTGTCAGGAGGAGAAAATACACGAAAGGCCTTCCGAGTGCTCCATCCGACGGAGGCTGAGGAAGGCGAGTGCGCTGCCCGCAGCTCCACCCACTAAACGGTCGCCCGGCCTGCGGCCAGGCCGCGGGCATCTTCCGGCCAGGTCTCAGGACCCTCGCTCCCACGCGCCTCCCCCAGGCGTCCTGGCAAAAGTCTCAACTGGAGATCAAGCGGAGAGGGGCGCAGGAGCCAGGAACGGAGGGAGCAGGCAGAGGAGAGGCACAGGGGACCCGGGGGGCCAGCACGGGGCGGGGGGGGGCCAGTCACGGGGAAGGAGGTGAGGCTGGCATGCGGGGGCCGCCCACCTGGGGGTAAGATTGCGGGCGAATCTAAGACAGGACTTCCAGGAAGCCCTGAAAGAAAACCACGGCAACGCAAACGCTCAGCAGATGGCCGACGAACGGTGACCTGACCCTGTCGGGGGAGAGAGGGAGGGCTGGCCGAGCAACATGTTCCGGAATTCCAGAGACGAGGGGACCAAGAACACCCCAAATGGAAATATCTAGAAACAGCAGCATAAATGTGTTATTCAGAAATCTGGAAATAAACACCAAGAACCTGCTATCACAGGGAGTGAGCCCCTCCGGGGGGCGGGGGGGTAGAGGGGACACCTGTTCTCTTTTAAAATCACGCGGGACGACTCACCACCACGAGACAGATACGCCAAACTCAACATCGTGTTCGGAACACGGAACTGACACACAACTTGAACTTCACACACAAGTGCTTGCGGGGGCAGCACCGAGCGCCCACTCCCCTGGCGAGGCCCTCACCACGCGCCGGCGGCCAGCTCCGTCCTGCTGCAGACCGGGCCTTTTGAAACCTCCCACAGAAGCAACGTTACGAAGAAGCAACTTGAAGAAGACCCCAGACCCGTCCACCCACCAGATGAGACAGCAGAACAGACAAGCCAGTTCCCCCTACTCCCCGGCACCATGGGTGCGAACCCTCACTCGCCCAGCAAGAGCATGAGGAATAAAACAAGTTGGACTGGCCCCTGTCTGTCAGACCACAGGGGCAGCACCCGCGACCCAAGCGCCCACCCCGGACTTGCTGCCCTGGCCAGGCAGCCGGCAGGCTAGAGCGTCGTCCACATGGGCCAAGGCTGTGAGTTCAATCCCCGGTCAGAGCACATGCAGGAATCAGTCAGTGTGGGCACTAGTGCGTGGAACGACAAACCAATGTTTCTGTCTCTCCCTCCAAACCAGCTTTTAAGGGTTAATAGCACAGCCATGGAGTGAGGCAAATGCATCATGAGTCATTTCTGCGTGATGCAAAGCAACATACATGTAAAAAAAGAAGAGAGGACTTCCCGTACACCCGGCATTCTCGCCTCTCCCGACTCCGAGCCCCCCGTGGGGATGGCAGGCCCGTGGGCCCCTGGGGTGCCCGCCCAGGGGTTTGGAACCAGCGGCCTCAGAGACACGGGAGTGAGGTGCCCTGACCCAGCCCGCTCAGGGTGGTCCGAAAAATACACTGCCGGGTCCACACACACCGGCAGGATGCTGCCATGATGTCATCACCAAGAACAATGTCGGGGTAACCGGCGCAGGGGGCTGCTTGGAACAAAGCTTCCCCTCCCCTCCAGTGAAGCAGCAAAAGTCTCAGAAGACCTGCTCTGTCCAAGCCCTGGGTTGGGGGTGGGGGAGAGGCACATGCAAAGGCCCTGCGGTGGCCACAGTGAAGCGGGCGGCACAGACCCGCTGGCCGGGCCTCCGACACATCCCGCCCGCAAAGCCCCGAGTGGAGGCTTTCTCTGCCTCCCGGGGTGGACACGGGGGTGCCAGACCTGGAATGAGGGCTCCCCCAGCCTTCCAGGGGCGTCCCTCCATCCAGGGCTGCCCTGCTCAGCCTGTCCGCAGTCTCGGTCACTAAAGGAGACGCCCGCTGCCTGAGTCTGTGACTCCTCAGCAGAGGTGGGGCCTGAGCCCAGGCATCGTCAACCTGAGACCCGGACCCGGGCCTCTGGGTGTTCGGCTGCCGCAGGCCCCATCCCGTCTGGGTGACCAGGGCCGCCCAGCAGACGAGATGCAGCCTCCTCTCCACCACGTCACAGGGAGCCCACAAAATGGGAAGTGTTCACTGGGCCACAGACTATGGTGATGGGGTCCCCAGATCAACCCTGGGTGGCAGGGAGGCCGAAGGTAGCACCCACTGGCATGCCCTAGTGGGACTGACCAGGTCTCCCCAGGGCCCCATGGGGGGCAGCCGGGCAGCCCAGAGGCAGAATCGGGATGGGCAGTGCGGGCTCACAGCTGGGCAGACAGCACACACGACCCCTTATGTCACTGCCAGCGGCTCAGAACTTTGTGAAGGCGCCTGGCTGCCGGCTGACAGCTGGGACAAGACCACAGCACATCCACATGCATCAGACCAGGACCTGGGGACAGGTGACAGGCAGCCACGGTCCCGTCTGCTAACATCAACACAGACAGGGGAGGCTCCTTTCAGGGAGGTGCTGATCCAGCCTGTCCCCCGTTCACAGCTCCGAGTAGACCCGGCCAAGGCCCTGCTCTGAGTCCCCCGTCCCAGCTCCGGTCCTGGCAGCAGGTCTGTGCTCTGGGGGTCCGCAGCAGCCCTGCATGGCCAGCACATCATGGCCCACAAGGAGAGAGGCCGAGCTGTCCTGAGGAAACCATGACACAGCTAATCTCTGCCCACCCGCCGGCACGCATGTGAGCTGCCACCGCTCCCTCCCCAACAGCCCCAAATGCACCCACGTTTCGTAACTCAAGGGTCCACAACAAGCCAGCAGCCCTGCGACCAGCAGGCCCTTCTGCTGCTGGGGGAGGGGCGCACCCTGGTCCCCCTGCACCCCTCGGCCTCCCCAGCACCTGCCACTGTGCACAAGCACGGCCTTATCACCCCGGCCCCCGACACCCCCGCCCCCATGAGCCTGTGGGGGGCTGCCTGCTGCTGTTGCTGTTTTCACAGGAGCACCTTGCAAAATGGACGTCAGAAACGGCCCCCCGCCCCCCCCCGCCCCTATGCAGCCCCGGCAGCCCATCTACCTCCAACCATCTCAGCAGCGCGGGCGCCCCCACACACATCGCCTGCGAGGACCCTGCAGCCAGCCAGCCAGCGCACGTCAACACTGCCCGCCGTGTCGTCAGCGCAGACTGGAGCCAGGACCGGCCGGGGTGGCGGGAGCCGGAGCCAGGGGAGGGCTGGGCCGGGGGAGCAGGTGCCGCCTGCAGAGCCAGGCACCCACATGCCCCAGCCCACCGCAGGCACAGGGCCGCCCCAGGCCCCGAGGGGCTCAGATGAGGGTGCGGCTATTCCCTGACCCGCAGCCACACTGAAGGCCCTGGGCACAGACCCTGTCTGGGGACACACGCTGCCTTCACAGCCCCTGCATCAGCGGCTGCTCTGCATGCCATCCGTCAGCCTCGGGAACAAGGCCCCCACGCTCCCCCCCACCCCCACGCCCGCATCGAGTCTGCTGGAGCATCCGTGCCGAGGCCGGGAGGCCGGGCCGCAGCTTGGCCTGAGAGCGCACGGCCTGCCCTGGCCGCACACAGCACTCACCCTTCCTCCTCCGCCGCTGCCGCCGCCACCGCACGGGCGCCTTTATGCTCTACGGGGCAGTGGGCGTGAAGGCGGGCATCTTCCTGCCCTCTCACGCCCCGGCTGCCCTCCGTCCCCTCAACCCCGCAGCGGGCGGGCTCCCAGGCCCGGCAGCTACTGAAAGGCGGGCTGGCCAGCGGTCCCCCACCTCTCGAGTCCCTGCCTCCTCAGGTCTCCAGGCCCGGTGGTACCGGCTCCCCCGGGGAGCTGGAGCCGGCAGCTGAGGCACCAACGAAAACACGGCCTGGATGTGGAGGAGCTGACGTCACGTGAAAGCAAGCCTGTCTGCCCGAGCCGGTCCCGGGAGCCGGTGGCCGGAGGAGGAGGCTCGGCCGGGAGTGCAGCGTGCCGTCCAAGGGCGAGGGCGCCCAGCTGGCCCGCACCCTCCTGCCAGGATGCAGGGACGCAGTGGCCACCCAAATGCAAGTGACCTCTGACCCACATCCACAAAGGGGCTGAGCCTGGTGACCCAGCGGTGGGAGCATGGGGTGGGGGTAAGGAGGGGGGGAGGGGAGGCCATGGATCGGGTCAAAGGCTGGACAAACCATGGGGCAGGTGGCCTCCTGAGGTTGTCACTGCTCTGGGGGGGCACCAGGAAGGGCAGCTGGGGGACACCTCACACACGAGGGGGTGAGAGCAGGGTGGCTGAGTGAGTGGTACGATCGCACACCCAACAGCCTATGGTGGGGGGGCCCGGGGGCCTCAGCAGCGTGTTTCGGGGGGGGGCTGGGCCCCCTACACAGGGCCTCATGCACTGCCTGTGTTGGCAGCCAGAGCAGACCCCCAGCCAGGACAGCCAGCCTGACCCTCCTCCTCCCTGGCTGAGCCCCCCAAACCCATCCTCAGTCCTCATGCGGCACCGGAGCACAGGCCCGTTTTCCTCAGATGCAAAACACACGCAGAGAAGCCCGGGACCTCCAGCCTCCCAGAGCCCCGCAGCGCAGAGCCAACCCCACACAGCAGGCTTCGCCCTGGGGGCACAGACTTGAGGGGACACTTTCACCCCTCAGGGCTCTAATGACACCTGCTGCCATCGTGGGCCCATATGCAGGCAAGCGCCCCCGCCGGAACCTCCCGCACCCTGCGCCCTGCTGAGGCGCAGGCACCAGGCTCTCAGATCTGCGTCACAGTGCTCAGCACAGACTCCGGCCCCGGCCTGGGCTCAAACCCTGGCTCCTCTGAGGCCCGCCAGGTGCCCCAAAGTCACCGTGGAGCTTGCTCGTGAGCGGCTGGCCCTGCCACAGCCTTCCAGTCACCCAAGTGTAAAGGCAACCCCCAGGGGCAGGTGCCCACGTCTCCTTTATTGGAAACACAGGCTGATGGGCCTCCCCACCAACGGGTGGTGGCCCCTGTGGTTTTGATCAGCTGAATAAAATCAAAATAGCGACACTCTGAGACCCGAGAAAATGATGCGACCTGCTGATGTCGCTGTTCGTGAGCGATGGGCCACTGCGGCCCCGCTGACCGCATTCCACAGTGGCCACTCTCGAGCCACAGGGATGCCAAGAGTCCGAGACAGACCACACTGTCCGCAGAGCCCCGTGCCTGCCGCTCGGGCTGCCTCTGGAGACCAGCGACGACCCCGACCGGGTCTGCAGAGTCAGGAGGTGCTGAAGCCCCCCAGCACACGAGGCGTCCAGGAAAGACGGACACGGGGGGTGCTGTGTGAGCAGCCACACTCGATGGGCATGTCACCCCCGATCCGTCCAAAGCACGCAGTTTGCAGGACACAAGAAAACCCAGGCTGAACCAGGGGGTCGCTGATTTTATCGGAAGCCCACTGCGGGTGGAAAACTACCTTTTCCAGTCAGCTGCAAATAATTTGAGACAAAGCTGAACGAAGCCTGTTATTTAATGAAACAATAGACAGCCCCAGAGTGCCGGGAGCTGCAGGTGCAAGGTTGTTTCAGGGGCTCCCGGCGGCTCCGCCCCCGAGGACAAGCCGCTGTCAGAGGGACCGAAGGGTGCCGGGCAGAGAGCGGCAGTGGCGTCCCCCCTGAAGAGGGTGCCTGGCTCAGGCGCCCCGCTTACAGAGGATCCCGGGTGGGGCCGAGGCATCAGCGGCACACAGCTGTGGGGCCTAACCATGAGGGAGGCCCGCAGAGGTGCCGCCAGACCCACGATCTGGCCCAGGGCACGCTCCTGCCTACGGCACCCACTGCGCAGCCCCAGTCCCCAGTGGTCCCACGTCAAAATGTCAAACGGGGGCCCGCACCCCAGAGTCAGGCCTCACATGAACACACCCCCACTGCATAACTCAGGACCACACCCCACTCATGGCCGCCTCCCTGTGTTGCTGGAAGGCTCTCCCATGACAGCCGGTGCCCTTGAAGCCACCGAGGGCCTCCCAAGGGCCTGCCTCTATGCCCAAGGCGGGACGCTGGCAAGGCTCCACCTTCTCCTCCTCCGCCCACAGGGACAGGGCCACGGGGCAGTCAGCCCACTTCCACCGCCAGTGGAGACCCGAGTCCTCAGCATCCTGTGGTCCCCACCCCCAGCAGAGCAGAGGCTGAGCCAACCCCAACGACCTTTGCCCTCATGAGGCCAGTGTGCAGGTGACCCAGGACCGGGTGGCAATCCCACAGGGAAGAGCCAGGTGGGTGCCAGGGTGGCCACAGAAGGGCGGACCCCAAACGCTGGCGCCGGGGCGGAACTGACAGGCAGCCCCCCCCCTCAGATGCTGGGCAGCTGCTGGCGACCTCTGTGGACAGGTCAACAGAGACTGCCTATCTCCACCATCAGGAGACACCGAGGTGTCAACCACCAGGACGCCCCCTTGAGAACCCAGCAGAGGGAACATGGCCTCCCAGCAGGAACACTGACAAACCGCCCGGTGTGACGGCGCCTCTCAGGACACACGCCCCTCTCTATGGGAGGTGGGCAGCCACAGGTGGGGGGGGAGGACAAGGACCCCCGAAACCCTCGTGTGGGCCGCCCACCCTGACAGGCCCACTCTGGCCGCCTGGGGCTCCAGCAGGAGGGATCTGGGTCACAGCGCCCCCCCTCCCCGGAGCCTCCCGGGACCTCACAGATTCCTGCCTCGACCTGAATCCCTGCGGCTCCCAAGTCCCACTTGCAGGAACAGGACACATCACACGCATCACCTGCTGTTCCTGGGCAGGTGTACCCGGGACGGCCCACCCTGGCTGGGTTGCTGCCCGGAAGCCCCTCCCTCCCTGGCTTCCCAGCCTCTGGATCTCAAGCTGTACCCACCCCTCCTCCCACCACTGCCCTCATCCTCGCCCTCTGACCCGTGTGCACCTTGCTGGTCATCTGCCCCCACCGGCACAGTCGGTGGGGCTGCCGCTGCCCCCTCCCAGCCAGCACATAACTCGCTCTGTTCTCCCCGCCAGGGCCCTGCCCTCCTGGGGAAGATAAAAGCGTTTCAGGGGCTCCTGGCACCGGCCCTCCCACGCGTGCACCAGGACAGACACACGAAAGGAGGCTGGGACGCTCCCCCGTGAAAACCCCAGAGGAGTCCCCTCATCTAGTCACTCCCCTTAGTCCCCCTGGGGTAAACAGTCCTACACCACAGGCCCCCCAAAATGCCACCCTCCCCTTGCCGGCAAGCACACTGAGGTCCACGCCACAGCGCGCGGCAGGAGGCAGGGTACTCACTGTCTTCTCCAGGGCAGGGCATGCCGGGCTGCTCGGGGCTGCTGGGGAACACTGCGTGGGGAGAGAGAGCCTGCGTCAGCCCGACGGGTGCTGGTCCCCAGAGGCGGCGGGCCGGGCGGACCAGGCATGAGAGCAGAGCCCGCCTAGACGACCGCCACCTGCTTGGGAGATGCTCAGGAGGGCCGAGACTCGGGAGCCCGAGCACCTGGGTGTCCACCCAAGTCCCTCCTACAGGACACAAAGGCTCAGGGAGGCTAGGAGCGCCGTGGGAGGGACGCAGGTGGTCGAGTGCTGGGCATGTCCTGCATTGCTGCAACATGGGGCAGGAGGCCCACCGTCACTCTGGACCCAGTGGCACAAGCCCGTCCCCCTGCCTCTGCTCCCAGGGGCTCACGGGTAAACACTGTTGGTTGCGCCCAGGGCTCCCACAGTAAGTTATAGGAACGGGAGCTCAGAGAGCCCGCAAACGAAAATAAAACAATCTTTTTCTTCTTCTGGAACACAGTGAGTTTAAAGCTCCACGGCTGAGAATGCTGAAGGCGCCATGAGTGCGCTCACGCCACAGGGACACCGTGGACGACACGAGCTTTCAGATCTACGCCGGGTCTCCGTGTGGAGCTTCAGAACCGGGAGGTTTCAACCAGCCACTAGCCCAGCACGGGAGAAGATGACCGACTGGCACAGAGCGGCGGCGGCCAGTCTTGCACCCTGACCCACCACGTGGCTGCTCGGCCACAGCTGCCAGAGCCACACCTTGGGCCCCGGACACCTGCAGGGCCCCGAGACAGTGGGGGCACGGTATGAACCCCCAACTTAAAGACTACACTGGAACGACAGCGACATTTCAACTCTCACCCCAGCTCTGGCCCAAACAGGCTCAGGAGGGCTGTGAGCCCAGGACACTGCAGGGAGGGGCGTCTGGACTGTCCCCGAGCAGTGCAGGGGGACCGCCCCATTCTGCCTGCTCTCGTGCACCCAGACCCTCGTCGCTCCAGGAGAGCTGGAGGCCGCTGAGCCAGCCCACTGCACCCAGGACGTGGACCCCCAGGACGCACTGCCAGGGCCCAGCCTCTGTGTCAGAGAGCAGGTGCCTCCCAGATTCTGTCGGGAAGAGCAGTTTCTATTTGGGCTAATAACATGTAAGAAAAAGCCCAAATCGCATTACGCTCAGCATCCTTAACTCTCTGCTACCCTAAGATCCTGAGCTGTGGTTGTCTGCCTGGCTCCCGGTCCCCCAGCCAGTCCGGCAAACAGAGGGCGGCTGGGGGGAGCCCTGCTGCCCGCCCCGCCCACCCCACTGCGGCACTGACCGTGAATGACGAGCCCGTCGTCCCTGTGCTGACAGGACAGGCGGAAGGCCTCCTCCAACTCCATCTGGGAGGACACAGTGCAGGGGTCACCTAGGGGGCGAGACCCACCACTGAGGCCACCACAGGCCTAAGGCAGAGGGGCCCACACAACACGTAGCCACCCCGGGGCCCCACATCGGAAGCAGTCCACCCTAAAAGGGAGGTTGAGTTCACCCACAGCCTGAGACAGCCGAGCGCAGAGCTTAGGTCTGCAAGCTCCTGGGCTTGGGCGAGATCCAGAATGTTCTTAGATCAGTCCCAGCCCAAAGGGAGAGGGTCCTGGCGTCCATCGCTGGACGGGGGGGCACAGACATGCACAGAGCCCGAGGTCGCGTGGCCCTGTCCCAACAGGAAGGGGCACCCTGCACCCTCAGCTGACAGCTGCAGCCACAGTCACCCGAAAAGGGGTCCCTCCCGGGATATGTATCTGACTGAGGCAGAGACAGAGTGACAAAGAGGGGGATGCGATGGAAGACACCTGCCCACTTTCCTCGAGAAAATGAGAGAGCTCATCCTCCCAAACTACCCACAGGTCAAGCTCCTGGTCTGGGGAAGGACGGTCAGGTGAGGAGGTGGGGACAGTCTGCCTGCCCACACCCACCCCACACCGCCCCCGCGGGCGGCTAGCCTCTTCCCAGCACAGACACTGCCCCACGGGGAAGCTGTGCTGACCCGCAGAGGACTGGGCCTGCCTGTAAGGCCCAGTCTGTTCCGCTCCCACAGTAAGGAGGAGCCCAGGAGACGCGCCCCCTGCTGGCCGTGACCCAGGCTACCTTCGCTGTCCACCCACTTGAGGGTGAGCGGCTGCCCCTGGTGCAGGCTGCACATCTCTCTCACTTCCAAGCAGAGCTCCTCGAAGGTGGTCGCTGCGTCCAGGCTGGTGATCAGCATGTCCCTGGGCAAAGAGGTACGGACAGGTCACCACGGCACGTGTGGAACAACTTCCATGCAGGCTACCAACTGACCAAATTACTGATGAAACAACAGATTTTCCCAGAACCACTGCCGCCGATTTTGTTAAATTAGCACCGGGAAGGCCCTTGCGCAGAGGCGCCCCCTACTCGAAGCCGGACAAGCAGCAGGTCAGGCACCAGGGACCTGTTCTGCCCCAAAGGTTAGCAGGTGGATCAAGCCATAGCCTTCATTAACCTGTCCGCACACCTGGACAATGCAGACGAGTGAATCACGTCCAAGGACGATGGCCTGAGGCAGGATGGGGGACTGGGGATAAACTGTGGGGGGAGGGGAGGGAGGGGCAGCAGGAAATAATGTAATGACCCAAGGATGCTCTGGTGGGCTCTTCGCCTGCCTCCCCGCACACTTTTTTCGAAAAGGAAGTCACACACAATGCCACTGCCTTTTATCTTTTTACCCGAAAGCGGGATGCTGACGCTGGGTGGCTGGAAATGGCTCATGGGCCCGGTGGGGCCCTCCCCACTCTCCCCAAGCCCCAAAACAGGCGTTGGCCCTGTCCTCTCACCACGGAGGAGAGGCGCCAATGGGGGCGGGGGGGGGCACATCACCGCTGCACTGAGAGGGGCGTACATCCTCGGAGCACAGGCTGGGGCTTCAGGGAAACCGCACCCACGCCTGACACCCGACAGCGCAGGGCCTGGAAACGGGGACCAAATGGGCTCTGCAACCTCCCACCCCAGGAGGGCAGCGCCCGCAGGGTGTCAGGGCTGCCGGCTCTGGCCTCCTCAGCTGCCAGTTTATAGGGTCTACGACCACAAGACAGCAAGGCGAGGGCCACCAGGGCCCGGGGCCGGTCCACCAGCCTTGCTCACGCTGAGGGCCGCTGGCTGCCTACTCTTCCTGCTGGTCATCTGCTCAAAGACCCTCGCCACCTGCCCCCAGGACCCCAAGCACACCAGGGCTAACCCTGCCCTTCGGGAAAGGCAGGTGTAGGAGGGGCTGGTGCTCATGCGTGAGGGCTCCAAGGGCAAAGACCCCACCACCGCCAGCTCCACCCTCCTGAGTCACCCGACCTGGAACCTGGCACACATGTCATCCAACCCAGTGTCCCCAGTCCTCCTGCCCCGACAAACTGGAAGTCAGGGTCTGCCCTCCCTTCATCTTTGACCTCTCCTTGCCCCAAGATCCACCCCACCCACCCACCGTGTTCTGCCTCTTAAGTGGAAGCTGCTATTCCCCCAGGAAACACCGTGGGAGCCCCCAATGGCAGGCTGGACCACCAAGGCTCTGAATCTCCCAGCCCAGTGAGGCATGATGTCAGCAAGCCCAGGAGGGGCCATCTCTCCCCCACCCTCACCCCCAGTGCAAGACCCTTGACTACTACCCAGCCCTTACCCCAATCCTGAACTCAGCAGACCCGCCCCTCCCCGAGCAAAACAGAGCCCTGGGCAGGGTGACCAGGAGTCAGCCCCCAGCAGCCTGGGAGCTGCCCCTTGCCCGACACCCAGGTCTCCTGGGCACAGGACCAGCGCTGGGCTTTGCACACAGCAGGCCCTGGACAACGCAGACACTGGAACAGGAGGCTGAGCTGTGCAAAGGAAGAGCCCACAGTTATCTCCACAGCCCCACAGAAGCAGCTGTCTGAGGCTCAGCAGGGTCCCCAAACCGCCCAAGCATCACCCCAAAGCTCCTGAAAACGCAGGTGCCACCAGACCCCATGCAGACTCTGGGCATGCCCTCTGAAGGCCCCAGGGGGGGGAGGGAGACCATGATCTTAAGTCTTTGGGGGCCCTCGGGGATGAGAAGGGGTGACCAGAAGAAACCATTACCAGTGGGAGCAGCTGAAGAGCCCCCCTTTTCAGCAGAGTCTTCCATGTGTCCGACCCTCAGCCCCTGGCCCAACTGCATAAAAACAGCCTCCCTCTGGGAGGCACCCTATCATCCGGAGCCAGAACGTCACCTGGGGCACGGGGTCTGGGTAAGTGGGTGCTGATCCAGGTGGGCACCTTCCAGACCAGCGTCAGGGCCACGCTCTGAGGACCAGGTGTCCCACCTCAGTCCCCTGGGAGAGGCAGGGGCAAGACAGGAAGAGGAGGTAGAGAAGGAGACACGGCAGCACAGGGCAGAAAAGAGGGTTGCAGGAGGGGTCAGGAAGGAGGGGGAGAAGGAAGACGGGAAAGGGAGGGAGGAGAGAGCAGAGGTGGGGAAGGAAGGAAGGGGAAAGAGTGGGGGCGTGGCCTCACCCGCCAGGGAAACCAGACTCAGCAGCTCATGTTACTCCTGGTAACCAAAGAGCTCTCCGGGGGCCAAAGCCGGGGGGCCCAGAACTCCCGGGGGTCCCCTGAGCTTTCCCCACAACCCGCCTCTATCCTGGCGCCCAGGCTGAGGGCCTGCGGGGACTCTTTAACCTGTCTGCGGGAGGGCCCGGTTCGCACCCACCCCAGGGGACTCTGGGTGTGGACATCCTCTCACTAAGGGTTATCTCTGATTTTGACAAAGTCCCAGGTTACTCCGTTCACAGATTCCACAGATGTTCCAGTTTACCCAGCGGCAAGCCCAAGGGCTCCGCCCTCGGGGGAGCTGGAGACCCGGGACCCAGCTGACGCCTCCCGGGCTCTGAACCGCAGCCTCCCGACCCCTTCAGGTGGGCTCTCCAACGCTTCCCCCAAATCCTTCTTCCCTCCGGTTCTGGCACCAATAGCCCCCACCCCCCGACCCCACAGAATTGGCTGAAGATGGCGGAGGGGTAGGAGAGGCTTGACCAGAGACCCCAAACGAGAAACACTCAGGTCAAGAGCCCGAAGCCCCTCCTTGGGAGTGAGGACCCGCCCGGGAGTGCCCCTCGGGCAGATCCCGAATATCGGGGATGCCACTCGAGCCAGACCGACAGGCTCACCCGCAGTATTCGATCGGCGTTCCGCTCCCCCCACCCCCACCGGGCCGTGGCGACCTTGACAGCAGCTAGGTCCGATTTCCGGACTCCTGGAGGCCAACGCGGTGGAAGGAAAAAGCAGCAAAGGTGCCTAGTCCTGAGAGAGCGCCGTCTACAACGCGCTCGGGGCGCCGCCCCCTCCATCCCGACCGGGATTCCCGCGGCCAAGCGCGCCGCGCTCCCCGCCCGGGTCGCCCGCTCGCCCTCTTTCGCCGCGAGGCAGATTGAGTCGATGGCGCGGAGCACGGCTGCGGGGCGGATCGGTGCCCGAAAGGTCCGGTCTCCGGGATCCACGCCGAGCGCTCCCCACGCTCAGCCACGGGCGGCTCAGCCCAGGGCCTTCGCCTTGGTCATTAAGCTTTTCTCAAGCTGAGAACGCTAGCCGGGGACGCTGGGAAAACTCAGGAAACCCCGATCTCTAAAGGTCCGCCCGCAGTTTGCACCATCTGACCCAAAGTTTAGTCTTCACAGTTTGTGGCCTTCACGGTCCGGCTAACTTTCCAGTGAAAATGTCCGCACTGTGCCCAGGGCTGAAGAGCGCGCCGCGGAGTCACCCGGCATCCCGCGCGCAGGAACGCCCGCCGGGTGGGGGGCGATCTGGAGCGGCCTCTCCGCGCTCGTGCGTCAGGACCTCCCGGGACTCCCGGAGCCCGAATGCGCCTCGCTGTTCCCTCGCTCCCGCGCCGCCACCAAGACCGCGGCTCTCGGACGCTCGCGGCAGCGCCGACACGGTCCCCGACGGGCGGCGCGGTGCGACTGCCCGCGCCCCGTCCCGTCCCGCTCCGCTCACCCGCTGTAGTGCGCCTTGAGGCGGACGCGGCCGCCGCTCCCGTCCATCTTGGGGCCCGTCCTGCTGGGCATGGCGCGCTCCGGGCGCCGTCAGCGCCGCGCCCCAGGCGCTCGAGCCATGGAGCGAGGCCCCCAGCGGCCCGGCGCCAGGTGGGGCGGGCGACGGAACTCGGAAGGGAGCGCGCAGCGCTGGGGTCCAGAGGCGCCGGCCAACTCCGCCGAACTTGGGCGGCGCGCGGGACGGGGCGGGGGCGCGGAGTCTGGCGTCCTGCCCGCCGCGGGGGGGGAGGGGGAACATGGCCGACCCAGCCCGCGGCCAATCGGCGGGGCGGGCGGTCCCGGGGCGGAGGCGGTGGCACCTGCGGCCAATGAGGGCGAGGCGGGGCCTGCCACCTGGGCCAATCCCCGGGGAACCCTGCGGCCGCGGCCCAATGGCGCGGCGCGGGGACGCTACCTGTCGGGCGGGGCGCGGCCCACCTGCGGCCAATAGGAGCGCGCGCCGCCCGGCTCTGCCCGGCAACCTCCGGCTGGGTCGGCGGCCGGGGATTCGGGGACTGCCCGCCTGCCAGTGGCCATTCCGTGCAGTTCATTCCGGGGCCAGCGATTCCTAGGTGGGGTCCCCGCGCTGTAGTAGCCCGGGGACGTAGAAATGCCAGCTCTCGGGCCAGGATGCACTGAATCGGAAGTCCAGCCGTCTGTGCTAACAAGAGGCGAGCGATTCCAGGGCGAGCACTCATCTAGAGGACAGCGGGGAGGGGTCGCTGAGGCCAGGGGGTGGGCGGTGGACAGAGGGAGCTTGGCCTCCCCTCAGTGCAGGCAGGAACTCGGATCCACGGTCCCCCAACGCGTTACGACGGCGTGTTAGCAGTTTCCAGCTGCGGAGACAGAGGCTGCGGGGAGCAGAGACGCCGGCCAACGTCCGAGCGGAGACGGTTCAGGCTCGGGTCTCCGCTGGTTGTCCCGGCCCAGCCACCCTCCTCCCGTGTGGGATCCAAGACCCCACTGCAGGCAAGGCTTGTCCACCCTCGCCGGCCAGCCTCCTCTGCTCCTGGATAAGGAGGCCGACTGCGTTTGCCCAGGTCGCCGGTGACATTCATTTCTGAATCCACAACCGGCCTTCTTGGCATTTGATCTGGGCAGTCGCCTTTGAACACTCGCCTCCTCCAGGGACAAGCGTCCTCTGACCCCGCCCCGCGAACGTGGAATTGGGTGTCCCTGAGGAACCCGCCCCTGCCTGGCTGCATCCACAGGACCCACATCTGCCGTTAGCAGGACCTCATCTGGGCGCTCCCCCACCCCGGGCCTGCAGCCGCCTCACCCCTGCCACACCTGCCAAACCCCGACCTTCCCTAGGCGATCCCCTGGCGCCTCCCGCCCCTTCCTCGCCCCACCCTGTTGGCAACCTCTGACCCCAGATTCTGCTCCAGGCCAAGGCTTCACCCCCTCCTCACCTGGCCACGCCCCAGCTGAACAGTTCTAAGGACTGCCCATTCACTGAATCTTTCGTTCCACGGATGCTTCGGGCATCTCCTCGCCTCCTCTGTGCCAGGCACTGCAGGAACCCCTGGGAACCAAATGGACTGCCTCTGTGGTCCTACAACCCTTGTCCTCCCCAGAGACGGCCACAGAGAAACCTGCTGACAGCCCGCTTCTCGCCTCCTTAAGGTGCTAGGGGGTCTCTCCCTTTTTTAAAAAAAAAGAAAAAAGCTTTCTCCGCACCCTCCACCCCCCTGGCCACTTGCGGGTCCTCTTCACTCCAAGATTCCTTCCAGGAGCCTCTGCATTCCTGCCTGCACTTCATCTCTTCTGCTGCTTTCTCTGAGCCCTCATCCCCGCCCACTAGACTCCTGTCTCTAATGCTGGGGTGGCCCTGGCCGGGCATCTCCGTGGGTTGGAGCGTTGTCCAGATAAACCGAGGTTGCTGGTTCAGTCCCGGGCAGGGCACAAACAAGAAGCAACCATCAGCTGCGTGACCAAGTGGGACAGCAAATCACCGGGTCTCTCTCTGTGTCTCCCTGTCTTTCTCCCTTCCTCTCTCTCTAATATCAACAAATACTTTCTCTTAATGGACCCTTGCCAGGCACCCTTGGAAACTCTCACCCTAGAATGCTGCTCTCCCCCACCCTCCTCCACCCCCCCAGCCCCACGTGGCTTCCTCCGGGCAGGCGTTGGCTCTGAATGCCCTCCCGAGCCCAGACAGTGTGCCCTGGGCCTGGTCCCCCACCGCACACACCTCTCGGGCTGACCTCCCTCCCTCCGCACATGCCCTTCTCCCCCTCTGTTGTGACTGCGCCCCCACGCCCTGTCCAGGTGCTCCACTGGGACCCTTGGAGGGCCCTTTGCCTCCTTCCTCTGAAACCTCACTGCCCCCATCTGCAAATCTGGGACGTCCCACCTTCAACCGGCTTCCAGGTTCCAACCGCATCCTGCAACCTCCCTGGGGACCACCTGGTCCAGACCCCCCCCCCCCGGGGCCCCGCTTGGGGATTTTCACCCCAGGCTCCAATTTCCTCAAAACAATGTGTCACTCTGTCCAGTGTTCAAAACCCCCACCATCCTTTGGAAAGACCCACAGGGCCCCAGGACCGTTGCTTCTGCCTTCCCCCCCTTCACCCCGAGCAGCCTGGCTCGCTGCACTCTGGCCACCAGGCCAGCTCCTGCCTCGGGCCTCTCTCTGCAGGTTCGGTTCTCTCCAGGAGCCCCTTCGCCCAGACCCACACTTCTTTCAGGTCCTGCCTGCTCACCCGCCCCCACCCCGTGGGTGACTCCTCCATCACTGCACAGGCAGGCACACAGGGCTCCTCGGCCATAGGTGGGTGTGGAGGCACACTGGATTCGAGGGTCTGCCGTGGAGGGTGCCTTTCTAACTGGGGGAACCCTTGCTGAGGCTGAAGCCACTGGCATCCAGTGTTGCCCGGGCACTAGCCAGGGCTGCAGCCGCCACGTGGGGGCCTCCCTCCTGGAGGNCAGGTCCTGCCTGCTCACCCGCCCCCACCCCGTGGGTGACTCCTCCATCACTGCACAGGCAGGCACACAGGGCTCCTCGGCCATAGGTGGGTGTGGAGGCACACTGGATTCGAGGGTCTGCCGTGGAGGGTGCCTTTCTAACTGGGGGAACCCTTGCAGAGGCTGAAGCCACTGGCCTCCAGTGTTGCCCGGGCACTAGCCAGGGCTGCAGCCGCCACGTGGGGGCCTCCCTCCTGGAGGCTGGTGCCCGGGTCATAGCAGCCCCCAGTCCCGGAGAGGGAAGTCCGGAGGAGGGCGACAGCTGCCTGGCTTGGGGTGAGGCTCTGTTCTCTGTGGGCGTTGGAGAGGGGGAGGGGAGTGTCCTAAGAGGGGGTCCTGAGAGAGGTTCAACCCCTGGGTCTGGGACCACGTGCAGCCCCTGGTGGGTGTGCGGTGCCCAGAACAGCCCCCTCTCCCAGCAGCCTCCCATCCCCCCACCCCCAGGAGTATGGAGGCCTGGGCTTCTGCATTCTCCCCACCAACTCCAGCTGCAGCCAGCCCATCAAGCCCTCAGACCCGCCCCCAGGGCAGGGGGCGTGGTCCGGAGGGACAGACGGGCGTGCCCATCCAGCCTCCGCCGGCGCACTGCCTGCTCCGCACCCCAGGGACTGGGCAGGGTGTTTGTTCCAAAACTTTCCACCCAGCTCCCCATCCGGACATGGTGGGGGGTGGGACCTGATCAGCCTGAGTCACTGCTGTGCCCCCTGCCCCCAGTCTCCGGGAACGTGGCACCCAGTGGAACGAATGAGTGACTGAGTGCGTGCACAGGTTAAGCCCCCTCTCGAGTGCTGGGACCAGGCCAGCCTCCTAGGACTTCGGCCCGTCCTATGGGTTGCTGGGCAGGGTGGCACCTCTGCTCTGCAGTCAGCGGCAGGAAGCCACAGTGTGAGGGCTCCCCTTGCCCCTGGGGGCGGAGCCAAGCAAGGGGGTGACCTTTGGACCGAAGTGCTGGCCAGGACGGACCACAGCTGGGGGCGGGGCTCCTCGCCCCTCTGCAGTTTCTGTTCGCCCACATTCTCCCGAGACCTCCCGCAAGCCCACAATCACCAACACCTGCTACTTCCCACTGGCAAATTCACGCGCTGCGTTAAACACATTATAAAAGTGACTCGGGCTTTTGGTAAGACCCGGGCAACACGGAAGGGCGGAGCAGCCTAGGACCCCTCCTGCCCCGCCCCGCCCCCTCTCCCGACAGCGGGCGGGGACTTGCGAGAGGAAGACTCCAGCCAAGGTCCCTCCGCCAGGTGGCACCTGGCTCACCTGATTTTTTTTTTGTTGTTGTTGAGCCTCACCTGGAGACATTTCTTCATTGTTTTTAAAGAGAGAGGAAGAGGGAGAGAAACGCCGATGTGTGAGAGATACATCCACTGGCTGACTTCTTCAGTGGCCTTCTTCCACGCGCCCTGACTGGGGATCAAACCCGCAACTCTCCTCCAGCATGTGCCCTGACCAGAACTGAACCCGCGACCTTTTGGTCTATGGGACGATGCTCCAACCAACGGAGCAATCTGGCCAGGGTGTGATTTTCTTTGATAAATGTTCTTTATGGTGATACTTTCAAACAACTTTGAGATCCTTGGGGTGAAGGGAAAGCCAAGCAGACCTTGTGCTCCAGGAGACTCATCCAACCCAAGCCTCCCGGGGGGCCCTGTCCCTCCCAGGGGTCCTTCCCCAGAACCTCGGGCAGGTGCCGCCACCCTCATCGGCACCCACAGGCTGCATCTGCGCCCAGAACGAGCTGTGGGATCTGGCACCTCGTGCAGCCTGGGGCTGGGTGGGGTGTCAGTCACCCTGGCAGGTGTGAGGCTGACCCAGAGGGGTGGCAAGGACTCAGCAGGTCACAGGAAGAGCCCAGGACACTTGCTGACAGGTGTCTGGCCTGCACGGCTGTGGGAGGGATGGGGCAGCCGGAGTTTTCTTTCCTTGTCACGGGATTTGTAGAAACCAGTTCAAGTGACGACCTTCATTTCACCTGCTTGCTCACTCATTCAACAGATGTTCACTGGGGGCTAACTGGGGTCCCCAGGGGCAGTGGAAAGCTGGCCAGACATGGCTGACCCCTCAGGGACCCTGCACACCTATGGGGGGACAGGCCACTGCCGCTGGGTCACACAGACATGGCAGCACTGCTAGAGAGACCAGGTCCCAGCAGAGGCCCCCACGGGATCTGAGGGTGGGCCATGGAGTGGGAGGGCAGGGCAGGCAGAAGGCCCCGTGGGCCCAGAAAGCAGGGTGACCCGCAGGTGCAGGACATGTGAGGCTGCAGGGGTGGGACAGGCGTGGGAGCAGACCCGGCGCCTCACTCATGAAGTGGGGGGGAAGCTCTGAGAGGGGGGCCCCCTCTCCACCTCTGTGCACCCCAGGCCGGGAGAGCGAAAGGGGCGTGTGCACGGTCCCCGTGAGCACCTGTGCGCGTCCACGCGCCACTCACTAACGATCGCCTCCTGGCTCCAAATCCACCACTTACACCCTGTGATTACAGATGGATTCCTCCACGGTGAGGATCTGTGCGGCTGGGGTTTGAATCCCATCACGCACGGCTGTGGGTTAGGGTTAGTGCCCCTCCCCGGCAGCGCAGTGTTACATATTCCCAGTAGAGGGCGCAGGAGGGACACGACAGGAGGAAGGGGTTCCACTTGCTGGTTGCCCGGGCTGCGTGGGGGGGAGGTGGGCGGTACTGGCTGAGGACACGGGGGTGTGTGCCAAGCCCCGAGTGTACAACGCAGGCAGGAACGCCAGCCTTCCAGCTCACCGTATGCGAGCCCCGCTCAGGCCTCTCCCAGCCCCCACCCCCATTCACATCTCCCACCCACCTGTTCCAAGTCTTCACCTTTTACACCAAATGGTCCCTGTTCAAAATCACTAGAAGGCTTCTGTGAACCGACACAGTGTGTGCGCATGTCTGTGCGTGCGTGCATGCGCGTGCGCATCCTCAAGCGTTCCTGTGCGCACCAGGGCACGTGCAAGGGGGCAGGGCAGCGTGGAGGGGTGGGGTTGCTTTGTCCAGGGGCTGCAGAAGGGAGGGGAGGCTGGACTGGGGGACGCAGGGGCTGCGAGGACGCTGGTGGCAAGGCGGGGCAGAGCTGGACGCTGCTATGCCCAACCTTGTCCTGCGGCTCTTCTCACACGCCCACCGCAGACTCCGCAGTCCGTTGTCCCATTGTACCCTGAGGCACAGGCACCCCCGGTCCCCCACGATCCACACTATTGTGACCCCACCCCCGAGGTCCCCTTGGTATCAGGCCTCAGCTCCGGGACCTTTGGTACTTCTCAAGGTTGTGGTATCACGGCCCCATTCTCTGGAAGAGGACACCGAGGGTCAGGGTGGCCCAGTGCTTTGTCCAGGGTCACAAGGCCAGCAAAGCCAGGGCTGGGACACCACATGACAGCTGGCCACGGCCGGGCCAATGGGGTCGCACGGCTCATCTCTCCTGGGTAGATGTGCCCCACAGTGACGCCTGTCTCCTTGGGGCCTAAGACATGCCCGTCTGAGCACTGTGGAGGGTGATGGCAGCAGAGGTGGGGAGAGGGGGCGGGCCCCACTGTCCCATCTCCTAGACTGCCTGGGATTCTAACAGAACCCAAAGCGGCTGTGCGGCTGAGGAGGCGGCACCCAAACCCTCTGTCACCATGGCAACGGGCTGCTATTTTAGCCGCATGAAGACAGACGGGGGCTTCGGTTCATTCGAAGCATCACGGGGACACAACGTGGCCGAGCTGGTCTATCCTTGACTGGGGACTGAGCTCTCAGGCCGCACTAGCTCAGCCGCAGGTGCTGGGGACCCACCTGTGCCAGCTGAGCTGCCCTCCCCAGTCTCCTATGTCTTCTGCTCGAAGACTGAGAGGCAGGGCAGGGCAGGGGCGGGCGCATGCGAGGTATTGCTTGTAAATTTCTCCAGGGTCAGGGCGACAGGCTTCAGGGTGAGGAACAGCGAGGACTCAGGCTGTGACCCATCCTGGCCAAGCGAGGAGGCCTAACACCACACTCCAGGAGGCATGGCTGGGACCGTCTTCCAGAAAGCAAGGTGACAGAACACACCCAGGGCCTTCAAGACGTTCCTGTCACTTGGTCTCATCCTTCCACTTCCAGGACTCCGTGTTAAGGGAAGGATGAGAAAAGCAAGCCTCTGTGTCTTCTGCGAGTCCGCCCTGCTCGGTGCCAGGTGGCAGGTGGGAGGTGACACCGGGGCTGTCTGTGGAGTGGAGGCAAAGTCCACCTCGGGCTCCGTGCAACCTTTGCGATCTAACATTGCACACACCAGCACATGCGCACACGCAGGCACCTTTGCCAGGTGTCCCCAGCAAACCAGCACAAGGCCCAGCAGGGCCGCAGGGCCTCACAGCCCGGCTATGCCCCGCACCTCTCTCTCAGGAAAGCACCCAGCTTCCCCAGGGGGCGGGAGGAAGGTCTCCTGCGACCTTGTCACCCAAGGTCAGGAGCCTCCTGTGGGCAGAGCCCAGGTTGCCACTCCCAAAGGACAGCCAGCCACGTCTGGAGAAAGTACCCAGCCCTCACTGGCTGCTGCCACTGCCTCTCCAGGCAGGGCCACTGGAGCTGACGAACTGCACGCAGGTTCAAGAGGAGACCTCGCTTCTCTCCACAACTCTTGCCCGATGCGGGGGAAGTGTGGGCGGCTGCCACTGGGACCCACGCCGTGCCGTCCAGGGCGCCACAGCAGGTATCCAGGCACTGGGGAGTGTTCTTGCTGCGGCTTCGATCCCCTCGAGGAAGCAGAGGTGTCCTGAGCAGATGCGACCCATGTCGGGGGACACCCCCCTGGGTGGGACCACAGCCCCCTCGAGGCCCCTGCCGCTCATGGCCGCCGCCTGCAGCACGCTACACAGCGTGGGAGGGTGTCCGATCGGCGTGTCCATGGGCAGCTCCTGGGGAGGGGAGCAGGTTATGGATGCCCCAGCCCCTCATCCCGCAGAGGGACAGTTCAGAGGAGCCCTCCACGTGTTCCGCAGGAGCCCTCAGCAGGATCGGGACCTGGGCACCCGGCCAGGAGAGCACCCCGTTGGCTCTTCCTCCTTCTGCTGCTCTCCCTACACCCGTGCCCCTGCACCTGCCGTGTCGCTGCTGGGCTGGGTTGAAAAGTGGTCCCCAAAAGTCACATCCACCCCAAACCTCAGAACGCGACCTCAGTTGGAAACGGGGCCTGCACAGCTGTAATTAGTTAAGATGGGGTCACACTGGACTGAGGGGCCCTACACCTGAGGACACGTGGGGAGGACACGCAGGGGACCAGGCCATGCAACTCCGAGCACAGAGACAGAGGCTGAGCCCGCAAGCCAAGCAATGCCCGTGGCAGCAGGAGCTGCAGGTGTTGCTGGGCCCGCCCCCTCCGAAGGAACCACGCCGCCCACCCCGGGAGCTGGGACTCTGGCCTGCAGGCCTGGGAGGCCGTAGCTTTGTCTTGTGTTAAGCCCGCCAGTCTGTGGCTCTTTGCTAAGGCAGCCCCAGCACCCCGATACCACCCCCAAATGAATTCTCTGCACCTAAGCCCTCGTTTCGGGCTCTGCCACCGAGGGAATCCAACTGACGTGCCCGGGTGTGGTGAGTGCACCGCCTGCCTCACATGCAGAGGAGCGGCACTCTTGTCCTGGCTGCAGTGGGAGAAGGAGTTTGGGGCACTGTTCCCTGACCCTCCAGCCCGGGGGAGAGCTGCCCCTGCTCTCAGGGGGAAACTAAGTCTCCAGTGACGGCATGCATTCCTGTGGCCACCAGGGGCCGCAGACATGGAAGCCACGAGCCCCAAAGATGAACCTGCTGGGATAGGTGTGTGAGGAGTCCGTCCACCTCCCCGCCCTGGCCGGACCCTGGCGCCCGAGAGCAGGAAGGGCACAGGCCCCCTTCCCAGGCCAGCTCTGCTCAGCTGCCAGCCTGACTCCCCCCCCGGCCTTCAGCCGGCTCCTGTCATCGCCACCAGAATAGAACTCGGTGCTTCAAAGGCAGCTTTCCCGTCCCTTTTCCTGCCCTGTAAATACGCGGCAGAAATAGCAGCCTGCAGGCTGGAGGCAGTGATTGCTGGTGGCGGAATCAGGCGAAGGCTCCTGCCCGGGTGGGCCTCGCTGTGTGGGTGCTGCAGGCGGCACCAAGCTGGCTTTAAATAGCTCCTCGTGGGCCCCGCCCGCAGGAGGAGGGCAGCCTGCCAGCCCAGGGCAGGCGGGAGGGGGATGCCAGGATGGGCAGGGTCCTGCAGCCATTTGGCTGGCTCGCTGACCTCTGAATCCAGGCGAGCCCAGCAGCGCTGCCTACTGGGAGCCCCCTACAGGTCCCCCAGAGGCCTGGCAGCGGCTTAGTGCAGGACCACGGGTGCCAGGATGAGGATGGTGTCGGCAGTTTTGGCCCAGCCTGGTAGCCTCAGCGAGGCCATCCACTCGCCCGCCCCAGGGAGCCCCCAGCCACGAGGGGGGCAGTGACCCTGCCCAGGGTCACACAGATGGGAGGGTGCCAAGCTGGGGCTGGGGCGTCAAAGGCCACTGCTTCTGCCCAGCCTGTCTTTGTTTGTCCATCCGTGAAGCTGGCTTGGCCTGGCCTGCCACCCCCTGCTGTCCGGAGGTGGCCAGGAGCCCTGGCTGACCCAGATTCAGCTCTGCTGATCCCAGGCCACCTGTCCTCTGCTTGTTCCCAGCTCCTGGTCACACTGGAGCCCAGAGAACCTGCCCACCGGCCTCTCTCACCCCCAGGATGACCCTGCAGCCCAGTCCCTCACAGCCAGGTCCAAAGGGGCCGCAGGATACGAGGGGGGTCTTCAGGAGTCAGGGGCCTCGAGCCGGAGCAGGGCTGGGTGAGGGGAAGGCAGGCAGTGAGACCTGCCCTGTGGTTTGGGCAGGGGGATAATGCCCTCCTCTGCCTGTGGGTCGGTCCTTTGGGGGCCACCCGGGCCCTGGGCCCTTGTGTGGAGTGCCTGAGCCCAGTGGCCACTCTGCCAGCCGAGCCCTGCCTGTGGGTGGGCACCCTCAGGATACTGCAGACTCTGAGGCAGGTGGCCCAGCAGGGCACCCTTTCTGACTGACACCAGGTCTCTGACATGTGCCCCTCAAGGTGGCTTGAGGTGGGTCCCCTGGGAGGGGCACCATGGGGCTAGTGAGCCTGTGGCCTGCACCCCAGCCCGGCAGCAGCTGGCAGCCTGCTCAGCGGCCCCCCTAATCATGCTCCTGCCCCCTCCGAGGCAGCACCGGGAATCACGCCCCCAGTGCAGAGCTGCCCGTCGGGCAGATCTCCAGTGGCCGTGGTTGCTGAACTGTGACCTTGTCACCTTCATGCACAGGGGCTGGGGGGTTCCTGGGGACTCAAGGGTCTCTGCTCTCATCGCCACCTCCAAGATGGCACTGTAGTGGCACCTGGCTGTGGGACCAGGAGACTGAGGAGCCACCTCCCCACCGACCTCTGCCCCTCCCATGGATGCCCCGGACATGGCCACAGGGCTCAGCCTCTGGGGTGCAGACGCCAAGCCCCTCTGTCCTTGAGTCCGGTGAACGGAAGGCTGGAGGCGCAGTCTCCAGCCCCAGGGAGAGGAGGCCGAAGCCCCGCTGTGGTGGCAGAGAGCATCACGCCGGCCAAAGGTTTTGCTTTATTTCATGCTGGGGCCAAAGACCCATGACCCTTGGTCTCCACCTTGTCTCCGGCCTGACAAGCACTGTCCACACCCGGCCTCGTCTCCCCCGCCAGGCTCAGTCCCACAGAGCGAGGCCCTGGAGCACACAGGCCCCCAGAGGGTGCCCACCAGCCCAGCCCGGAGGCAGGCAGCTCTGCTGCCGGGAAGGAGGAGCCGGACATCCTCGGGAGAGGCAGCAGGAGGCCCAGGGCTGCGACCCAGGGAGGGAGGGGACGGAGCCGCCGCTGAGGGAGGCCAAGGCTGTCCTGTTCCAGGCGGCCCATTCTCTCCCCACTGTAAACCTCTCGGAGCAGGCCGGTCGGGCCTGAGCATCCGCTCCCCCGGGAAGAGTTCTGGGCTGCAGGGGGCCCGGCCTCACATGGTGTAGGCCGCCCAGTAGATGACGTTGACCGCCGCGAAGGCCGCGGGGAACACGGCGCGGGCGTACATGTCGATGGTGTCTGCATCGATGGGCTTGAAAAGTGCGCGGAGGCCTCCCCGGGCCCCCGAGCGGGCTCCCCGCTGCTTCCCAGTCTCCCCCGCCTCCACCTCCACCGACCTGTAGGAGCCCAGGAGGTTCCCCGGCGTGCGGCTCGGCCGGTGGGATGCCGCCAGCTCCTGGGAGACGCCGGCGGCCGAGAGGGAGAAGAGGACAATGGCGCTCCTCACGTCCATCTGCCGGGAGGGTGGGGACAGGGCTGAGGGCCGCCTGGCCCAGGCCACCGGGGCTGCCACTCAAGACCCCCCCTGCCGGACCCCCAGACCCCATCCACCCTACCCCCCTGCCCCAGGCAAGCATGCAAGAACCAGGGAGTGGGGGTGCAAGTGCCGTCCCCAGAGCAGGCGGCAGAGGGTTCTGGGCTGGGCCCCGGAAACAGTGACGGCCTCCCTGCTGTGCTGGGTGAGTGTGGGGGGGTGGGGGTGGCGTTGGGGGCAGGGTTGATGTCCTTAGTCCTGAGCTCCAGAGACCCACCCTGCCCCGCCCATCCTCACCTCGGCCCTCTGCTCCATGACCTTGACCTTGGCCTTTTGCTTCTTCCGGTAGTCGGCATTGAAGTGGGCGAAGGCGTACTCCACCAGCGCGGCGAACACGAACACGTAGCAGATCCAGAAGTACACGTCCAGGGCCTTGATGGCCGACGCCCGGGGGAGGGAGGAGCGGGCGCTGACCATCAGGGTGGTCATCGTGAGCACTGTGGTGATGCCTGCGGGAGTCGCCGGGCTGACCTTGGTGCCTCGCTGGCCCCACCGGGGACAGCCCGGGCTCCTCTGACCAGGCCTGGCCCGGCTGGCCCTGGCCCCCGGCCTCCCACCAGCTCCCCGGAGGAGAGCCAGGCCAGTACCTAGAGACACCCTGGCGGGCACAGCGGCCTGGCTGATCCAGAAGGAGACCCAGGACATAGCGACCAGGAGGACCGAGGGCATGTAGGACTGGATGATGTAGACGCCCCGGTTCCTCCGCAGCTGGAAGTACAGGCTGAGCCGTGGGAACTGGCCGGCTGGGGATGAGACGATGTCAGGGCCCAGCATCGCCCCCGCCCCCGCCCCTGCCCCGCCACACACCCTGGTCCCCAGGGCCAAAGCCACTCTCACAAGGAAGGGGACCCTAGACCCCTGCCTATGCCACCTCCCCACCCAGGCTGGCGGGTCAGGGGTCTCCCCAGCCCTGGGCCTGGCTGTCGGAGAGAGGCTGGCCCTGCCACAGGGCCACCGAGAGGGAGGCGTGGAGGAAGAGTCCACCACCGTCCCCGTGCTGACCAAGAGGAGCCCGTCTCTCCTGGCCTTCTGCCATGCAGAGCCAGGGTCCAGGAAAGAGCGAGACTGGGCTCCCAGGCCCTGATGGCCCTGCAGGAGGGCCCAGCACCCAGGGCAGCCCCTGGAGCTTGGCCCCCGAGCCCCTGCAGTGTTGGGGTTGCCCCCAAGTCCAGCGTGCTGCCAGCTCCTGGGAAGCGACAAAGGGCTGAGGAATAGACAGAAAAAAGCTGACCCACATCCGCACTGTGCAGCCCGGGCCCCAGCTGCACCCTCAGAGGCCTCGGAGCCGGCCTGCGCCCAGCTACGCGCCCAGGAAAACCCGGAGCCCACGCTCAGGAAGAGGCCAGGAGAGGCCGCATCACCTGACTTGAAGTTCATCAGCTCCGTGGTGAAGCGGTAGTGGGTGATGGTGAACTGGGCCAGCTGCAGCTTGTCCAGCCCGTGAATCTGCTCCTGGTTTTCTGACCAGTAGTAGACAATGTCCTCGGACGAGTAGCCGTCTGCGGGAGAGCCCAGCACCCTCAGCCCCCAGCAGCCCTGCTCCCACTGGGAGCCCAGCACAGCAGCAACGCCCGGAGTGAGGAGACCTGGGGCAGGTGGACTGGGCCAGGAGCACCAGGAGCGCCGGTCACCGTGGCCAGGTGACCCGTAGCGGCTGCTGCGGTGGCCCGGCTGTCCCGGGCCGGGTGCAGAGCCGAGGGAGGTAGGCAGGCTGCTCCAGCCTCACAGCCCCTCTGTTCCTGCCCAGGTTTCTTGTGCCATAGACGCCCCATCCCAGATGCCTCCCTGCGGCTGAGCCAGGCCAGCCACCCTGGACCCTGAGGGTCTGAGGCCCCCGCCTGCCCACAGCCACACCTGAGGCGCCCCACCACCCAGGCGGCACTCACAGCTCTCCAGGTGCAGCGTGCATTCCTGCTCGTCCAGGGGGTACTTGGCCAGGTCCATGTCACAGGCCACCGTGGAGGTGATTCTGTGCGGGAGGTCGCCAGGTGTGAGGCCGGGCCCCGGGAGCTGCCCGCCCCCCAAGCCCGACAGGCTGAGAGGCCCCTGTGCCGCCCAGAGGGGTGTCTCTGGGAGCCCTGGGCTCGGTGTGGTTTGGTGCCCACCACGGTGATGGTGAGGAGCCGGCTTCTGGGTGGAAACTGAGAACTGACCACTTTCTAGACACTTGTGGTTCCTCCTTCAGGAATGAAGGACCGGACTCCATTCACTTTCTCCATCCTGCAAAATGCTGGCCTTGGTGGTGAGGGCAGGGCCTAGGAGGTCAGTCCAGCCAGGTGGCCCAGCCCACCCAGCGGACAGCCCTGCCGACCGGGAGGGGGTGAAGGACCTGCTGCCAAGAGTTCTGGCTCCCCGAGAGAATGTAGACTCCTGCATGACCCGCCTGGTTTCTGAGACGTTGGCTATTGATTCCATCTTCACGAGGCATGTGTCAGAGAGCACGTGTTCAAACACACGGACACGTGTGTTCATAGCCAGGAGGTGGACACGGCCCCGCGTCTGTGGGTGGGCGAGTGGATGCAGGCACCAGGGTCCCGTGTAAGGGGTGTCAGCCACAAAAGGAACGAGATTCCAACCAATGCCAGAACGTGCACGAACCCCACAGACAAGTCGCAAGTGAGAGCAGGCAGGTACCAAAGCTCACACGGGCGTGACTCGTTCTCTGCGAAGTGTGCAGACGAGGCAGAGCACGGAGACAGGGCAGGCTGGTGGTTTCAGGGGTGGGGTGGAGAGCCACCACCGAGTGGGTCCGGGGCCCCCTTTTGGGGGTCTGGCCCTAAACACGGATGACGTTTGCACCAGGCTGGGAGTGTGCTGACTGTGGCTGCACCGTTCGTGTTTAAATGGTTCATTTTACAGACGACAGTGGTGGGGGGACAGGGGGCGACAGGACTGAGCGAAGAGGGAAAAGGACTCATGGACGTGGACAACAGCGTGGGGATTGCTGGTGGGAGGGGGCGTCAGGGCACTGAGTGCTGATGGGAAAAATACCCTGAAGACCAAACCAAACGCAAACGGCTCGTTTCCGGTTGGGTGGATTGCACCCCGATTTTTAAGAAACACTCTGTGCTGGCCGAAGGCGACATCTGCTCGCTCCCTCCTGGGCGGTCACCTCAGCCACGGCCNGCACCGTTCGTGTTTAAATGGTTCATTTTACAGACGACAGTGGTGGGGGGACAGGGGGCGACAGGACTGAGCGAAGAGGGAAAAGGACTCATGGACGTGGACAACAGCGTGGGGATTGCTGGTGGGAGGGGGCGTCAGGGCACTGAGTGCTGATGGGAAAAAATACCCTGAAGACCAAACCAAACGCAAACGGCTCGTTTCCGGTTGGGTGGATTGCACCCCGATTTTTAAGAAACACTCTGTGCTGGCCAAAGGCGACATCTGCTCGCTCCCTCCTGGGCGGTCACCTCAGCCACGGCCATGCCCTGACCGGCTGCGGGGCGTTGGTGGGTGTGACAGCCCCCCCCCCCCGTGGGCCGTGGGCTTCCCCAGCGGGTGGGCTCACCGGATGCTGTACAGGATCACGCCGTCCGGCTGCAGTCGGATGAGCTTGTTCTCCACGGTCACGTCGTGAAACCAGGCAGACTTGGCGTTCACGATGAAGGTGTCCGGCAGCCAGAGCTTGTCCACGAAGCGGCTGTCCAGGCCCAGGGTCTCGTTGGTGTGGTTGTAGGACAGCCGGCTGTCGCGCCAGCTCTGGTGCACGAACACGGTCATGGTGTACTCCTGCGGGGGCAGGGGCCCTCCCGCCGTCAGCCGCTCTGCCCTGGGGCGCACAGCCGCGGGCGGGGCGGAGGCTGGAGGCACCTACCATGTTCACCTCGGATATGTGGTCGATGCTGGCCACCTCGATGGCGAGTGCCACGTTGACAGGGGGGCCTGCGAGGAGGGAGCCGGGCTGAGGCCAGCCCCCAGCACCCCAGGTGGTGGTGGGGGGGCCAGGAACAGCTGGGAAGCCCACAGTGAGGCCTAGAGGGCCCACCTTCCCAGCTGGGTTCCCAGGGGCTGGCACCCCAGATAGGACGCAGACTCAGGGGAGCCAGCCCAGAGCCGGGCATCACATGCCTTGGGCCCCAACTGCCTGCCCGCTCACCTCCAATGCCTGGCCGGAAGTTTCGGGCATAGCCCTCGATCAGGCCGTCCAGGTTGGGGAGCCAGGAGATCTCCAGGTTGGAGCCGACATAGTCCCCAATGTCACTCATTGCTCTGGGGAAGCGAGGCCCACTGGTCACAGGCGTGGCCCCTGGGACGGAACCTGGGCCCCTACCTGAGACGGCTGCTCTGTGCTTGGCACCTGGGCCCGTGGGGACGGGGAGGACACCCCTGAGAGCCCCTCCAGGCCAGGAATCACGCCGGAAACGGCGCCCAGGGAGGCCCAGCGCCCAGGACTGCTCCGTTCTTCCCCAGCCTTTGCTGAGTGTCTGCCTCGCCAGCTCGGCTTGGATGGAGGCTGACAGGGCCCAGCAGAACCCCCAGCCTGGCCTATGCCTTCCAAGTCCCTCCACAAATGACCTGCGGGGGGCCGGCCAACCCAGAGCCCCCCCACAGGACAGGCCAAAGCGACCTGGACAAGGGTGCACAGCAGCCTTGCAGCCTCTGAGGCCAAAGTCCCCTGCAGGCGGTGACTTGGGAGAAAAGGTGCCCGACCAGGAGGCTGAGGCCCCTGAGCCTGGGAGGGGCAGGCAGGGGAGGGCCTGGATGGCCCAGGGGCAGGTGCAGCTGGCCACCTGCTCTCTGTCCCTGCCTACAGGCCCAGGCCTGGCCCCGAGCCCCCCTTCCCCCCCTGACTCGCCATGTGTTTCTGGAGCTCAGTCTGACTCCGGGGAAGCGGGAGCCTTCGCTCCTGGTTGCAGGACGGTCCCACTGACATCCTGGCAGGGCCACAGTGGTGTCTCCTGTGTG
The DNA here is from genome assembly GCF_014824575.4 of Sturnira hondurensis. Lineage (NCBI taxonomy): Eukaryota > Metazoa > Chordata > Mammalia > Chiroptera > Phyllostomidae > Sturnira > Sturnira hondurensis. The sequence goes on from NW_028086562.1 coordinate 4,162,544, forward strand.
GCAGACACCTTGAGTCCACGCACATGATGGACAGCCGGATGCGCTGAGCTCCCCAGAAGCACCATCTGCCCACCCTCCTTCTGTTCACTTGACCTGGGGTGAGCAGTGGCCCCCAAAACCCCCGTCCACCTGGAACCTTGGAACGGCACCCACTTTGGAAAGAGGGTCTCTGTGGCTGAGATGAGGTAGAACTGGACGCAGTTCGGGGTCACGCCACCTGAGTACGGGGTCAGAGGCAGAATGGTGCGGCCACAGCCCCGGGGCTGGAGGCACCAGCAGCTGGGAGAGGCTCGGAATGGATTCTCCTCCTGGCCTCAGGAGGAAGCAACCTGCCCGCACTGTGGTGTTGACCTTGTAGCCTCCAGCATTGGCAGACACCAAAGGTCTGTGGTCCTAAGCCCCCAAGTTTCCGATCACTGGTTACAGCAGTCCCAGGGTGTTCACCCCCCTCCTCCAGCCCACGGGGAGGGGCCCCCACGGTGGGGGTGGCAGGGCACTTCCCCAGGTCACAGAGCTAGGGATGACCAGGACCACTGAAGGAAGAGTCACACTCCTGTCATTCTCCGAACCCCCTTAATTCCGACAGGTGACTTTGGGCCCCAAGCCTGGCCCGAGCTCATGGGGGACACGTGAGGGGCTAAGATCCGGGTCTGGGGTGGCTGGGAACCCTGACTTCTGGGCTCCCTGTGCCTGTGAACAGACCACCCAGAGCCAGCCCTGACCATGGGCCCAGGCGCCCACTCCAGGCCCTTCCTGTCGCTGTGGCGAGAAGACCAATGTCCCTGCTGGGTCCCCACTGCTCGGGGGCCAATCCTCTCTCCCAAGGGTGGGGGCCACACTCCAGGCTCCCCTGGCCTCCCGCTTCCCAGAGGCTACCTCCTTGTCATCTGTGTCCTGGCGCCGGGCTCCTGCTCCGCTGTGACGGTCCGCATAGCCAAGCTGAGGCCCTGCCCCCATATCCAGCTGCTGCGTCCAGCCCCTTGCCCAGTGCTCCACGTGGGCCCACTGAACCCATACCTGTTCTCTCCAACTTCCCCTGCTCCTTCAGAGCCAACCAGGGCCTCCGCCGAGCCTCTGTCCCCATCCCCGCCCCTTCCAGGCCTCCGCCTCCATCTGGAGGAGCTCACCTCCGTCTCACCCTGGCCTGCACACCCGGGCTCAGGACAAGGCTCCGGTTTCAAAGCCAGGCTTCCAGTGGGAGAGTGTATGTGGGCCCTGGGGGAGGGGGTAGCAAACGCCAAGAAGCTGGGCTGGACGCTCCTGAGACGGACAGCGGCCTGGCCCAGCCTGGGCGCCCCCCGCCCCCCGCCCCCCAGGGGACCTCGAGTCTCCGGGGTTGCAGTGGGCGGGGGCTGGAGTTCTGGGGCTGAGTCTGCAGCCGAGCTTCCAGGTACAGCCCAGCCTGGGCAGGAAGCCCCGACCCTGTGCTCTCAGGGAGTCCAGAACCCCCGAGGCTGTCTGGGTTCCGGAACCCCCAGCAGATGGGGCACCAAAGCCCCTCGTCGGTTTCCCATGTGGCCTTTGGAAGAAGGTTGACTCGGAGCGGGGAGCTTCTCAGCTAATGACACTGAAGACCCCCAGTCTACCCCTAGGACCACCTTGGTCACGGCCCCACCCAGGGTGGGGCGGGCTGGCTCTTTGTAACGAAGTATGAGATGGGATGGGTAAGAAGTCCCGGCCCCAAGCAGAGCAAATGGAGGTCACCCTGAAGGTCGGCGGAAAGGGATCTAAAACAGGCTTTATTTTTGGACTGGCCCAGCTGCCATCCAGCGGCAGCGGCAGCCTGGAACGAGGTCGTCGGGAGACACTGTCCTTCCCAGGCCTCAGGGTAGTGGTGCAGGCGAGGACACTCCCTCCTCCTCCCCCCGCCCCTCCACCCCCGTCCCATGCTCACTCCAGGGCATGAGGGCAAGGCCAAGGTCAGCCCCTGTGTGAAGCCGGCCTGGAAGTGGCAGGACGGCCGCCAGAATTCGCTTAGCCTCTGCCACCTCTGGGAGCAAGAAGGGGCCAGGCTCCTCCTGAGGTCACTTTCCAGCTGGGACAGGGTCTGGACGTTTCCCAGCTGTGGAGGGATGCGCGGGGCCAGAATGCCAAGGAGGGCATGCTACCTGCCAGTCTGGATTCTGGGGGACGTTTGGGGGTGGGGTCGGGTTGGGGCAGCTCATCCCAGAACGGGAACAAGGCAGCTCTGACCAGTGGCTCCGATGAGGGCTTCTGGCCCAGGGTGGCCTGGGACCCCACGGTGGCCCAGGGCAGGGTTCCTTCAGCACGGTGAGCAGGCACAGGCACGAGCCCCTGGCCCCCACTCCTGGGGAGCAGTGGCCTCTGGGAAGTGACAGGCAGCTCCCACCCTGCACTCCGGGTATCGGCAGACGCCCCCCACCCCCGGGAGCGCAAACCTGCCCCTGTCATTTGTCTGTGCTCCAGGGGACTAAGGGTGGGGGGGACGAGACAGGGTGGGGGGAAGGGGGGCTCCCTGAGCAAAGCTTCAGGGCCCTGCTGCCCCCGAGGGGCGCCGCCGTGCACACACCAGCCCACGGAGCCCCGACAGCTCTGTTTTTAGAGCAACACCAGCCACGCTGGCACCTCAGTTACCAAGGCAAAGAGGAGCCCGCCGTGGGCTCAGGGAGCTGGCGAGGCGGGCGCTGCGGGTGACGCCTCTCCAGGGAGACGGAGGTGCTGGCAGCTGGGGAGGGCCTCCCACTCGGCGTGTGGCTGGTGAGCTCGGTGCCCACACGCCAGTGGATGGGCCGGCTCAGGGCTTTGACCCGGTCCACGGACGCTGCCCCGCACGTGGCTTCTCACCCCACGAGCTTCCTCCATCAGCACCCCTTCCCAGCGGCAGCTGGATCAGGCACCTCCCGTTAGGCCCACTGCCCCCTGCTGCCCGAGGGGTGAGGACCTGGATGCTGAGGGGCGAGAGTCAGCCCTTCTGCTCTCTGGGGTGAGGGGCACCAAAGCTGATGGCAGGAAGGGAGGCTGTCTGAAGGTGGCCCACCAAGGCCCTCAAAGCACGGGGGACATCCCTCACCCGGCACCCAGGCGCCAGATGGGGTCGCAGTTCAGAACGTTCCAGACTTCAGAAAGGTGACATGGTGCGCATGCAGTCTCGGGGGGCCTGGGGGACATCCCAGCAGGAAATGCATGAATATGGCCCCGAAACAGGACGGAAAAAGACGGACGAACCTCTGGTCAAAGCGGGACAGGCTGTCCTGCCTAGTGAGTTTGGGGTCGAAACTGGGGCTAAGACATTGGGGTTCAGAGGTTGGGTCACCGGCATCCAGTGCATGCAGCTCCCGCCTGCCTCAGCCTCCTGCTTCCTGGTTCCGCTCAGTAGGGAAGGAGGAAGCCGGAAGGCCCGTGGGGCTCGGGGAGAAAGAGAGCCCTCCTGAGAACCGGACACATCACCCTGCGGGGACCACAGGGACAGTGGCACCCAGGACTTGCTGGCTCTGCCTCTGCTCCCTGGAGTACTGCTGCCTGAGTGCTTACAGCCCAATGCCGGCTGGGGGTCAGCCACTTCCCGTTCTGAAGCCTTTGACATCCATTGGATGACCTTGACATCGGACATGGGGGGGCGTCTGTTGTTGCTCCGGTTGCTCTGCAGAGCCCTTACATCGAAGCAGCCCCCATAACACCCATGGAAGGGGGCCCAGCGAGGAGTGGAGGGAGCCAGGGCGCTGGTCTCGGAGCCGGAGGGAGGGAGTCCCAGCCCCGGGAGCCCTTCTCTGGGAGATAGGGCCCCGGCCCGCCTGACTGTCAGGAAGAAATCCCGATGTTTCCAGCTGCCAGGGGCACCTGCTTTGCTCCCACCTGCGTCTTCCCGAGCTCGAGCTCGGAGGGTGCCCTTTGAAAGGACCGCTGAAAGGAGACCCCCGCATCCTGGCCCGCACCTCACTTTCACAGCACACAACCTGCCCCAGGACACAGAGGTGCCCTCGCAGCTCTGCTCCCACGGAGAGGGGGAACCTCCTCCCGTTCTCACATCTCTCCTTTCCTCCTGCCGCGCAGCGCGCAGCGCGCAGCGCGCAGCCCGCGCCAGAAAGGGCGCTCGCCAGCCCGGCGCCGGCCAAGTGCCGCTCGGGCTCCTCGGGGCAAAATTGAGAGCGGCTCCGACCCTCCTCCCACCCCGCAGCGCCGGTTCAGCACTGGGACGGCGGACAGCACCCGGGGGCGGCCGCAGCCAGGCTGCGGAAAGGAGCGCGGGCGCGGGGAGACAGCGCGGGGGCAGCCCTGGGAGGGACGCGGACAGACATGGGGGCGAGGGCAGGGGCAATGCACGGCAAACTTGGGGCGGGGGACAGACACGAAGGGAACCAGGGAGGGGGACCGACGTGGGAGAATGAGGGGCAGACACGGGGAAATGGGAGTGGGACTTGGGGGCGGACTCGGGGAAATGGGAGTAGGACTTGGGGGCAGACACGGGGGCAACTGGGCGGGCAGACGCGGGGTGAGCCGCGGTCCGCGCCCGGCTCCATCCCCGCAGCCAGGTCCCTGCGCCGGCGCGCGCGGACGCGGGGCCGCTCACCTGGTGCCGCGGGGCTGCAGCGCGCAGAGCAGGAGGAGCGGGGGCAGCAGCCAGGCCAGCGATTCCATGGCCCCCGGCCGCTCGGGCTGCACCGGCGCGGCGCCAGGGTCCCGTGGGTCTCAGGCGCTCGCGAAGTTGCTTCTCCGGCGGCTGCGGCGGTGGCACAAGCGGGCGGGAGAGGGAGGGCGCTCGCGCTCGCGCGGGCGCGAGGGCGGGGAGCGCGGAGCTGGGAGGCGCCCCGCCCCGAACCCGGCCACCACCCCACCTGCGGCCCGTGCCTCCCGGGAGCCACGAGCACCGCCCCCTCCGGCTCTAGCGTGCCCCGCGCCACGCCACCCCCCCCCCCGGCCGAGCCCCCTCCCCAGTCTGGCGCAGCCCGTCCCACCACTGTGGGTTTGGCGGGAGCTGAAGGGGAATCTCTGCGCGCCTGCCAGGGAGGCGACCCGTGCGCGATCCCCGCTGACGCTGCCTCTTGCTGCCGGATTAAGCACCTTCGGACCGGCAGGCACCTTGTCCGGAGGCGGAGTTAGCCGGGGCCTGTTTGTGGGGCTCAGGGCCAGGGAAGCTGGTAGGGGCAGCTCCGGGAGGGTGCCAGCATCCCTTCAGCCTTCACCTTCTCCTGGGAGGACCCTTCCAAAACCCTCCCGCAGAGCCGGAGCTCGAGCCCCGGGAGCAACTCTGCCCACATCGGTTGGGGCGCTGGTGAGAGAAAAAGGGGTGGGTGCGGCCGCTGTCCCACTGGGCTGAGTTATGTGGTCACAAGCCCGCTCTGGCCATGGGACAGGTGACTCCCCGCCAGGCATCAGGATCCATCACACGTGTCCAAGCCCCACCCCCCAGGGCATGCAGGCATCTGGGCTCCAGCTGCAACGGCATCCACCCTCCACATCCCCCAAACTACTGAGGAAGTCAAGGCCCTGCACGTTTCCGATTTCAGCTCTTTTGGACCTAAAATTCCTCAGCAGTTTCCAAAAAAAGCTGATCCCTAACTTGAGGCATTTATCACTTCTGCACTTGATACCAGCTGTCTGCAGAAAGTGAATTTCTCATGGGTACACCTGAAAGGGGCAGCCTTGTCCTGGGGGCGATCACATCTCGGCCAGCGCAGGAGCAAGGAGCAGGTGGGGAGAAGGGTGGATGGCCTGTGCTGCTGGGATTTTGCACCCCAGTCCTGAATGCCAAGGCCCGAAGGAGGGCAGGTCCTAGCTCCCTGCCCCAAAGCCAGGAATGGGCTCCAAGAAAGCCAGACGGGTCTCAGGGAAAATGCCTCCCTCGGAGAGTCCAGCCCCTGGTGAAGTAGGTCCTTCCGGCTCGGAGCACTGAGCCCGAGCCGTCCACGGGCTGCACGTCCGAGTGTGTGTTGGGGCCGGCCCACAGCCTGTGGCCTCATTCCCGCCTGTCCATCTGCACAGCTCACTGGGAGAACTAAGAAGTCAAGGCATGGAAGGAAAGACAAAAACCAGTGTCCACAACAGGGCCTGGCTCAGAGCAAGGGCTGTGAGTGCCCATGAGGGTTATCTTATTGTCATTGTTACGTTTGATCCTCCCCTGAGGAGGCGTTCTTACTGATGTTTTGGGGGGGGTGGAGAGGGGTGGACACACACACACGCATGTGAGAGAGAAACATCGAGCGGCTGCTTCCCAAACACATCCCGGCCTGGGGTCGAACCGGTAACCCTTTGGTGTACAGGATGGTGCTCCAACCAACTGAGCCACCCAGCCAGGGTCACCAGGATTCTTTTTATTACCCACCCCTCCCCCCAGAACGGAGATCTAGTCTGCCTGCTTCTTCCCAGTGTTGCCTGTGTCTAGGCCTCTGGCCCATGCTGGGCGCTTCGTACATGCAGGAGAACACCCGGGTTCAAGGTCTCCAAAGCCCACACGGCAGTGCAGGCGGCAGCCCCCTGCCGGCCCAGCCACGCAGACCACTTCTCCTGCCATCCAGTTCCAAGCCTCAGGCCCACGTGGGGGGCCAGGGCCCCAGGCTGGGCCAGGTGTCTGCTCAGAGGCTCTCGACACCGGGGCCCTCTCAGTATCCGAAGGAGTATGACTGTGGACGCAGCTGCAGTGCGCAGATGGACGCTTGGCATCAAATCGCCGCCTCTTCCTCCCTCCCTGGAGGTGAACACTCTAAAACCCGAGTACAGAAAGAGGCCACTAGCAGACCCCTCAGCCCCAGGGGTCCAGCAGCAGCCCTCTCTCCCTGGAGCACCAGGGAGGCACGGCGACCTTCAGCCCAAAGGCACAACCCCTCCCCCAGGTGTGTGAGTTTCCTTCCTTCTTCCAGGTTTTTGCAAATTAGTTTGTGGCTCTTCTGAGCCTGTCTCACTCGGCTGACATCTGCTCACTCTAGACTCACCGAGACTCGCTCTAGAACAGGGAACCTGATGTGGGGTGGGGAGCAGCCCCACCAGAGACCAGGAGGCCCAGTCCTCCTGCTCTGCCTCACCGAGTGGCCCTGGGTGGCCGCCTGTCTGTCCACAGCTGCAGCTCAGTTTGCTGGCAGAGCGCGGTGTGCATCCCAGCTCCGCTCCTAACGCGTCTGGTGTTTCCTGGCTTCGCTGATACATTTGCAAAGGGAGGACATGAGAGGAGCTTGCCAGGCACCACACGTCCCAAGGCTGCTGGCCACTCAGAGAACGCATTTCCTTAGCGATGATAACGGTCATTGTCTCTGAAAACGTCCGTCTAACTTGCAGGCGCTGGGACTGCCTCCTTTCTCCGGCAAGCACTGTACGACATCCCACAACTCTGGGTGCTCGTGGGGGAAGGAGAGGCCCACTCTCCAAGTGCGACTTTGGTGAAACTCGGCGAATCAATGACCAGCAGCGTGTCTGGGGTGGAAGTCTCCCTGTGCCGGACACCTGGACGATGCCACGCCCCTTGTCCTGGCACTCGGGACGGTGCAGAGCAGTGAGGACAGACAAGCCCTGGCGTCCTCGCTGGCCAGTAAGAGCCCTACGTGAACCACACGTGCTGTGCAGCCTCGCGTTCCGGCCTGTGATCTGGCGTCTGCCCGCCCGCCGCGCCCGTCTGTTCCCGCCTCCCATGCGCACAGCCCCTGCAGCAGACAGGAGCCTTCCCTCTGATTCGACCTGGCGTGGGTCTGACTAGGTGACACTGTGGCTTGTCCCAAATTACCAGCCCAAGGTGACTTCTCCACCAGGCAGGACCCATGCAGAGAGCCCTTGGGCTCCGGGCTCAAGGCAGTAGCTGCCGGCTTGTTCCGTGCGGGCAGGTGCCCCGCTCCCCCATATGGCACTGAGCAGGCGTCTCGCACTCGGCCCTGGGAGGGAGGGAAACTGCAGCCACAACGACACAGGCCCAGTGGACAGCAACGCCCTTGGTGGCATCCAGAAAGCCACAGACTAGGGGCTGCTGGTCTGCTCGGTTCCCGGGACCATCGGCCCTTGGCCTCTCCTCGTTGTCTCTCTCTCTGGGTACTCGCTTTGCCGGGGGCTCAAAGTGCGTGGGAAGGGATGGGCAGCAGAGGGCTGGCCTCGGTCCATCCAGGCAGCAGGATGAGCCCCGGGCGGCAGGGGTGAGTCACAGGGAGCTGGGAGGGGGGGGCCACGCGAGCTAAATTTAAAATCCTGGCCTGCTCTGTGGGTGAGGTCGCTTTATTATTTTCCCCGGGAAGTGCACCAAATAGAGGTGGTGGCAGTGACACAGAAAAGAATTTTCTTGAGCTTAGAGTGTAATTATTAATCCCGTGATTTTCAGATGGAATCCATTCACTCGGAGCGGCGGAAGAAACTTGGCAGAAAGGACCAAATGCGAAACACTCCCAGCAGCCTGAGACGGGCCGGCAGGGCTCTGGGAACAAAGGAGGCAATTCACCAGGAAACGCGCCTAGTTGTGTTGCTGTTTTTAGTAATCAGGCCTCGAGAGCCCATACCCTTGGCCACTTGGGGGATTTTTTCTGCCTGAGTTAACTAGATGTCCAAGTACCATTGCTCATGATTATTGGGGTGAAGTCAGAATTCTGTCCTCATATTTTATGTTTTTTCAAGGAGCAATTTGAATCACTTCACGTGACAGAAAACGTTACACACAGATTAACAATTCCTGGCGAAACGGCTGTCAATCAAGTGAGGAGAACGTTCTCCTTTAGGGGCAGCTGCTGAGTGACAACCCACACTCTCGCGGACGGCGGCCTGCGGGGCGGTCCCGCCACTGCCTCCAGCGGTCAGGCTGCCCCTCCGCTGGGGAGGACACCGGGTGCCCTGGCCTCTCTCTGGTCCCGATGCCGACCCTCGATGCAGCATGTCGGAGAGAGAAGAGCAGACTTGCTGTCGTGTTTAAATACCTTCATTAAAATTCTTCAAGAATGGCCCCTACCCAGACCAGATCAACATTCACTTAACAGAGAGTTATGTAATTATTCGCCCTACTGTGTGCCAAATATCGATCCAGGTGTTGGGTATGAATAAGACAGTACAGGTCCCCGCCCGCCTTGGGCTCACCTACTAGGCCAGAACTGGGGCATCAGTGAGGAAACAAAGAAAAGACACCATTTCGCCCTGGCTGGCGTAGCTCAGTGGATTGAGCTCGGGCCTGCGAACTAGATGATCGCGGTTCGATTCCCAGTCAGGGCACATGCCTGGGTTGCAAACCGGTTCCTTGCAGGCTAACTACCAGCAGGGGATGCACAAAAGGCAACCATACATTGATGTTTCTCTCCCTCTCTCCTTCCCCTCTAAAAATAAATAAATAAAATCTTAAAAAAAAAAAAAGACACCATTTCAAATGTAGCTCACGCGGTGAAGGAACTGAAGATAAAAAGTCAGGAGCAACTCGGGGGGGGGGGACTTAGAGCATCCATGAAGCCCTTTCTGTGTGGTGACCTGTGAGCTGACACGTGAATTGCACCTCTCCAGGCAGAGAAGGCACGTGCAAAGGCCCGGGGGCAGGAAGGAGCTGCGAGTTCAAGCAGAAGCACATGATGTGGCCCCTGAGGGCTGTGGTGTAGGGAGGGAAGCAGACAGGGACCGGCTCCTGTGCCCCTGGGGGGTGCGGGGGTTGTGGCCTGGAGTCTAGGCTTTATTAAAAATCTTTGTGTATTTATTTTTAGAAAGGGGAAGGGAGGGAGAAAGACCGGGAGAGAAACATCTGTGTGGTTGCCTCTCACACATCCCCCACTGGGGACCTGGCCTGCACCTCAGGCACGTGCCCTGACTGGGGATAGAACTGGCGAGCCTTTGGTTCACAGGCCGGCACTCAATGCACTGAACCACACCAGCCGGGGCTAGTTTACTTTGTTTTTAATCAGCTGTACTGAGATGTGATTTACATGCAATAAAGCCCACCCATTGTGCGTCTACAGTTTGTGGGCCTGTGTACTGGGGGGGGGGCTGTGTAGCCGCCGTCACAGCCTGGCGTGGCCCATCTCCGCCCCTTCCTGCCCCTTGGCCACCCTCCCGGTCCCCAAGGCCTATCCCCAGTGTCTGCCCTCTGTCGCTCTGGGTTTCCTTGTTGGAAGTCTGGCATAAACAGAATCACACAGGATGAAGTTGGCGTGGATGGCCTTCTGAATGGCATCGGGCCGCCCCTTCCCTGGCCTGGGGGCCTGTCCCAGCGACTGGTTCCGACCAGACGCTGCCACCGTGTGTCACTTGTTCCGGACGGCCAGCCGGGCAGCCAGGATCCTGAAAGGAACCTTGTTGCCTTTTGGGGACTTCCACAGTGTCTTCCCATATGAGGGACGAGCACGGGTCTCCTGGGGAGGGGTGAGCCACCTCCAAGTCTCTGCAGCTGCAGGAAAGTGTGGGGAGCCCCAGCCCTCAGGGGCATCCACCCAGGTATCCCCATCCCCAGGGGCTCCCAGCCAGGACCCTGCCCTTGGCACAGTGACCTCACCTCCACTGACATTGTCTCCACGGCGCAGCGTGTCCCCCGTGTCAGCTCTCGCCTCACTTCCAGCTTGTCCTTGTCCTGCCTGGAACAGGTGAGGGCCTCTGTGCAAACGACCAAGAAGCCTTGGCCTCCACACTCAGGTCCCACGGTCACTGCCTCCAGCTTTTCGGGATCCCTGGGGGGGTGCCAGCGCCACCGACCTGGCAGGTCGCAGTACCTTGCCGGCGCACAGCCCAGTAGGAGGACCAGCCGCCCTCCTCCCCACTCGATGGTGGTGAACGTCTGATCACTGGGCTGCCGCCCTGTCGGAGGCGTCCACGCAGATCCCCTGCTCGTCCGGTCACTTTCCTCACAGTCATTTCAACATAACGTTGATGAGAGGTTGGGATCCTAATTCTCGTTGACGCCCATGAGCCTATCCGTGGCTTTGCGTGGTCACAGATCCTATCCTGCCCTCGTGTTGTGACTCAACACAAGGACTGGCTGCCCCCCCAGGGTGGGCTCCTCACTGCCAGCGGGCCGGGGAGAGACCTGGTCCCAGACCCATCTTGCCACCCGCTTCTCCATACGCTCCTGGGGTGTTTCCGGCCTTTGCCGCGCATCTCTGCCCTCGCAGACACCGTGTCAACCACTCCGATGGAAAGGCCCGGAGACACAAAGCTGACAGGAGAGGAGCCCCGTCAGCCGGGCAGGGAGGGGGAAGAGCAGTGTGGTTCCTCTCTCAAAGCGACCCTGGGTTCATACAGTGACTCAGGGCCAGCCCTCCGGCCCAGCGCTCTGAGAGGGAAAAGACCCGGGCACCGCTAGGGGAGACGAGGACAGCAGGGACGTGGTACCACGGCTGACCCCCACGGTTCTCACAGGGGAGGCGCCTTGTGCCAGGCTTGGTGGCTCTGGCGGGTGACTGTCCCAGGGTAGGACTAGGAAACTTCCTGGGCCTCACCGTGGCCTCAGGAGCCTCTGGCCAGAGCCCGCAGGGACCAGCAGCCTAGCAAGTCCCCTGCCAGCGGGTGCGGAGAGGCGCGGGGCTCTGCCAGCACAGGAGACGGGCCAGCTCACTCCTGTCCCAGGACCGGGTACTGAGTGGACCGGCCAGAGGGCACTTAGTTAACACCCCACCAAGGCAGGGTGGACACACGGTGAGAGAAGAACAGAGTGGCGGGCGGGGACTGGACGGCACACAGGGGGAGCTCGGTTAACTCCAGACCAGATTGGCACATGGTGCTCTATGGACCCTGAGAGAGGACACCTACTAAGAGCAGCTCTTGGTGGCCTGGGCTCAATCTTATTTCATTTTGTAAAGGAGAGCCTAGCAGTCATTTCCACCCAGGGGTCTCTCATGCAAACTGCACATCGGGACGCAGCTTGCACTGAGCTGATGCCTCGACTAGGTTTCTAGCCGCTGAGCAGTCCCCTATAAAGGACTTCCTGGAATCCTGTTTCAACCAATAGGATGGAGGCTTTCCCCGTCCAATCAGAGCTGGGCAGCCATAACCTCTCGCCAATCAGTATCTTCACCCACCCACCAGAGCAGTTCCACTCTGTCCAATAAGGACAGTGCCTTTTGAACCAATCAAACTGTGATAATTTTGAGTCTTCATTTGCATGAGGATCAATTAGGGTCCAGGGCAAGGGACTTCTGTCCACACGTGCCCACTGGCAGGGTGGGCAGGGGCTGGAGAAGCTTCCTGTCTTCCCACGCAAGGTGCGTCCCGTGGAGGAGCTGAACCACCAACAGGACAGAGCAGGGAGCTCAGGGCAGAGGGGATGGGCCGGGTCGGACAGGGGGGCCACCAGAACGGCGGAGGGGCCTCGCCTAGGCCAGCCTGTGTTCTAGCTGGGCTGCTTCCTGATGGAGCTGTTCGCACTTAGTTCCTTTCTCCCCCCACCCCAAACGGGGGGCTCCTGTTATTGTTGAATTGTCATCAACAGCCCCATCACCCTCCTTAGAGAAGTGGGGAGTCTTGAGTTTATGTGAACTGTCCAATTTCTCAACTTAGCAACTAACTGGAGCTTTGGCAGGTTTGGGCCAAACCCTCAGAGAAGGTGGCCGGGTGTTCGGGCCGCTGAGCAGTCCTGGGCTCCTCTGTGACAGCTTGGTGGCCAGGGCACGCCTCCACCCCGGGCCTTAGCCTCCACTTGGGGTGCAGGGCCGGAGCCCGCCACAACCCCGCTCTCACCTTCCCGCGCTCCCCGGCGCACGCCGGGCCAGCTCAGCCACACTGCGCCCGCGCGGGGGCGCCCGCGCGGGACCAAACCACCTCCGAGTAGCGGAGCGGAGAGGCGGTTGGACCGAGCCATTGGCTGGCGGGGAGCTGGGCGGTGCGAGCCCCTCCCTCTCCCTGGGAGCCGTCCGTTGCTATAGAGCTGCCGCCCCAAACCGCGCAGCGAGCTCCCTGGAGAGCGACGGCGAGGGGGCCGGAGCTGTCGTGAGGCCGGGGGTCGGGATTTTCGCTGCGCAGATCCCGTGCCACCCAGACCCCAGCGGGTCGGCCGGGAGGGGGGTCCACTTGCCCGGAGCCTGGGGCTGGGCACCCGGACTCTGGCCGCCCCCCAGGCTCAGACCGACGCCTTGGCCGGCTGGCTAGTCGGAGCCCCGGGCACCGGTGCTGCCCTGAGCTTTGCGCGGAGCCGCGTGTTTTCACATCGCGTTTCCGGGCACTGCTGAGCCGAGCGGAGCCCAGCTGGTAAGGTGGCACCCTGAGAGCTTGGGCAGGCGAAGGCGAGGGCCACCTGACCATAACTGCTGATTCCGGAGTCACCCAACTTGGTTTTAAATGCATAACCGGTTTTGGGAAGTAGATAGGCTTTACCGCTGTGTTTTCCCAGCGCAAACACTCCTTTCCGCTCACATTTCCGTGCCCGGCAAACAGTCCTTGAACAGCGACCGGGCTCCAGACACCGAACGCCATAGTCAGCGGGCTGCTCTGGCAGAGAAGCTGCAGACACGTGGTGCGGAAATCAAGGTGTGCAGTGTAGGGACCCCTCTAGAGCGAACAGCAGGAGCCACTACCCTAGTCTGGAAGGGGAACCTTGTCTGCAACCCGGGAGACAGCGCAGCCACCCTTGCCACACGCAGGCCTGTCCCGCGAACCGCAGGCTGCCTCCTGAGGCCCTAGTTCCCTGTCTGCTCTTTAATAGTCCCACCTGCCCCTGCGACCCCAAACAACATCGTTCGTTAACTTTCACCTGCGTGTAAGCCTTATGGAAATGATTTACTTTATACGCTCTTTTTAATTCTCGAAGCCGTCCCAGATTTACATAAAAGTTCAGCACAAAAAAGTCTCCTGAAACATTTCATCATTGACTGCATGGTGGCCTGTTACCCCCAGGTACCGGAGAGAGTGTTTCCTACACACGAGGATACTCCCCAGTGTAACCTCAGCGTGCCCACAGGGCCGAGCGGGACAGGACGGGCCACTGCATCTCACCCTCAGCCCAAGTCAAGGGCATTTGGCCAGCTGATCCCCTGAAGTCAGGAGAGCCCAAGGGTTCAGTCTGGGACCACGCGGGTTGGTGGGGACATGATAGCGCCTCTTGCCGAAGCCATCCTGTCTGTTTCTAGGTGACCCCACCAGCCTCCCGCTCACCATCTCCACCGTGTGATTTGTCCTGACTGCCACCATGCGGTGCTTCTGTGCATCTTGGTGTCTCTTTTTAAGTGGTAGAGTTAGATTTTCTGTCACTGTTTTTTAATCCAACTCGGTTTTTCTTTAGCGTGGTCATTCAATCTATTTATATTCTTGCCTTCGCTCAGATTTTGACCTGATAATTTCTTATTTCTTATCAATTTTTCAAGTTTCTTGAGGCCATTCAAATACGGCTCTGTCTAGCATTTTTGGTTATTTTCAGTGTGGTGGTTGGCAGCCAGCCAGACGCGTGATCAAAGTGGGAATTCCAGCTGCTTCTCTCAAGCACATTCAGCAAATTTGTCATTGACCCTACTTCAGGGTCAGGTTTTGGGGGCACAGGGGGCTCTGCCTGGGGCTGGGGCAGCACCGCCTGCGGGCGGGTTTCCAGGCGTCCCCTGCTCCCCAAGTGCGGTGTTGAAACCGTTTCTCCTCCCATTTGCCTGTCCTCGGTCAGTCACATTGCAAAGTAACTGAGTCCCCCACCGCCGTTTAGTAAGGGTGCAGTGGGGTCGGCAGCTGTAGCGTCTCGTTCGTGACATCGGCGGTTAAGGTGACCCTTTGTGCCAAGCTCCACCGGGGAGCTCCCAGGGTTCCCGATGTGAAGAGTGTAACGGATGCTCTGAACCTCTGGGACCCTCCACGAGTGTTCTTCGGCTCACGCCCTGAAACGTACCTGCGTCTGACGTGTCGGTTCGCTGCCTTGTGACAGCGGCCGGCACCTGTGTGCCCGCCACCTGAAACACGCCCAGGAGCATCCCTACTCCGCCCCCGCCCGCTGGGTTCCCGCCCCACCCTGCCTCCAGCCCAGCCTCCAGCCGGGGCCTGCGTCCGCTCACTGCCACCCTGTTCTGCCGAGTCCTCCTGCCTGGTTTTGGGTTTCGTGTGCGCTCTCTGGGGTCTGACTTCCTTCATTTAGCATGATGTTTTGGGGCCTCGTCCACGTAGTGTCAGACCTCACCCCTGTCCGTCGTCACCGAGTGGTTCCGCTGTAGGGACACGCTGAGACGTGCTCCTCCGTTCTCATGAGACAGGCCACTGAGCTGTGTCCGGGTCGGGGCTGCCATCAACTGGTTGCCATAAAACTCCGCTACGGCGCTTTTTTAACCTTTTTCAAAATTACATTTTATCGATGATGCTGTTACAGTTGTCCCATTTTCCCTCTTTTCTCCCCTCTGCCCAGCACCCCCGTGCCCTCAGGCCATCCCCTCTCCCTAGTTCCGGTCCATGGGACATGTGTAAAGGTTCTTGGCTCCTCCCCTTCCCAGAGTGCGCTGTGCCTCCCCACGCTATTCTGTGACTCCCTGTTTGTGCTTCTCAATCCCTCACCCCCCACCCTTTCTCCCCCACAAGCCCCTCCCATCTGGTAACCATCAATACGCTGTCCGCGTCCACGATTCTGTCTCTGTCCTTGTTTGCTTGATTTGTCTTTTAGACTCACTGTTGATAGATTTGTGTTTTTGTCACTTTATTGTTCATAGTTTTGATCATTTTTTCCTTAGATAAATCCCTTTAACGTTTCATATAGTAATGGTTTGGTGATGATGAACTCCTTTACTTTTTCTTGTCTGGGAAGCTCTTTATCTGCCGTTCATTGTAAATGACACCTTTGCTGGGTAGAGCAATCTTGGCTGTAGGTCCTTGCCTTTCAGCATTCAAATACTTCTTCCCAGCCCCTTCTTGCCTGCAAAGTTTCTTTTGAGAAATCAGCTCACAGTCTTACAGGAACTCCCCTGTCGGTAACTAACTTCTTTGCTCTCGCTGCTTTTAAGATTCTCTCTTTACCTTTAACCTTTGGGCATTTTAATTGGGATGTGTCTTTGAGTGGCCTCTTTGCATCCATCTTGTTTGGGACTCTCTGTGCTTCCTGGACTTGTATGTCTATTTCCTTCACCAAATTAGGGAGTTTAGTGTTCAATCATTGTTTTTTCAGGTAGATTTCCAATTCCTTGCTCTTTCTCTTCTCCTTCTGGCTCCCCTGTGATGCGAATGTTGGAACGCTCGGGTTGTCCCAGAGGCTGCTTACACTATCCTCGTTTTTTGGATTCTTTTTACTTCTTGTTGTTCTGATTGGTTGTTTTTCGCTTCCTTAGCTTTCAAATCACTGATGTGGTTCTCAGCTTTGTCCACTCTCCTGCTGTTTCCCTGTACATTGTTCTTTGTTTCAATCAGTGTGTCCTTTGTTTCTGGGTCTTTTTCTCACTGCCGGGGTCCTCGCTGAGTTCCTTGAGCATCCTCACAGCCAGTGTTTGGGACTCCGCATCTGATCGATTGCTTATCCCCACTTTATTTAGTTCTTTTCCTGGAGCTTTGATCTTTCATTTGGGCCATGTTTCTTTGTCCCTGTATTTCAGCAGCCTCCCTGTGCTTGTTTCTGTGTGTTGGGTAGAGCTGCTCTGACTCCCNTTAACGTTTCATATAGTAATGGTTTGGTGATGATGAACTCCTTTACTTTTTCTTGTCTGGGAAGCTCTTTATCTGCCGTTCATTGTAAATGACACCTTTGCTGGGTAGAGCAATATTGGCTGTAGGTCCTTGCCTTTCAGGATTCAAATACTTCTTCCCAGCCCCTTCTTGCCTGCAAAGTTTCTTTTGAGAAATCAGCTCACAGTCTTACGGGAACTCCCCTGTCGGTAACTAACTTCTTTGCTCTCGCTGCTTTTAAGATTCTCTCTTTACCTTTAACCTTTGGGCATTTTAATTGGGATGTGTCTTTGAGTGGCCTCTTTGCATCCATCTTGTTTGGGACTCTCTGTGCTTCCTGGACTTGTATGTCTATTTCCTTCACCAAATTAGGGAGTTTAGTGTTCAATCATTGTTTTTTCAGATAGATTTCCAATTCCTTGCTCTTTCTCTTCTCCTCCTGGCTCCCCTGTGATGCGAATGTTGGAACACTCGGGTTGTCCCAGGAGCTGCTTACATTATCCTCGTTTTTTGGATTCTTTTGACTTCTTGTTGTTCTGATTGGTTGTTTTTCACTTCCTTAGCTTTCAAATCACTGACGTGGTTCTCAGCTTTGTCCACTCTCCTGCTGTTTCCCTGTACATTGTTCTTTGTTTCAATCAGTGTGTCCTTTGTTTCTGGGTCTTTTCCTCTCTGCCGGGTCCTCGCTGAGTTCCTTGAGCATCCTCACAACCAGTGTTTGGGACTCCGCATCTGATCGATTGCTTATCCCCACTTCATTTAGTTCTTTTCCTGGAGCGTTGATCTTTCATTTGGGCCATGTTTCTTTGTCCCTGTATTTCAGCAGCCTCCCTGTGTTTGTTTCTGTGTGTTGGGTAGAGCTGCTCTGACTCCCTGTCTTGGTCATGTGGCTCAATGCAGTAGGTGTCCTGTAGGGTCCAGTGGCACAGCCTCACTATCACCCAAGCTGGGCACTTGAGGTGTGCCCTTTGTGTGGGCTGAGTACACCCTCCTCTTGTAGTTGAGCCCTGGTTGCTGTTGGCAGATCAATAGGAGGGACTTACCCAGGCCAGTCAGCTACAAGGACTGGCTGTGACCACTGACCACCAACCTCTGTCCAGGAGGGTCAGCTGTGTAGGGGCAGGTGGTGGTGCTCCAACATGGTCTGTAGCTGTCCACTGGGTCCTCTCTCCACTGTAGTTTCCCCGGGTGGTGCAGCCCGGGAAAGGTCAGCCCCCACCTGTGTTCTGCCCCAGGCAGCGGTCTGAGATGGCTGCTACTTATGCTGGGCTTGGAGGTCCCCAGGCAAAGCCAAGCCGTGAATCTAGGCCGCTGCTGCTAGTTCCGGGCCTGGGGCTCACTGGGGCTGACTGTTGCCTGTTTGAGAGGATTTAGGATGTTGGGAAGCGGGAGCCAAGACCAGCCACTCCTATGGAAAAGCAGCTTGGGTGGGCCCATTAGTTGGGTGGGGCAGAGTCTCTGGGGATCTCCAGGGTGGGGCCAGTGGTGTCAGCCCAGCTGAAAGAGTGTCAGACAGGGCACCTGCCCGGTGACTCTGTGGCTCTGTGGGGGGTGAGAGCTCAGAAAGGGGACAACGGCTCTGCCCACCTTTCTGTCTGGGAGAAAACGGTCCCCCAGCCCCAGCCTTGATGTCAGACTCTACAGTTCTCCCTGTGTCCCCCGTGCCATTCCAGCTGCCACCCCGCTGGTGCTCAGGGGCAGTGAGCCTGAGTGCGTCTGTCTGTGTGTGGGTCCTTTAAGGGGAGCTGCTTGGGGCCCCAGCTGTTTCTTCCACTGACTTGATCCCCGCTGGTTTTTGCAGCCAGAAACTATGGGGACTCATCTTCCTGGCACTGGTACCCTGGGCTGGGGGGCCTGGTGTGGGGCGGGGGCTCCTTGCTCCCGAGATACCCCTCCCAAATTTTTACCCACCATGCATGGGTGTGGGATCAGCCCCTTCTGCGTCTGCGCCCCTCCTGCCAGTCTCAATAGATGCGATTTCTTTAATTCTATAGTTGTCAGCCTTCCATTCAACTCGATTTCCGGTGGTTCTGAGTGGTGCGTTGCTCTGTGATTTAGTTGTAATTTCGATGTGGTTTTGCAAGGAGGCGAGCTGTGTGTACCTGTGCCGCCATCTTGGCCAGAAGTCACCTTTTGTGAACTTCCTTTTGTAAGTAGGAACTGCATGTGGGCCTCTGGGTGTGCGGTTTGTGTGTGTTTCTGAGTGGCTACCTGTGGTGCTCCAGCAGCTGCGTGTGAGCGGTCGGCCGCAATGCGCCCTGGCTGGTGCTGAGCCCTCTCAGCGGTTCTGACCCCGGCGTTCTCGTGGGGCGTGATGGTGGCTCCTGTGGTCTGACCCACGTGCCCCCAGTGAGGGTGGGCATCGCGGCTTCACTGGCACACGGCTGTCACGGCTGTTTGCACGCCTCCCTCCCCTGCAGTGCCCATTCCCCACGGCTCGCCCCTCAACGGGCTTTTGGATGTCTTTGTGGGTGTTGAGGGTCCTTGCATGTTCCGGACCCGTGCCCCGTGTCTCCCATCCACCCTGCGGGTGTTTCCTCTGGTCTGTGGCTCCTCTGCTTTTTTTCGTGAGGTCTTTGTACAAGAGAAGTTGTTTGTTCTTATGAAATCCAATCGCGTAAGTTCTTGTTTAATAGTGTATGCTCTTGCTCATCTATATTTTGTGATTTTTCTCTAGCTGATTCCTGCCTCCCACGATGGAAGGAGGTGTGCGTCCGCGCCCCACGGTGGGGCGGCTGGCCCAGACCCCACACAGGGAGGACGGTACCCCAGGTCAGTCCCCAGCCCATGCACGGTGCCGCAGCACAGAAGGTGGAGGGCGTGCGCGTCCCTTCCAGCTTCTCTCTGCAGGGAGACGGCGTCTCAGAAACGCGGGGCCTTTCTCACCGACAAAGCGAGGCTGAGAACCTGGGGCACCGTGGCATTTTGTTTCCAGCTCCTCTCTTGAGAAACGAACTGCCGTTTTTATCCTGACCCTTTGAGTGCGACCTATTTTTTTTCTGGAGGCTTTTAGATTTCTAAAAAAGATTTTGTTTATTTATTGTTAGAGAGAGGGGAGGGGAGGGAAAAGGAGAAGGGATGAAACAGGAATCGGTGGCCTCACTTATGCACCCAACGGGGGACAGAACCCTCAACCCAGCCATGTGCCCTGGCCGGGAATCGAACCGGTGACCTTCAGCTCTTCAGGCTGACACCCAGCCCACTGAGCCACACTGGTCTGGGGTTTTTTTAGCCTCTGGTGGCCTGAGGTTTTTTTCAGATGAGCCCCCTGATGCTCCCGACGGGCCCTGGGAACGACGCGGCTCCCTGACCCAGGGTGCGCGCAGCCCACTCAGCGCTGCGCTCTGCCGCCCTTCCCCCCAGCATGTGGCGCCTCTCGCCGCCGGCTTCCCTCCTGCTCCTGCGACGGCTCGGCGGTGCTTTTGAGGGCCCCTCCGGCCGCGCGTGTGGAGACCCGCGCCCGGGGCGGCACTCTGCCGCCAGCGGCTGTCTGCGCAGCCCTCCGCAGGCTCGCAGGCGGCCGAGGGCCGGGGGGCTTCCCGCCTGTGTTAGCTGCGGCCTCCATAGTGCTGAGGAGACGCCCCTTAACTGGAAACAGCGATAACAAACCTACCGCGCGGAACAGAGAGAACCTACCGCCTGGTTCAGCAGAAGGCAGGGTCCCACAGCTGCCGTGACGTCACAGGTCGCGTGTCCTCTGGAAAACTGGGTGCTCGAGACACGGGCATGGAAAAGCCAAAGGGCGTTAGCATTGTCGTGAGAACAGTGCTGACTGTGCGGCCCCCAGAAAATGTTTCGGGGACCCCGGGCTCCTTGGAGCACTCCTTGAGAACCACTGCCCTGGGATGCCATCGCCGTTGGGGCCCAAGTTGGAGCTGGTCAGGGTTTGTTCTTGAGTTTCAGTTTTAAATTTCTAGATCTGCTCTTTTATTTTTAATCCGTCACCTTGGTTTGTAGACAGCCATGAGTGGGAGGACCCGGAATTCAGGGCTGAGGCCCCTGTTCAGGAAGCTGAGGCCCAGGCTGCCTCGGAGGCCGGCCGGTAATGAATGTGGGCGGGCACCGGGGTGGGGCCAGCAGGGGGGCAAGTCAGGGCGTGCTGACCACATGGTGGCAGCCGGTGTCCTTTCCGCACCAGCCCCAAGACAGTGCAGAAGGCCAGAGCGGACCAAAGCAGGCGGGCAACTGCCCGGGGCCGGGCTCGGGCTCCTCTCCTGCGGAAGGAGCTGGGCTGCCTGGCCGAGCTGCGTGCAGGCGAAGAGCTCTCCACTCAGAAGGCCAGGTGAGCCGGGTTGAGCAAGCGGGCGTGGCAGTGTGTCCCCTGGTCACTTCCCTGCCTGGTCAACAGCGGCGCTCACGGTGCGTTCCCTGAGTTCCCACAAAGGAGCCCTGTGGAGACACAGGAAAGCTGGAAACACCTCATGCACTGGCCCCCGTGTCGCCCTCGGCCTCCGACCGCTGTGCCCGTGTGCGAGTGTTTCTGGGTGGGAGCTGTGGTGGTTCTTTGCTACGTTATTGGAAAGCAACTTGCAGACATCACGGCTCTTTACTCCTGAACACTTCAGTGGCCCCTAAAGTCCCAGGCGGGAGGGGGAGGGTGGCCCCTAAAGTCCCAGGCCCGTTCCCCCAAGTGGCCTCACCCCAGAATGCCCTCAGGCCTCAGACAGCCAGCTCCCGCTGTCCCCAAGCACCTTCCGGAGTCGGCCCTCCGAGCCGTGCTCTGCTGCTGTGACTGAGGGGCAGGCTCCCACGGAGGGACGTTCGGAGCCAGGGCCCGGCCAGGCCCCACGTCGGTCTGGCTGTCCCTCAGTCTGTGGTCTGGGCCCCGGATGAGGCGCAGGCAGTGGCCCTGTGCCTCCCAGGCCTCCTGGGGGCACTCTGCAGGGCCCGAGCTCCTTGTTTGTGCTGGTCACCGTCACCCCCATTTGGGTGCAGGTCACGTGGGTGCCCCCCCCCCGGCAGGGTTTCCAGAAAGTGGGCAAGACCCTGCACGTGTGGCTGACTGTCAGAGACACCCCAGAAGAGGTGACGTGACTGCAGCCACTGGCCCTGGCCTCCTCCTGAGGCGTGACCGGTGGAGGCTGGAGGAGGTGAGGGTCAAGCTCCAGGCCCCCCCCCCCAGACTCTGGCTTCAACCCCAGGGAGGAGCTGCGCGCCTGCTGCCGGCGGACAGACCTCATCACCAAGCAGCAGGAGAGAGTGGTGGCCGAGGTGGCAGCGGAGAGAGAGGCCAACAACATGTAGGTGCTTGTTCTGCTGGCGGGCGGGGCTGGCGGGGGACCAGGGGCAGGGACGGGCCTCCCGCTGCATGGGAGAAAGGACACGGCCCGAGTGGACAGCCACCCCTGGCTGGTCACGAGGACTGGGAGCCGGTGGCTGTGAGGCCAGGAGAGTTGGTCACTTGGAAGCAGGTGGCCAGGGGAGGGCTCCCTGAGGAAGTGACCTCCTCCTGGCTGGTTCTGGTGACAAAAACAAGCTGCTGTGTAGTAATGGGGAAAGAATTTCCCGGGTCGTGAGTCTGCGAAACCCTCTGGAGCCACCAGGGAGAGGGGCGGGCGTCCTGGGGACAGTGTGGGAGGGGCAGGGGATGACCCCCTGGGCTGGCTTCACCCAGGTGACGAGGCCCCGCGGGGCCACCCACCCTCCCCCTCCCCATGGAAATGGCCCTGCCTGGGATTAGAACTGATTCTCGTGGCAGGGAGCGTCCGGGGAGCCCGCAGCTCCCGGCAGGAAGTGGGAATGAAGCGAGAGGACTTACAGCCCACACGGTGTCTCAGTGGCTTTTTGGCCACTGGGCTGCTTCCATGCTCATTCACTGAGCATGCCAGGTGCTTCCCGGCCCCAAACCCAGAGGGGCCTGCTGCTCTGAGGAGCTGCCCACCGGGGAACCAGCCCCCCATCCTGGAGTGGCACGCAGGGCCGTGCGCCCCAGGACCCAGGCTCTGACTCGACTCCCACTGTCCTCCCGTCGCCGTGGCTCTCAGCGCTGCTGCGGGCCGCCTACAGGCCGTATCCAGACGCCTGGGCACCGAGCTGGAGAACGAGAGGGACCTACAGTCGAAAATCAGGGCCGCGCTGAGGGAGAGCGCGTGAGTGCAGGGCCCGTCTGTGTCGACACCCTGAGCCCACCCCCCCAGGCCCAGACCCTGTGGCCCAGGCCCACCCCCTCCACCTGTCTGCGGCTCCCAGCCACCCTCCTCCCAGTGCAGCGGGGGTCCCTTTCAATGGTAGTGCCTGCCCCTGGGCCCCTGGACATTTGAGAAGTGGAGAAGCAGGGCCTACCAGGTTGGCCTCAGGGTGACAGAGGCCGGGGTGGGCGGGCCTGGTCTCCAGCGACTGCAGGCCCAGCGGACTCGCAGGAGGCGCTGCCCCGTCAGAGGTGCCCGATGGCCACTCATGGTCTGGGGTGCCCTGGCCCTCCCAGATCCCTGGGGTGGGTGACACAGGTCACCAGCCCCTTTGCTGACATAAAGAGGAGTGCCCCTCCCTCGCCAGGAGCGCCATGTGGCACCTCGAGATCCGGGAGGGCCAGCTGGAGGCTGAGTGGAAGTGTGTGCAGGAGGAGGTGGAGGCCGCCAGGGGGCGCCAGCAGGTTCAGGCAGCCGAGCAGCTGCGCAGGGAGGAGGAGGCTGAGAGGAAGGCGGAGAGGAACCGGCTGCTAAGGGCCAGGTGGGTGGCCCAGACCTCCTGCAGGCCTGGCCTCCCCTCTTCCTTGGCCTCCTGTCTGGGGTCGCACCCGCCACAGCCCCGCCCCTCCCCAGAGTCCCTGGCCACAGCCCCCTCTCCGGGACCTCATGTCACTTTTCCTCCCGCACACTCTCCCCGTGCCCCACTCCCCACTCTGGCTCCCCATGCGCCTGAGGTCCCTGCACGTCCCTGTCCCCTGCCTCTGGGCAGGACGAGCATCCCTAAATGTGTCATAAGCCATGGGACCCAGCACCCCCACCTGAAGGGTGTGCGTCCCGCTCTGGCCCCTGTATGTCAGCCTCCGTGTGTGTGTGTGTGTGTGTGTGTGTGTGTGTGTGTGTGTCTCCCCTCCATTCTCAGCCTCTCCCCCCCATCATGTGGCTCCTTCTTTATCTAGGGCCCTCCCAGAGGCCGGGAGGCACCTCCCCACGGTGCCTCATTCAACCCTGGCCACCCCCTGCTGCTGCCTCTGTGGGCTCTAAATCCCCTGGGCCCTCACCCAGGTGGTCCTGGTCCCTGGGCTCCCC
The DNA here is from genome assembly GCF_014824575.4 of Sturnira hondurensis. Lineage (NCBI taxonomy): Eukaryota > Metazoa > Chordata > Mammalia > Chiroptera > Phyllostomidae > Sturnira > Sturnira hondurensis. The sequence goes on from NW_028086562.1 coordinate 4,186,195, forward strand.
CAACCCCTCTGGGGCTCCCCAGGCAGCCACTGACCTGCCGCCCGAGGGTCTGCCCTGCATCACCATGGGCAGCAGATGCTGTTCCTTGGCGGCAGGCGGGGGGGGGGTGTGAGCTGGGGGTCGGCGCTGTGTGGTCAGCACTGTGTGGTCAGTACTGTGTGCTGCCTGCAGGAAGGCGCTGCACCTGCAGAGGGAGAAGGGACTCCGCCACCAGAAGCTGCTGGACGATGCCAGGAGGAACCACAGGGCGGCGGTGAAGTTCCTGAAGGCCTCCCTGGGAAGGTCCGTGGGCCGGGGGGTGCAGGGGAGTCTGAGCACCCAGGTCACCTGCCTGTGTTTGCCATTAAGTCATCACATTATCATCGATACAGAATAAATCCGTGTTTTTGGTTTCGAGCTCCTTGCCTGGTGTGTCCAGAACAGGACCACAGGACCACGGGCCTCCAGCCCAGAAACACGGGCTTCAGCCAGGCTTTGTCCACGCCCTTCAGTGCCCTCCCGCGGGGCTCCCAGTGGGCGCGACCCGGCTCACAGCGCCCCTCCCCCAGGGTGCGAGAGCGGGAGCACGAGCAGGAAGTGCAGACTCGCGAGCGCCTGCGGAGGCGCATGGACGCCGTGCTGGCCCTGAAAACCAGCATCGCTACCAACCGGGTAGGCACCCGCCTGGCTCCGCCCCCCCGCTCCTGGCCGGGCAGCCCCTCCCCTCAGGGCCCGGCCTGTGCAGGCAGCGGCCTGGGCACCTTTGTGATCCCCGCGCCTCGGAAGTGCCTCCCGGGTCTTCGGGAAACTTGGCCGCTCTGTGGGGACGTGCAGAGCGTCCGCCCCAGACTCCTGGCCAGACACAGGGTCAGGCAGGAGGAAAGCAGCAGTCCCATGCCCGTGGGAAGAGGGAGGAACAAAGTCCCATGGGCTCAGGGTCTTCCCGGAGGAAATGGCCTCCCTGGGGCCTGAGGGTGTGTAGCTGGCAGGGAGAGCAGAGATGGGAAGGGGGCGGCCTGCACAAAGACCGCCAGGAAGAGCCCGGAGCCGAGGGGAGCAGGCTGGTCACAGCCACAAGGACGGCAGGCTCTGGCCTCACTGCGGACAGGGAGGGCTCCAATGTGCATGTGCCCACGTGTTGGTGCTGTGACCTCGGTTTCCTGTCCCCAAGGAAACGCTCCGGAAGTTTCAGGCGTGGGGTCGGGCCAAGGCAGAGCTGGCTGAGCACAGGACCCAGGCAGAGAAGCAGGCGATTCTAGCCCAGGGCGGGGACGCTTTCAAGCACCTTTTTCATCGACGCCGGCGCCAAGAGCTGGAGGCCCAGAACCGGTGAGGGCACACAAGGTGCCTGCCTGGTGGGGGCATCCTGGGGGGTGGGGGGCGCCAGGGGGTGAGGGGTGCCCGCCTCTCCTTGGGCCCCCCCAGGACCGGCCTGTAGGGCACAGCCACAGGACTTCAGCCTTCCCTCATTCCTGCCACGCCCCTCCCTCTACACCCCCCTTTCCGACCCCTGCCCATTACCTCACCCAAACAGGCTGCGCCTCAGGGCATGGTTCCACGGCCCCCCTTGCCCTGGCACTGACCCTCAGGGTCCTGGTCTGCTTTCTCAGGAGCTGCTCTGAGCCCCTCCTTGCTTCCCCCACCCCACCCCTGGGCGCTGCCAGCTGCCTGGCTTGGGCATCGCCCTCTGGTCCCCCCAGAGCAGAGCTTTGGGCTGCCCTCTCAGCCCAGCCCGCACCCCCGTGATTCACCCCAAGGCCCCCCTTGGCCATGCAGGTCTCACAGCTTTCCACGCGGCACCCTGCCCTGGGAGATGTGGGCCCCCATGGGCCTTGTGCAGGAGTGGCTTCCTCAGACCCTAGGCCCTGGGCTCTGCTCCGCCCCCTCTCCAGTCTCGTCTGGCTGGCCTGTCCTACCCCCACGCCCCCAAAGGCTTGCTCTCAGGGTCTGGCCAGGCATGGCCTCCTGGCCCCCTTGCTGGGAGTCATGGGGAGTTGCGGGGCCCTGAGGCTCGCTTCCAGAATTTCACCACTGCTCCACCCTGGTGGATGGTCCCTGGGCAGCTCTGAGTCCCTTAGTCTGGGGCAGGCCTGGCTCCCAGGAGGGGCCCAGAGGAGCAGCTGAGGGAAGGGAGGAGAGGCCTCACCCCAGCACTGTGTGGGGCACCCTAGCCACCAGCCTGGACACCAGGAGCAGGGGCTGCTGGTGAACGGTCAGTGTTTACTGTGGGAGCTAGACTGGCTGGAGGTTCACGACCTGGGTGCCCAGGGGCAGGGCTGGGCTGAGGGGCCCGAGGTGTGGGCTGGGCCGGCCTGTGCTGGGGACAGACTCCTGGGTCCAGGGCAGCATGCCTGCTCCCAGCCCACGACGTTTTCCCAGGGCCTTTGAGGAGGAGCAGAGGCTCCGAAAGCAGGAGATTGTGAGTCGGATTCTGAAGGAGGCGGCTGAAAGCAGGAAGAGGAGGCCTCGTTCTCCGGCTAAAGCCGGAGCCCGGCCAACGCTGAGAGACAAGACGTGGGACTACATCGCCGACTGCGGCGAAGGGAGGGCTCCCTGCACTCCTTGCTGCCCAGTGGTGAGCAGGCACGGGCTCGCCCCTGTAGAGGAGCGGAGGGACCATTGTGGGGACGCCACAGGGACTCACGTAAACCTCAGCAGCCTCCTGTCCCCGACAGGCAGCCCGGGCGGGGCGCGGGTGTGCTCCAATGCCCCTCCTCGCCCCGTGGCTCTTTCTGAGGGGTACAGGGTGGTGTCAGGGCCCGGGGGGTGTCCACATGGTGTCCACTTGGAAGCTGTCACACAGACAGAGCCACCTGATGAGGCCCTGTCCGTGTGACAGTTCAGGTGCAGGGGGACGAGTCGCGGGTCATTGCGCCTCATCAGCCAGGGGAGCCACTGACTCAGGCCACCTCACCTGTCCCTAGTTAGCAGGTCAAGACCAAAGGCCAGCCAGGGCCAGGGCCAGGGCCAGGTCTGTGCTGCACGCACCCCAGTGTGGGTTAACACCTGCGACCAAACGCTTTGAGCCCCCTGGGCGTCCGCTTCCTCGTCTTCCTCCCACTCCCCCTCCTTCCTGAGGCCAGCTCCATGCCAGCCGCTCCTGAGGGTATGGGGTCGGGGGGGACAGCAGGAGCCCCTCCTGCACCCTGCCGGGCACTTCCTGCTCCTCCCTGTGACCGAGGGGACCCCAGCACCGGAAGATCCCGCGAACACGCTGCCAGGAACACCCCTCAGGCTTCTTCACATTCGGTCTGTGGGGTCTGCTCATGCATCTCAGGTCTTCCCCAGGCCCGGGGCTTGGTTCACAGTCACCTGCCCTCGACCCATGGCAGCCTCTGACCAGCTACCACCAGCAGCCGCCCCTGCCTTGTCTCTCTGGGAGCCCCTCCATTACCCTGACTTCCCTCTGATGTCCCGTCTGGCGCGGGCCCCATGCTCTGTCCCCTTAGCCATGAGGGCTGTTCCAGGTGTGGTGTTTTCGGGGACAATCGGAGACGCCATTTGGCTGAGGGTCACAGCCATCAACAGAGGCTGCCTTTGCGGGCCCTGGAGAACAGTGTGCAACAGTGCACAATTGTGTTTTAAGTGGGAAAACTTGGCGAACAGGGTGTGCCCAGGCCTCTAGGAAGGGAAGAAGCTCCCTTTCCTCCTGGCTGATACAGGCCACTCCTGTCCCTGCCCCTGTCCCTGACCAGAAGGACGACAGTGCTCCTCACCCTGAGCCCTCACAGCTGGTGAAAAGCATGTCCAGCGAGTCCGTCCAGGGCCACCCTGGGAGCGCCGGCTGTGAGGAGGACAGCCTGGCTGAGCCGGAAATCCCCGGGCTTTGGAACAAGGACCATGAGCTGCACCAGGTACCTGCTCTCATGCTTCCGAGTCACTACCGCTGGCCACCAGGCTGTCTTCCCATCTGCCTCCATCTCCCGAGTGTCCTCCCGGGCCCGGCACCCTCGTCATGGCCGAGGCTGCTGCTCTGAGGGTTCTCTTCGCTGTCCAGCTGCCTCCCTCCCCCAAACTGGTCTCTCCCCACAGGGCCTTCCAGAACTGATATGCACGCCACAGTCCCAAACTTCCCCCCTACCTCGCTCCCTGGGCGGCCACACAACCAGGGATGTGGTTAGGGGATGGCTCCTGATTTCGTTCTGCTTAGTCTTTGGTAAACGTGTTTCCGGGAAAAGGCCCTGGGCCACGACGTTCTCTGACAATCTTTCTCAAGGCACACTGGCCGCCCAGGGTGCTGGCCACCCTGACTCCAAAGGAGCAGCTGCAGCTCCGTGAGCCGAGAAATTAGCCAGTGTCCAGGGCACCCACAGGACAGCTGTTGCCAGCTGTGGCCATGTCCCTGCAGCAGCTGGCCAAGGCCAGGCCGCACCCTGGGTGGGCTGCACCCACGCTTGGCCTTTGAACAGACTGGCTCCTGTCGCAGTCAGGGCAAATCCACGTTGGTGCTGCTGGTTCTGGGGAAGCCTAGCCGGCCAGGCCCGAGAACAGGATGGATGGGTTGGAGCCAGGGCCCAGGGGGCGGGGCCGGGCCCCTGAGGACCGGGATGGCGAGGGCCGCAGCACACCCAGCTCCTTGGCCAGCTTCAGTGCCCGCTGACCCAGCTGGGACCCCGAGTGGACCCACAGAACATTTGGGGAGGCAGACCTCGGAATGGCTCTTATCACCGTGCCATGGAGGCCCCATTTCTGTGCTCCTGGAGAGAATTTCTGTTGCTTCCTGCAAAACTGCATGAAACCTGTCCCTGGGGCCGATTGTACAGCACAGACCCTTCCTGCCCGGCGGTCATCTGTGGGAGAGCTGCAGGGCGCCTGGCTGTCTCCAGGTCCTCTCCACAGTGAGGCCTGTCCGGTGGCTCTCTCCCCGTGGGGGCCGGCCCGGGCCCTGGCCTTGCTGGCTGAGCTGCGCTGTTGCTCACTCCTGTTCCCCGCCCCCCGCCCTGCCTGCGCCCTCCCCTAGCCAGGCCTCGCTCTCCAGGGCAGGCCACCGTCCCTGTGATCCCCAGGTACCCAAAGAGGACGTGGACCGAAAGCCTGTGGGAGGGACCAAGATGGACAAGGACATCCTGGCCCGCACCATGGAGCAGCTACGACGCGGGGTGATCCACAGGCAGGTGGTGTCAGGGCGCGAGTTCAAAGGTTGCCCCTTCAACAGCAAGCCCAAGGTCATTCACTTCAAGGTGAGCCCGCCAGGGGTCCTGGGCCATGGAAGGGGTGGGGGGCTAACAGCACCACTCTCCCGGCCGGGTGCTGAGGGTGACCGGATCCTTCCCTTGGAGGGGTGGACCTTCCCAGGGGCCATGTCGGGTGAGTGAGAGGCAGGGCAGTGCTGTGGGCCCCAGGGTGCCGCCCGGCCCTCCCCTCCTGGCTGCCACCTCTGGCCCCCAGGAAGCTGCTTCCTGCCTCAGACTCCGCCAGCCGGGCACATGCCCCACATGCCCACAGAGGGGCAGCCTTCCCCAGACGTCGCGGGCCTCGAACCACCTTCTGGGTGGCACCAGGCCGCCCCTCTGACACGGCCCCCGGGGAGCTTCGGTGACGGTCTCCCTGGTCTCTCCAGGACTTCGACGTCGGCAGAGTGTACAAGAAGAAGATGACGCTGATAAACGCCACCTACGCCATCAACTACTGCAAGCTGGAGGGCGTGGACGAGCATCTGCGGGACTTCGTCCACGTGGAGTGAGAGGGCTGGGCGTAGGCGGGGTGGCGTGGGGACCCCGGCCAGTCCTGGCACCCCCGAGGCTCTCGTCCCGTGTCTCAGGCTCTCCATCATTGCTGCCGGGAGTGGCGCTGGACGCCTCTGTTTCCTGCCTCCCCAGCCGCCCCGCGCCAGGTCGGGTGCGGCTTCCTCCATTCAGGCTGCTTCCCAGGGATTCATACTTGGAAGGCTGTCCCTGCTGCTGGCCGTCACCGCGTCCCAGTGTCACTGCATTGCCCATCGTCCCTGGCCACATGGGTGCCCCAGTGCTATCCCATCTTCCTCAGCTGTCACTGCACTTGCCACCCCCCCCAAGCCGGCTTCGAGTGGCTGCTCTGACTTCTCACCCAGGCTCCTACTTCAGGTGCCCAGGTCCTCAGGGTCCAGAGCCCTGACACCCTCCACATTTCCCTGCAGAGCTCGTTCCTGAACTCGAGGCTCTCTCCCCAGCACCCACCCCTCACATTGGCACTGAAGCCCCAGCGTCGGGCCTGACACTTGTCCCCAGAGCAGCTGTGGCCACGGCTGCCCTGCAGTGGCCTTCCTGTGGGTGCTGGCCCCTGGGGACTTTGCCCATCCGTGCCTTCCTTCCTTCCCTCCTTCCCTCCTTCCTTCATCCACCCACCCACCCACCCACGCAGATGTCCCGGCTGGGCCCCTGTGGGCTGAGCCTTGGGGGGCATCGAGGCACAGCACCCAGACGAGCGGGAGGGGCCATCGGCCCTTGCAGTGCCCGGAGCAGCCGCCTTCCAGAGAGATGTAACCACAGGTGTGCCATGTGTCCTTGTGCCCACAGCTTCAACCCCCCTGGTCCCATGTCGGCTGGCATGTCCTTCGAAGTGCTTGTCACCTTCAAGCCCATGGTGAGTGTCTTGGTTCCCAAACCAGAGACGTAAAAGGGAGCTTTCCCCATTGTGCGGAGGGGGGAGGGGGGCATTGGCCCCCTGCTGTTCCTGAGCCCAGTGGGCTAACAGCGTCGGGGTGGATGGGCTCCCGTGGGGCCCCCGCTGCTGTTTTATCTCTAACATGTGCTCTGTGTGTCCCCAAATGCTGGACAGAACCCCAGCGGCTGTCTGGCGCCTGGCGGCAGTGTGATGGGTGTGAGTCCTGGGTCGGGACATCATCAGACGTCACCCGTGTCGCTGCGAGGGCCACAAACGGCTCGTGCTGGTCGGACTGTTTTTCAGATCAATAAAGACCTGGAAGGAAGCATCACGTTTCTGGCTCAGACGGGCAGGTTTGCTGTCCCACTGAAGTGCTCCACCAAGCAGTGCTCCGTACGCTCCGGGGTCTTCCGGGAGGTCTGGTGGGCAGTGCCGGTGTGCGTGCGGCGTGTGTCCTGAGGGAGGGCGGGAGGGACCAGGTCTTGGCTCCAGTCAGCCGGGGCTCCATGGCCACCAGCAGGGCTGTCTGAGAAGGGTGCGCAGCGCTGTCCACACTGGGAAACGGGGTCAGTCCAGTGCCGGTGGAGCCCGGGTGCAGGACGGGCCACCGGAGACCTCCGGGGAGAGTCCAGTCCTCCTCGCAGCTCTGACTGAGGTGTCCCCCACGTCCCCCACATGCCTGTCTTGTAACTGGAAGTTTGTGCTTTTGGCCCTTTTCACCCATCTTGCCTCCTCCCGCCCCAGCAACCACCAATCTGCTGTCTCTTAGCTTCCGTCTTCTAGACTCGCTCCTCCGGCACTTGTCTCCCTCCATCTGACTTACTGCCCGCAGGGTCCATCTGTGCTGTGCGCAGCTGGGTCCCTTCTTCCCAGGGACTGAGTGCTGTCGCATTGTGCTGGCTCAGCATTTTCTGTGCCCGCCCTCTGCCGGCACCACCTGGGCTGCTCCCATGTCTTATCTGTTGTAAGTGACGCTGCAGTGACCATGGGCTGTCCATCTTTTCAAGGCTCTGGCTTCATTTTCTTCAGATAAATACCCAGAGTAGGGTCGCAGCTCGTAAAGCAGTTTGATCTGCATTTAAGTTTTGAGGGCCCTCCACATTGCTTTCCGCGGGGCCCGGGCCAGTCTGCCTTCCCACCAGCGTGAGTGTCCCCCTCCCCCCATGTGCTGGTTGACCTACAGATGGCGGCCGTCCTGGGTGGTGGCCAGAGCTCCTTGTGGTTTGACTGTGCATCCCCCTGATGAGTAGTGACATTGAGCATCTTTTCATGTGTCTGTTGGCCATCAGCGTGTCCTCTTTGGGGAAGTGTCTGTTCAGGTCCTCTGCCCACTTTTTCCTTTGGACTGCTTGGTTTTTTGCTATTCAGTTGTGTGAGCTCTTTATATGTTTGGGTATCACCCCTTATTAGATACGTGACTGATGAATGTCACATCCTCTAGGTGCCCTTTTGTTTCATTGAGAGTTTCCTTTGCTGTGCGAAAGTGAATTGATTCTTTTTTGGTTTAAGATTTTATTTTTAGAACGAGAGGAATGGGGGGAGAAGGAGAGGGAGAGAAACATTGATGTGTGAGAGACATTGATCAGTTGCCTCTCACATGTCCCTAGCCGGGGACCTGGCCCCCAACCCAGGCATGTGCCCCGACAGGGGATGGAACCCGAGACCCTTTGGTTCACAGGCAGGAGATCAATCCACTGAGCTACACTGGCCAGGGCTGATCCCTTTCTATTAAGAAATATCTCAAGCACAGCGAGAAGCAGAAAGAACACTGAGGACATCCAGTGGTGCACCCACCTGTCCCGGTTGTCAGCGTTTCCCTGGTCTGCCGACCTGCCTGCCCTTGCTGACCTCCTTCGGAGAGAACCGGCAACGGCACGGCACTCACGGTCCCTGTGAAACTGGGCGCCTCGGACAGACGGGGGTGTTCTTCTCCAGACGCCGCCACACGGCCGCGATCGCGCCAGGCAGCACTTGCAGCTGGTCGCTGCCCAGCAAACAGCTCCTGCATTCGCACCTGCACCAGCAGCGGCGTGTGTCTCCGGCCGCCGCTGGGGCCCGCCGCAGGCCTCCCCTGGGCTCACCCCTCCTAGTGTCCGCCAGCCAGCGGTGGCCACATGGCAAGGTGTTCCGTCCGTCCCGGGACCAGAGGTGCCCCCGCGGCCGAGGGGACAAGGCGGTGAGGACGTGGTCTGCCGCTCTGCACTATAGCGAGGCTAACAACCTTCCTGGTTATCACTCAGCTGTGCTCCATGTCCCCAAACCACCTCTCACTGCTGGTATTTTTGAGCTGGGATACAATGCGGCCCGTGCGTGGTGTCTGATCGTCACGTTGTGGAATCTCTCTCCAGGCTCTCGCTGCGGTGAGGCACAGTGGCGCTGGGCCCGGCAGCGCGGCCGCAAGGGAGCGCGCTGTGCGGGGAGACATGCGCATGCGCAGTGCTGTGCGGCCGCCCCGACCGCTCAGGCCCCACCTCAACGCCCAACGGAAGCTCCGCCCCCAGGGGGCACTCGCCTCGCCCCTCCCCCCAGCCCGCCTACTTTCTACCTCTGTGCAGCCGACCCCTCCGAGCTTCTTCTGCAAGAGCACGCAGTCAGGTCTTGCGCCCAGGGTCCGTCCGGCCCGCTGCGCCGGACGACGGGGTGTCTTCTGCTTCACGGCGGGTCGGCCTGCAGGCTGCCGCGGCTGTCACCGTTCCCTGTGCCTGGCAGGCTCCTTTCCTGTGCATTCCCGCCCCTTGTGTTTGCCTGGGTTTGGTAGCGAACCGTTTCCATTCTTCTCATTTCCTCTTAGGTGTCCTCTATTCCTGTGTTCTGTGTGGTTGTCACGGGGATTGCATGTAACACCCTAAAGTGGTAACTCCTGTGGGTGGGTGGCTGCAGAACTCCGCCCCACCCCATTCTGTCGTCAGAGTCACAAACTGCATCTTTATGTGTCTTGTGCCCAGTGACAAACTAGTGACTTTTTCCGTCCTCACCCGAGAGCGTGCTTACTGACTTTGGAGAGGGGGAAGGAGGAGGGAAGGGAGACAGACACCAGTGTGTGTCTGCCTCTGGTGCGCCCCCAACTGGGTACCCAGCTGCAGCCCAGGCCTGTGCCCTGACTCGGAATCGAACTGGTGACCTTTCAGTTCACAGGCCGGGATTCAATCCACTGAGCCACACCAGCCAGGGCTGATAGTCTTTTAATTTAAGAAAAGCAGTTAGTCTAAAAACTAGTGTTCCTGTGACTTTTGTTTGTAATTCCATAATTTGCTTTCTACGCAAGTAATAGAAACATGCATATTAAAAATTAGTAGCTTGGCCCTGGCTGGTGTGGCCCAGTTAGTTGTGTGCCGGCCCATGCACCACAAGGTTGCAGGGGTGACCCCACTGCAGCACGCACAGGAGGCAAGTGAGTGAGGTTTTTCCTGCGACTGCCCCATGCCCACCTCCCCTCTCTGAAAGCCAGTGAACGTTTTGCTGGATGAGGACTTCGGCGGAACGGTGCCGGTCTCTGAATCACACTGGAAACAAAACCCTGGCACCGCGGAGCCCTGGCCTTGGGAGCTGTCCACGTTACTGTTCCTGGCGTCTTCCCCACTCCCCCCCCCCCCGTGTCCTTCCCCTTCCCTGTGTGCTCCCTGAACATGTCTTTTTTTTTATAAAGATTTTATTTATTTATTTATCTTTAGAGGGGAAGGAGAGAGGGAGAGAAACATCAATGTATGGTTGCCTTTTGTGCATCTCCTGCTGATAGTTAGCCTGCAAAGAACCAGCCTGCAACCCAGGCATGTGCCCTGACTGGGAATCAAACCGCGATCGCGTTCACGGGCCCATACTCAATCCACTGAGCTACGCCAGCCAGGGCTCCCTGAGCATGTCTTGCAGGGTCGATGTCTAGTGGTCCTGAAGGGAGCCCTCCGCTTCTGCCCACCTGGGAGTGTCTTCATTTCTCCCTCACTTCTTTTTTTTAAATATATTTTATTGATTATACCATTACAGTTGTTCTATTCCCCCCCTTCATTCCCCTCCACCCGCACACTCCCTCCCCCACCATTCTCCCCCCCTTAGTTTATAACCAGGTGTCTCAAGTTCTTTAGATTCTATATTTCCCCTACTATTCTTGCCCTCCCCCTGTCTATTTTCTACCTACCGTCTATGCTATTTTCTGTACCTTCTCCTCCTCCCATTCCCCTGTTGCTAACCCTCCATGTGATCTTCATTTCTATGGTTCCACTCCTGGTCTAGCTGTCCTCTTGGTTTGCTTTTGTTTTAGGTGTGGTTGTTAATAACTGTGTGTTTGCTGTCCTTTCACTGTTCATATTTTTCATCTTCTTTTTCTTATATAAGTCCCTTTAGCATTTCATATAATAAGGGCTTGGTGATGATGAACTCCTTGAACTTGACCTTATCTGAGAAGCACTTTATCTGTCCTTCCATTCTAAATGAAAGTTTTGCTGGATAAAGCAATCTTGGCTGTAGGTCTTTGGATTTCATGACTTGGAATACTTCTTTCCAGCCCCTTCTTGCCTGTAAGGTCTCTTTTGAGAAATCCGCTGACAGTCTGATGGGTACTCCTTTGTAGGTGACTGTCCCCTTATCCCTTGCTGCTTCTAGGATTCTCTCCTTCATTTTAGTCTTGGCTAATGTAATTATGATGTGCCTTGGTGTGTTCCTTCTTGGGTCCAACTTCTTTGGGACTCTCTGAGCTTCCTGGATTTCCTGGAAGTCTATTTCCTTTGCCAGACTGGGGAAGTTCTCCTTTATTATTTGTTCAAATAAGTTTTCCACTCGTGGCTGTTTCTTTCCCCCTTCTGGTACCCCTATAATCCGGATGTTGGAACGTTTAAAGATGTCCTGGAGGTTCCTAAGCCTCTCCTCATTTTTTTGAATTCTCATTTCTTCATTCCTTTCTGGTTGGATGTTTTGTTCTTCCTTCTGGTCCATTCCATTGATTTGAGTCCCAGTTTCCTTTCCATCGCTATTGGTTTCCTGGACATCTCCCTTCATTTCAATTAGTTTAGCCTTCATATGTTCCTCTAATTTGTGACTATAATCAACCAGTTCTGTGAGCATCCTGATAAACAGTGTCTTGAATTGTGCTTCTGAGAGGCTGGCAATCTCTTGGTCCCTGAGAGTTATCGACTCTGGGACTTTGAGTTCTTCTTGAGCCATCTTTTGGGCTGTTTGTGCCTGTTATGTAGCAGGATCGGAGCCTTAGGTCTTCACCTGAGCAGGGCAACTAAGTCGCTGGGTTGTGACGCTGTATGTGGGGGCGGGGTCAAAGAGGGGCAATGGCGTCCCGTCTGCTGTCTCCCACCACGGCCCCCACAGGTGTGGCAGCTGCCACCGTCACCAGGCCCACGTGTTTCGTCCCACTGCACACGAGTGTGCCACCACCATCAGCCCTCGCCCCTTGGGGCCTGCGTGGTCCATCTCACTGTGCGTGAATGTGCAACCGCGGTCAGTCTGCCCCACACCCTGACTGGTTCCGGGCCACTTGCGCGCCTAGGTCTGGGGATCTGTGCTGCCCGACCCTGCTCCGCTGCTGGCTCCGCCCCTCTTACCGTCCCCGTTGAACGGTTAGTGGTTGTCGGACTTCCGTATAATTCAATTTTCTGTTTTGTGGCTGTGTCTTTGTTCTCCAAACCTTTGTTGTGTTCAGACTTGGTTGTGGGAGAAGGCACGGTGTTTCCACCTACGCCTCCATCTTGGCAGAAGCCCTCTCCCTCACGCCTTTCCAGGGCCACACTGCATCCAGCTGCACCTCAGGCTCTGGGTCCTGAAAAACACAGACGGAGTGTGGCTGCAGGGACATCCTGTGGCCCCAGCACCGTGCAGTCACGCCCCCTTCCAGACAGGCATGTCCTCTTCTGTCCACCCACTCGCAAAGCGTGGCAGCCCACCCAGCACTGGCTCAGCGTGGCATCTCTGTCCCCATGTGGTTTCTCAGTCTAGTGGCCTACAGCTAGGGGACAGTGCCCAGCCCACCGCTCCGTGCACTCTGCCCCAGCTACACACACCCTCTTGCTTGGGATGTCCTCCCCTCAGCACTGACAGGCTGACACGGGTGCCTGCCTCTGTGTGGTCTGCGTGTGCACCCAGTGGCCCTTGGGCTGTGCCCTTTGCATTGGGTCATCCAGACTATTAGCACGTGACTATTCGAGGTTCTCTCTCGTGACCATTTTCTTTCTGTGCGGTCAGTTATGTCCCCACTTTCATTTCTGGTTTTAATTCAAGTCTTTTATTCTTAGTCCATCTTGCTAAAGGTTTGTCAGTTTCCTTCATCTCCCTGATTTTCTCTGTGGTTTCTCTATTCTCTCTTTCATTTCTCTCTGCTCTGACCTGTATTATTCCCTTCCCTCCCATAGCTGTGGGTTCAGTTCATTCCTCTTTCCTAGTTTCTGAAGTCCTCGGCTAGGCTGCTGGCTTGAGATCTTTCCTGCACTTTAATGTCCCTGGGGTGTGCAGGCCCTGCCTGTCCCACCTGGCACCAGATGCAGCCCCATGCCCCCATCAGGAGGCAGGCAGGGCTCGGAGTGCCTTCAGAGCTTTGGGATGGCGGGTGGGAGAGGGAGTTGGTGGCCACCCTACATGGTCACCCGGCTTCCTCGGCGTGTGTTGGCAGCTGTCCCTGGACCAGGAGCTCATCGACTTTGGCAGCTACGTGGTTGGAGAGACCACATCCCGAGTCATCACACTGACCAACACCGGGGGCTTGGGCACCAGGTTCAAGTTCCTCCCAGCCTCAGAGCCCTGCGAGAGGGACAGCACCCCATCGGTCATGAGGCTTGTGAGTGTCCCCGAGGCCACTCCGCAGGGCAGGGGATGATGACACCCTGTGGTCTGTCCACCGGGGCTGGAGGGCAGAGAGCGGAATGACCCGGGTGGAAGACATTAGTCTCCATGAGGGTCACCAAGTAGGCAGGGTAGTGGCAGCAGGGCACAGTCCCATCTCGAGCACGTGGTGACAAAGTGGTGGCCACCGGCTCCAGGCCCACAAGCCCCACAGGCCCAACCTTGCCACAGGCGCCTCTGCAGCCCCAGCGTGGGGCAGGCCACCCCTCCCCCAGAGGCTGTGAGGGGGGTGTGCTGCTAAGTGGGTGCCTGGACCACACGGGGTGCACCCTGGGGCACTGTGGGGAGAGGCTGCCCTTCAAAGCACATCCGAATTAGCTGACACCTCCACACGAGAAGCGCTGAGCTCCTGCTTTGTAGCTCTGTCCACTGTGGGGAGGGGTCTCGTCAAAGGCCCTGGAAGAGTTGCCCCCAGGAAAGCACAGAGTAGGGGCCTAGGCGCAGCAATGGGGGCTGGCCACTGAAGCAGAGGTGGAAGGGGCCAGGGATGGTGAGGAAGGGGAGGGGAGGGGTCACTGGCCCTGTCTCCTCCTGGTGGGCCCTGCCTGGACAGCAGCTCTGCCCAAGCAGCGTCCTGTCTGTCTGTCCCCTGCAGCCCGTGAGTTGCACGTGGGGGCACTGGGTGGTGGTGACCCCTGGGGGAGGAGCAGAGCGGGGAGCAGACCCAGGCCAGCAGCCAGGCCGAAGCCAGGAGAGCACCAGTGGCGCCTGGGAGAGAGGCCTGGCACCCCTAACCTCGGGAGGAGAGCAGGGCCCAGAGTGGGCCCCAGACAGGGGTCAGGGCCTGTGGGGACGGGGCAGGAGAGCCTGGCCCGCCTGCTGCGTCTGCAGGTGGTGTGGGCAGGACAGGGCCGTCAGGGGCTGGGGGTCAGCAGGCATGAGCCAGCAGTCCCTAACCCAGGTGGCCCTCCTGGTGACAGGGAGTGCAGGCAGTTGAGTGAGAAAGGCAGGTGGACAGTGACAACAAAGGTGTCACGTTCTCTTTTTAGAGCAGTGTCTTCACATACATGTTTGAAGATAAAAGTTTTTACGACAAAGTCGCCTCCAGCATCTCTGAGCCGCAGCTGGAAGGCACGTCATCCTCCCAGTGGGACGTGCTCAGCCAGAGGGACTATGAGGAGGGGCGCCCCACAGGTGAGCAGGGCAGGGCCAGACCCCGAGGCGTCTGGGCCGGTGGGCGAGGGCCGGCCATGCGGAGCTTCCGGGGCTTGGGTTTTAAGTGGCTGTGGATGAGAGCCATGCAAACACCGTGTGGGGATGGCTTGGGCTGATGTTGGCATTCACACTGAAGCTGAAAGAAGGTGCAAAGCAAGTCCCCAGCTTTAGAGTTGGCCACAGCGCCTTTGTCCTCTTCGCCACCCTGACAGTCCTTACTGGGACACTCGGAGCCCTGCCCCGCGGGCGCAGCAGCCTGGCTTGGAGAGAGGGAGGGGGAGCCTTGGGGGGGAGCGGGAGGGCGGCAGAGACTGGAGTCGTGAGATCAGCACCTGGACCCCCGCTGAGCCCAGGCAGGCCCTGGGGCCCCGCAGGCCTGAAGGCCCTCCTGCAAGGCGGCGCTGCGGGAATCGCCTGTCTCCTCCTCACCCCGCCTGGCGTCCCGTCCACACTGGCTCTCCTGCTCGGCCGCGGAGGGGACCGACCTGCCCTGCAGCGAGTGCGTCCCCCGGGAGTCCTGCTGCTCGCAGTTTGTCCACGCTGATGTGCGAGCACTCTCCCTGTTCCCCGCCCCCCATGGCAGCTCTTTTTGGTCACAGGTGGGCGCGGGGCCACAACTTGGATGTGAGTGGGGGGGACACACGCCCCGTGTCCTGGCTGCACCCAGGCAAGCGCACCCTCGCCTCCGTGGCTGCTGTCGCTGTCGCCCCCACACGTCCGTGTGTTCGCCGCAATGCCAGGCCGCCGGCCACGCCTGCCTGGGGGCGGCTCCTTGCTCCTGAAACGGCTGCGAGGGCCCCTCGCACTTCCCGGCGACGGCGCTGTCTTCCTCGAGTTTGTCTGTGCGCGGTGTGCGGTCCGGGGAGCGAGGCTGCGACTGCTGCCCCCCACCCCACCCCACCCCCGCTTCCCACTCTCGCGGTCCCGCTTCTCCAGTCGGCGTTCTCAGTTTGGGAGTTAGTGGGTCTCTCCCTCCTCTCTTTCGAGGCTCACGGTTTTTCCTGCCTTTCTAGCCCATTTTTCCCGCCCCACGGCCACGGCTTCGTCGTCAGCGTCGCTTCCTCCTGGAGCTCAGTGTGCGGTGGGAGGGGCCGGGCGCTCTCCCGCGTGGGCAGCCGGCTGTGCCTGCCGCCTGGGTCGGACACTTTTTGTTACCTTTGTCGGAACTCAGCGAGGGGCTGCGTGCGGGTGAGCTGCGAACGCGGGCTCCCGTCCGGACTCTCCGCTCCCATCAGTCGGTCTGTCTCCGGTGCTCACGCCAGCGCCCCGCTCTCTCGGGTGACCGGCGTCAGCCGGACAGCTCTTTCTGTGTTTGCTTTGGATGGTTTAGGTGCCTTGTATCTCCACGTAAGTTTTAGAAATAGTTTTAAAGATTTTTAAATTGACTTTTGGAGAGGGGGAGGGAGAGGAAAAGAGAGGGGGAGAAATATCCATATGAGAGATACATCGATCAGTTGTCTCCAGAATGCACACTGACTGGGGACTGAACGCACAGCCCAGGCTTGTGCCCTGATCGGGAATCGAACTGGCCACCTTTCAGTTTGTGGGACAACATCCAACCCACTGAGCCACGCCACTCGGGGCTAGAAACAGCTTCTGGATTTCTATACAAAAAAAAAAAAAACAAAACCAAAACCCTAGCGTTTGATGTCCTCACACTGAATCCACGGGTCCCTCCGGGGAGAGCTGATGTCTCCACAGCGCTGTGCTCGGACGTGTGAGCGTGGCGCACGCCCCTGTGGAAGGAGCCTCCTCCATCTGCTCACAGGAAGGGTCGCGGTTCACAGCAGTGCTTTCCACCCCGGGCGCCGTGCACGTGTTCAAACACAGGACACCTGACTGTCGGTGAGGGACCCTGACCTCCTTTCTCGTAAATCGTCAAATAGAGGAGTGACAGCAGCCAACGCGACTGAAACCGTCCGATGCACAGGAATCAAAATTACACCTATATTTTTGTCGGATGAAAAGTACGCTTTTTGGTGTGTCACGGAATTTCAGTCGTTGGTTTGTGTGCCACGAGGTGAGAAAGGCTGAGACTGCTGGTGTCTAGACGCCTTAAACACCCTTGGTTGGCTCCTGCGTCCGGCCGTTTCTGAGTGTTCCCAGAGAGTGTCATCTCTTTACGTGTATCGTAACTCTGAATACACGGGGACCCAAGAACCCTGGAATGTTCCACCGAAGGGGGGCCCCTTGTAGTCCAGGCTTCCCCCGCTAGGTGAGGGCTCTGGGGACCCACCTGTATCAGCGCACCAGCTGGCGTTGTTGTGAGAGGCTGCGTTTGGCTTCGGTGAATGTTCTTAAAGACTGTTTCAATGCCTTTGCCCCTTCATGGTGGGGGTTTACAAGTGCACCTTCCCACACTGTGCCTCAGCCTCCCCGTTCACCCCTTCTCTCCCCGAGCAACTCTTTTGTTTGTTCCCTGGATGAAAAGTCCTCAAAAGGAAACATTTGCTGATGCGGAAGAGGTGAAGCAAAAAAACAGCAGAAGCACTTTTTAAAAATTTATTTATTTTCAGAGAAAGAGAGGGAGAGAAACATCACTGTGTGATGCCTCTCATGCACCCCAAGCTGAGGACCTGTCCAGCAACCCAGGCCTGTGCCCTGACTGGGAATCGAACCGGCGACCCTTTGGTTTGTAGGCTGGCACTCAGTCTACTGAACCACACCAGCCAGGGCAGAAGCACTTTTTAAAAAGCATCCAAATCAGCCCTGGCTGGTGTGGCTCAGTGGATTGAGCACCAGCCTAAGAACAAAAGGGTCACGGGTTCGATTCCCAGTCAGGGCACAGGCCTGGGTTGTCTCGTCAGAAGCAACCACACATTGATGTTCCTCTCCCTCTCTTTCTCCCTCCCTTCCCCTCTCTCTAAAAATAGATAAATGAATTATTTTTTTAAAAAGCATCAAAACCAGCATGTTCAAAAACTGTTTTGAGCAGTGGGAAAACGGTCTCCACAGGGTACTCCATCGATGGTGAGGACTTTGACCATGACTGAAGTTTGAATGTGTGAGGATAAACACACAACTTTACATAAATAAATTCTGTTTGGGGGGCCCCCACTTGTGTATTTGCATTTATTTCCACCCTCTCATTTTGTGCTCTATGTTGGTTTTGTCCTTTTTTAAAATCTCACTTTCGGGCATTTTAGCCTCTCTGCCTCTTTTCCTACCAATGAGTCCCCTGGTCTTCAAAGCAGCTCCCAAACCGGGAGCCCCGGCCTCCCAGCCTCTGCCCGCAGCCGAGCCAGGGGCAGGGCGGCCTCCCCGGGGCCTCAGCCACGCAGACGTGCGCTGCGAGTACCGATCCAGGAGCAGGTGGGGCCTGCTCACTGCTTGGAGTGACCTCGTGAGAGAATGAGAGCAAGCAGATTGGACAATCAACCAAATGAAACTTCTGGAAGTAAGAATGTGATCCGTGAAACTGAAGCCTGGCAGCGGGCAAGCCGTAGACGTCGCTGAAGGGAGACTCGGCCCCAGAGACCCTCTCTCAGCACAGGCACATGGAAGCAGGACAGGAGCGGCGCGGCCCGGGCAGATGGAGCGTGGTGGGGCTCGCCCACAGGAGGCAGCAAGAGGCCGCAGGTTCCAGGCTGTTGAAGCTGAACTCCTGTTCAGGAGGTGGGTCGCGTCCTGGCGCGGACGCACTGGGTGCGTCATGCACGGGCCCGACTCTGGAGCATGTGCGAGCTGGCCCGGTCTTCAGCAAGCGGCCCAGCACAGCCAAGCCCTGGGACATGGAGAGAGCCCAGTCGCCACCCACCTGGAGCCGCTGACCCCCAGCTCATGTCCGTGTGGCCTCGGCCATTGCCCCTGCAGCAGACCAGGACTCATCCCGCCTTCTCCTGCCCAGCTGACAGTTGTGACCTCCGGGCCAGGTGACAAGTCCTCCAAGTTTCTGGGGCCCTCTGCCTTCGCAGCTCAGCCCCAGGAGTGGGGCACAGCCCTGGGGGATGTCCATGGCAATGCAGCAGAGCGTGGAGGGCTTGCAGAAGATGCTGACCTTGGCCCTGCCTATCGAGTTTTGTCTGTCCACACGCAGAACCGACAGGAACCCTTCTCAGAAGAAGTGAAATGGCGTTGTCCTCAGGAGCCTTCCTCATAAATGGCAGGCTGGTCCCCGGGGCACCCACTGCACCCCAAGGGGCAGGTCAGAGTGCACAGCCCACCCATGGGGACGAGATGATTGGGCAGGTCAGCTGCAAGCACACAGAACACTTCCTGTAAAAAATTAGGTTATGAAACTTGAATATCAAAGTCTTTGAAAGATGATCTTGTTTAAAATTTTTCAAGACTTAGCAGTGCCCGCGCTCCACCAGGTCACCAGAAAACGGCGGGCATCGCGAGGAGCTCCCCAGAGGGCGGGGCGCCACCGCCCCGCCCCCAGACCACGCCCTTGCTGCCTGTCTCCTCCCTGCCCCACCGGCATTCTCTGCCCTGCATCCGGCTGTCTGCTCGTTTTTTTAGCACAAACCCGCCTTGAGCCCCTGTCCCCTCTCCTTCTGCTCTACAGGGAACTGCGAAGGCCTCCTGGGGCACGCTCTCTGCCCTCAAGCCGCCGCACCCACCCACCCTCGCAGGGCCTTGGGCAGACCCTCTCCTGCCCACTTCCTGCCCCCAGCCATGGGCCCCCGCACCACCCCAGAGCAGCAGGCAGTCTAAGCGAAGGAGGACGACACCCTGGCTCCCCGAGAGCCCTGCAGCTTTGGGAGGGGGTTCACTGTGGCTCCCGTGGATCTGGACAGAGCTGCCCCTTCTCTGCCAGTCCTCAGAGCTGATGTGCCTTCTCTTCCAGAGTTGGACAGGGTGGCCACCATGATATTCTCCAACGAGGAACAGACGGAGATCTCGCTGGGGGAGGTCAGTGGGGCCCGCCTGCCCCCAGCCCACCTTTCTCCAGCCACGCCCTGCTGGTCTGCTGACTCCTTCCCAGGGTGGCCCCTCGTGGGACCAGAGCCAGACCAGACCTATCTGGCCACTGGGCAGCTGGCTGTCAGAGCCCACGCCTGGCCTCCCGTCCTGTCTGGG
This sequence comes from Sturnira hondurensis, assembly GCF_014824575.4. Classification (NCBI taxonomy): domain Eukaryota; kingdom Metazoa; phylum Chordata; class Mammalia; order Chiroptera; family Phyllostomidae; genus Sturnira; species Sturnira hondurensis. The sequence continues at coordinate 4,205,770 of NW_028086562.1, forward strand.
ATCTGGCGGGACCGGAGCAACAGGGGTGGTTTCTGGGTGCAGGGTCAGCCAAGCCATAGTGGTCCATGTTCATGTGTGTGTGTGTGTGTGCATGTGCTGGGGCCCAGGGGAGCCTGCTGGAGGAGGGGCTTCAGCCTGCTCCTCTCCTCCTCCCCTCGGCCAGGGTCCAGGACAGTGTGTCTCTGCAGAGCCTGGCCAGGTTGGGACCAGAGTCTGTGTAGACAAGAGGACATCATGGGGACATGGGTCCTGCCACCACTCCCCCTCCCAGGGACTCAGCCTGTGGCAAAGACAGCGGGAGGTGCCTTCATGGAAACGTGGACTTGAGGGGCCCTGTGACATGTGTCTTCCCATGCAGGTAACAGAGGGTGAGATTGGCCCCTTCACCTCTATCAAAGTGCCCATCACCTTCTCCCCAGTCACCCCAGGAGACATCCAGGCCAACTTCAAGGTCACGTTCAAGAATCGGCAGTGCCCAACCGTGAGTGTCCCGCAACTGTCCGCACACATCATCCCCCCCAGCACAGCCCCCCACCCCCACCCCGGGGCACAGGGCCCTGCCCCATGCAACCCAGTGAGGCCCTGCTCCGCCCGCCTTACCTGGATGGCTGCTGGGCGGCACGGACAGCTGGCCCCTGAAGCGAACAGTGACACCCCCACCCCCACACACGCCCATGTGCCTGCGTGCATACCCACACACGTGTCAGCACACCCCCTACATGCAGGTTCCTATGTGCCTGCGTGCATACCCACACACGTGTCAGCACACCCCCTACATGCAGGTTCCTATGTGCCTGTGTGCATACCCACACACGTGTCAGCACACCCGCCTACATGCAGGTTCCTATGTGCCTGTGTGTATACCCACACATGTGTCAGCACACCCGCCTACATGCAGGTTCCTATGTGCCTGCGTGCATACCCACACACGTGTCAGCACACCCACATACATACATGTTCCTGTGTGCCTGCGTGCATACCCACACACGTGTCAGCACACCCACCTACATACAGGTTCCTGCACACAAAATCCACACACAACTGTACGCACACACACATCCGAGCGCAGAGACACACCCATGTGCACACACATCCTAGCATGCTCAGACATCTGTGTGCACACACACGTCTGAGCCCACACCCATATCCCTGCGTGCACACACACTCATGCTCATACATAGGCCCGTGTGTGCACACACACATGAGCGTGCACACTCAGACTTCACTCTGGGTTACTAGAAATGTCTTTTTAATTGTGAAGTAGCTAAACCTGCTGTTCGTCACTCTTTGTCGTCGACTTTTCATGAGCGTGTGACACTGTTCAGATGACATCTGCAACTCTTTGCTCAAGTTTTCTTTGCGGCGGCAGACGAGGTCCAGTGTGTGGCTGACACACGCATGTGAAGACCGTACACTTGCCTGCGGCCCGTGGTTGTGTTCACAGGGGCGGCCGGCTGTGGGGTCGCTCAGACCCCAGCCACCTGAGGGCGGTGACGGGAAGGCGGTCGCCCACGGGGCCCGCGCCGCTCCTGCCTCAGGTTATCGCCGACCTCACGGCGACCTTTCCTCTCTGCCGTTTCCCGTTCCCCGTGGTTGGTCCCGTTGCTGTTCACTGCATTCTGTCTCGTTAGTCGGAATTTTTTCTATTGCATGGACAGCGCTCTCCCTTTCCCAGCCCCCAAGTCCCTCGTAACTTTCTATTTTGTAGGTGGAAAGAGGAAACCCTGGAGACGGGCTGTGTCCCCAGCGGGGCTTCCCGGGCACATCTTAGGACCCCAGTACAATCCAGCCCGGGTCCCCCTTATTCACCCCCTCCTTGCCCCTGGATGCCTGGCCTCCACTTGGGCGTCACCACTAGCCTCTCCGCCTTGGACCCCTGGGCGCCTCGGAGGCGCCGGGCCGACAGCCACGCCCCAACAGGCACAGCCTCTGCCTGGGCGGGACCACGCCGCGTGTGTGGGGCCTCCACTGCCCGTCTCCCCCCTCCCCACCCCCTCCCCCGTCCCAGCTCCGTGTGCTCTGCAAGTGCGCGAGCCGCAGGACGCGCTGCAGCCCGGCGCGCGCACTGCCCTTGGCATTCACATGCAGCCAGGCTGGGACTGGGGCTGGACTCCGAGTCCCGCCCACCCATCTGCTGGGGCTGGGCCCTAGCGGCAGGTTCTGGGTTCGGCCCACCGGAGCCCCCGCCCCTCTCAGGTCTAAGGACACGGCCCAGTGTCCTCCAGGGAGAGCATCATGGTGCAGGCGGGCCTGTTCCCTCCTGTCACCAGCGTGCGCCCAGGTCTGCCCGTCGTCATCCCTGCCCGGGCCGGACTCCTGGGTGGGCGGGGCTTCCACCACTGATGCCCGGACCCTCCACAGTCCCCTTGTCTATCCTCGGAGTCTCGGGTCTGTCTGTAGCCTGGCATGTCATCTGTCACCTTGTCACCTGCTCACCTGGGCCTGGGCTCCCTAATGGTCCCCTGAGAGTGTGGGGAGGACACTACCTCTGGCCTGCCAGGCCCAGCGGTGACCACTGACCACACAGCCTGACCTGTAAGTGACGTGGACTCCTGACTTCAGGCAGTTCCCTGCAGGGCTGTGTTTTCTGTTTGTTTGCACCAACAGCCTCCTTCCTGGCCCCAGAAATGGCTGTACGTTTTGGCAACCTTGAAGCCTTGATCTGGTGGCTGGCATGTGCCAAGTGTCACAAGGCCTGCAGGTTGTATAGAGAGGACAGTCCCTGTTTTGTGTCCCCAGGCAGCCCTGTGGGCTGGTGTCTGGAAGGAGTAGTCGCCCCCAGGCTGAGCCATGTGCCAGGCTGGCCCGCAGGACACCCACAAGCCCCGACTCCAAAGACCCAGGCCTCAGTGACTGGGAGGGAGGTGCCATTCCCCTTTCCCGGGTTCCCTCGAGATTTCGAGCTTCCACCCTGATTTAGGTGTGAAGGTTTCGTGACATGTCTGCCGGCCCGGGCGACGCTGACTGTGGCGAGAGGGTTTTTCAGGCAGCTAACGTGTCGCTCGATGCAAAGCTGTGTGGTGGGCCCGTGACAACCATAAAGCCCTGCTCTTTCTCTGTTTGAAAATTTTTATAGTGAAAAATATTCTCTTAATTAAATGCTGTGAGTAGTGAGTGCTCTGGCGCCCCAAACGTGGCTCAGCCACTAACGCCAGTAAGTCACAAAGCCTGCCCTGCCGAGAGCTGTGTGGCACGCTTTGCCGATGGACGAGCACGTAGCTGAAGTCACACGTTTGACTTCAGCTGCACTTCCGAGCCATTGGCGTCGCTGTGGACGTGCCGGTCTGGGTGCCGAGGCCCGACGTGGACCTGAAGATCTGCATGTACGACCGGCTGTACCAGGACTCCATCCTCGTCCACACACGGTGAGCGCGGCCCTCGAGTCCGCTTGCCTGTCTTTGGACTGCTGCGGACACAGCACCAAGGCTGGGTGGAGGCCCCACCGGCTGGTCAGGCGGGAAACACCCTGGGAACTTCCGCAAGGCGTGGCCCACAGCCCGTGGTCCCCAGGTGGACCGGGAACCCGCCTCCCTTCCCCTGAGCAGCTGCCGCCAGCCTTCCTGTGGCTCCGAGATCACGCTACCCAAGGCGTGAACAGAGGGACCCAGCATGCGGCGAGGGGTCGAACTCGTCACTTGACCTAGTGGAGACTCTGGGTGGCAGAGGTGGAGACTCATGGGAGAAGGGGCTCCAGGAGGCCCTGGGAGGAGCGTGACATCACGGGGCACGGCACCCACGTGGCGCTGAGGGGCACTGTCGGCTCCTCCGGCTGGTCCTGAGCCAGGAGCCGGGACAGAATTTACAGGAGCTGTGGTCACTGACCAAGGCCAGGCCACCAGGGTCCACCAGTGCCCTGCAGAGCTTGTCCGTGGGACCCAGCCTGTCCCAAGACTGTGCCCGGGGAGGAGGAGGGCAGGAGCAGATTAGGCAGGGGTCGCCCGCTGAACCCCTGTCCCCAGGGCCTGCCCACATGGGGTCTTCCCAGAGAACGCTCAGGGTTCTGAGAGCCGACAGGGTGTGTTCCACCTGTGCTGCCTTCATCTGTGAGAATCCTCGTCGGATTGCATTGCCAAGAAGCCAGCCCCTGAGGAGCTGGGCTTGGGAGCCCCTCCCTCTTACCGCTGAGGCTTGGCTTGGCAGGGGCACACCAAGAGCCTCTGGTGGCCGGGTGGTGAGCAGTGACTAGCTAAGCGCCCTCACGTCCCTCCCACGCTGCAGGTCGAAAGCGGCCCTTCGCCTCAGGTTCGAGGTGTGTAAGGAGCTCCGGGGCCACATGGAGCTCCTGCCGGAGACAGGCTACATCCAGGCTCTGTCGTCCTACTCCGTGCAGCTGAAGTTCCTGCCCAGGTGGGCGCGGGGGTGGGCGGGAGGGGGCCTCCCTTCTCATGGCGGGGATCCAGGCAGAGAGAGCAGGACTCCGGTGCCAGGAGCATGTCGCGCAGCTTTGTGTAGGTTTTTCATTCATTGATTTGGGAAAGAGGAAGGTGGTGGTGGGGAGAAATGTCAGTTAGCTATTCCACTATTGACGCATTCACTGGTTGATTGTTGTACATGCCCTGACTGGGGACTGAACCTGCAACCTTGGAGTATTGGGACAATGCTCTGACCAACTGAGCCACCCAGCCAGGACCAATTGTGTGTTTTAAAAGCACCACTCAGGTTAGTTCGCTGCCGTTTTGCCCAGTGTAAACGAGAAAACTACATGTGAGTGTGTGCGATCTCTTTTAGACACTCCCTCCCCGAAGACGCAGGCGAGTACTTCGACAGAGAAAGCAGAGTTCTGGAGGCCCCGATGACCATATGGGTGGCTGACCAGGTCTGCTGGGGCCTCCTGGGAATGCTGGTGCTCTTGGGGAGCAGGGGGTGCCCTAGCGCTGGGCTCTACACCCCAGCAAGGCCCCTGGTTGGTTTCCAGCGGCAGGGCCTGCAAATTGGCTGCCTGCCCCAGCAGCCCCTGCCTGGTCGAGACAGGGGTGGGGGTGGTTCTGGGTCAAAGAGGGTCTGAGCGCTGTCCCGGGCCCACAGGGCCGTCGCAGGCACAGCCGCTCACATGCACACACAGTACTCCCTCACACTAAGCCCAGGATGCTCACGCCGTGAGGTCCCGGCACGCGCGTGCCGGCTGAGCCGCCCTTCCAGTTCCTCTTTGTGACGGTTGCTCCCACATCTTCCCGAGTCCGGGGGTGACCGGAGAGTGGGTTCTTTCAGAGATGGTGTCTGTGGAAGGGTGTGCCTTGGGCCACAGCGATGCTTGTGCCTTCCTCATTTTGGACATACTTGCCAAAACTGTACGTGACAGAGACGTGCTCGCCTTTGCACCCCAGATCAGACCGGTGGAGTTCACTGTCCACGCCATAGTCACCACCTCGGACTTGGAGCTGAGCCCCTCAGAGGTGGACTTCGGCCACTGCACCATCTACGAGGCCGTCAGGACCCCTATCAGCCTCCACAACTGCTCCCTCCTTCCCCAGGAGTTTGGGTTCGTCAGGCTCCCCAAGGTGCCTGGCAGGGCGAGGGGGTGGGCGCGGGGAGCTGGGCAGGAGGCTGTGGTCCAGGCGGCTGCTGACCCTCCCATACTGTGTGTCCACCTCTGGATGCCTGTGCCTGGCCCCCTCCCTCTGCTTGTCCCTCTCTTCCTCCCTGCTGCCCCAGTGGTGGCCTCAGCCCACCTCCCTCTGCTCCCTCCCCTCCCCCCTCCTGTCCCGCCTGCTGCTCCCCTGGGACTCCAGGCTCCTCCACCCTCACTCTGGCCAGCACTCTCACCTGCCTGGCCACCCCACCGCAGCCCCTGCCGTCCACTCTCAACGCACATGTGTGCTCATATACAGACACTTCAGTACACACATGCACTCACATGCAGGCACAGGCACACAGTAACATGCGCATGCACACGCGCGCTCATGTGTACCCAACGGGCTCACACACTGAACGCGCCTGCGGGCATGCCATGTGCATGTCCGCTGGGCCTCACTCTGGCGTCGCCGGCTCTCTGGGTGCAGTGCGTGGACATCCAGCCCAATGATGGGTTTGGCACCATCCTGCCGCTGGAGATGCTCGAGTTCGACGTGATCTTCCAGCCCAGCAAAGCCAAGGAGTACAGCTTTGAGCTTGTCTGCAAGTCGGAGATCGGCCGGTAAGCCCAGGGCCTGGGCTGGGGCTGGGGCCGGGGCCGGGGTGGCGGCCAGTGGCCGGCCGGGCTGACCTTGGGCTGGCACTGAGCAAGCAGCCTTCAGACTCCTGGGACCCATGGACTTTGCAGGCGGGGCCACTCAGCCCTGTGTGTGGGAGCAAGTGCAGGTGTACACACATGGGTGGGTGTGAGTTCATTTGCATGTGTATGGGTGGGCATGGATGTTTGAGCATATGTGTGTGTAGTGTGAGCACACATGTGTGGGCATGTATGAGTCAACACGAGCGTTCATGCATGGACACGTGAGTTCATGTGAGCACACACAAGTGGGTGGGTGTGAGTTTGAATGTTTATGTGCGGACATGTTTGAGTTTATGTGTATGGTGTGTGCATGTGTGCAACCATGCAGTTGTGAACATGTGTTCATGTTTGCATGTGTGGGGTGCATGAGTTCACAGGTGTACACATGCGGGTGTTTGTGAGGGCTCGTTTGAGTGTGCATGTATGTGGGTGTGTGATGTGTGCATGCGAGTGCACACCTGGGCTTTGTGGGTTCATGTGAGCATGTGTGTGGGCATGTATGGACATGCATGTGCACCAGCATGTGGTGTGAGTGCACCTGTGGGCAGGAGTGAGTGTGCATGTAGTGTGCAGCGTGTGCTCTGCACTCAGGAGGACCAGAGAACGAGAGAATGAGTCCTGCTGCCCAAACGTGCTGTGCAACAGGGCCCCGCCCAGAGCCTCCCAGCACCCACTTCCAGAGCTTGGGAGGAGGTTGCCCCCAGCTCTGAGGGCAGCCTGTGTTCAGGGACCAGCCTCCCCAACCAGCTCTGGGGGCTGCCTGGGACTGCTGGCCCAGCAAGGGCTGTCCAGGAGCACCCTACCCCAGCCCCTCTCCCCACCCTCTTGTCCAGCCTGCGCTGGCCCCCCTGCCCCCAGCCAAGCTACTGTTGGGTCCCAGCTGCCCACTGGGCGGGCCCCTCCCCCCACACAGCCCAGGCCCTGCCCCCCCAGGCCCGCGGGAGCCCCCCCAGGGCATGTGGGCCAGCACTCCTTTGTGGCCAGTTTCCACACCGATGGGAGGCATCACTGCTGGAAAGACCCTTAGGATTGTGCCAGGGACCCCGCCCCTCACACCAGTGACAGTTTGTCCACAGCCTCCCCGCGTGGTGGGTGAGACCCTGGCCATATGCTCAGTGGGTGGGAGCATCCTCCTGTGAACCTAAGGTTCAATTCCCGGTCAGAGCATGTGGCAAGGTTGCAGGGTGAGTCAGCTCAGGGTGCAAGGCGGACACAACTAGTCTCTTTCTCTCTCCCTCCCTCTCCCTCACCCTCAAATCAAGGATTTTTAAAAAATATTTTATTTATTTATCTTTAGGAGGGGAGGGAAGGAGAGAGGGAGAGAAATACCAATGTATGGTTGCCTCTCATGGGTCCCCCGCTGGGAACCAGCCTGCAACCCAGGCACGTGCCCTGACTGGGAATCAAACCACGATCCCTTAGTTCACAGGCCTGTGCTCAATCCACTGAGCTACACTCGCCGGGCAGGTGAGGATTTTTTTTTTAATCAGTTAAAAAACCCAGCGGGTCTGTGGAACTCAGACGTCCGCCCGTGGGCGCCTGAGAGTGTTTCTTCCCATTTAAAACCCCACAACTCGGTGAAAACACGTTTCGGTGTTGATTGCTCTGGGTGGATTTTCGGAGGTGCACAGTGCGTATTTTCACTTCCGGAGAATTCCCTGGGGCTTTTGCCTTTGATGCTGGCCTCGAGCCCCCACTGTGGGGCTCTGGCTGTGAACAGAACGGGTCCTCCTCATCGCTCTCCTGGCTCCTTAGCTTTTCCAGTGTCTCACCCACCCCCACCCCCATCCCCCAGTCACCTCCCTGATTCCGGGTCCCTCCCAGCCGCGTCCTCATCAAGTTACTGGTGCTGGTCCGCTGCACCAGCCTCTCCTCGCGCTCCATGAGTCACTGTGTCACAGGGACCCTCCTGCATCCCTCCTTCGCAAAGCCGCCCTGCAGGTGGCGTCATCGGAACATAGTTGATTTGCTCCACATTCTCTTCTGTCTAAAAACTCTACTGGTGATTGTTTGGCCTTGATCTTGTTCCTCGGCTCTCCCTCAGGGCTGTCAGTTCTGAGCTTTGGGGAGGGTCCCAGTTTGCAGCCCTTCCCTCACTTGGTGGCTCTAGCGCGCCCTCTTCAGGACGTGCGCATGAAGTGCTGGGAAGCGCGGTCTCCCGGGGCTCAGCTCTGCTTCCTGCACGCACTCTTCCCTCCCCCACGGAGGGGTTTCCAGGATGTAGGACTTGGGGGCTAGCACCGGGGCCACACCCCCTTGCCGGTGTCCTGACCCACGTGTTGGTCTCCATTGTGGTTTTATGTTCCCCCCAACTCAGTAATTTTGTGATTGATCCACGCTGGCTCAGCTGCAGGCTCGGTTTGCATGTGTTGAGGTTGAGGACGTGGGCTTCATCAAAAGCAGGGCTTAGTGGGAAATTCCTAGCTCCAAATGCAGACAAAGAAGAGAGCTTGAACATCAATAATCTAGACTTTTCTTTCAGAAACTAGGCCCCGACTGGCGTGGCTCCCGCAGTTGGGCCCTCTCCTGCAGAGCGAAGGGTCGCCAGTTGCTGACTGTGGGGGCGGCCTGTGGACGTGCCTCTTGCACGCCCCCGACTAGGGGCCTGGCCCACAGCCCCACTGTGCACCCTGGTCAAGAAGTGAACCCACACTCTTTCGGTCTGTGCAACGACCCCCAACCCACTGAGCCCCACCAGGCAGGGCCCTTCCCCTCTCTCTAAAAATAAATATTATAAATAAAATCTTTTCAAAAACTACTAGGAAAATAGTATAGCAAATTAAACCCAAAGCAATTAGAAGGAAAGCATAGTAATGAGTGGAAATCAGTGAAACAAAAGTCAAACATTCTACAGGAAAACAACAAAACTAAAAGTCTTTCTCTGTAAAAATTAGTAGATTCATTATCTTAACAAGCCGAATCCAGACAACAGAGAGGAAAAGGGCCAGCCTTCAAGCCACAGCCACACAAGACGGCAGCCACCAGGGGCTCGGACAATTTATGGAAGCCAAATACACAGAGTGGGATGTGGACCTAAATACCCAGAAGCACCCCACTTCGTAAGATTGGTAACAAAAATTAGTAGTAGTGGGGTAAACATTTCCGAAGGAGTGGTGGACCCCAGAGCCACGCCACTGCCAGCAAAGGGCAGGACTCACCGACCGTCTGGGCCGCCCCGCGGAGCTCCCACGCCCGATGACTTCCAAAGAAAACACGCAACTCCCTCAGCCGCCCGAAAGACGGCGTCACAACGAGGGAAAACCAGGGTCCCACCCTCTCCCTGTTCGATTTAAGCTTCATTTTCCACAGCAGTGAGTCTCCTAGATGCGTCTTACAGACCTCAAAGTTCTGGAAAGGAAGCTCCCATTCAAAGGCAATCTATGTTAAGATACTGTACATGATACTAATGTTGTGCATTTGAAATATGTAAGTTGTGCTATAACAAAAAAAAAAGATAAAAGAGAGGAATTGCAAGTCACCAGTGCCCAGGGGGATGTCACTCAGGACCCACAGACTCGGAAAGGACAGGGCGAGCTGTGAAGGGCTTCACACTCCTCAACATGACAGTCCGGATGAAACCGACACACTTCTTGACAAACACAACCTACCAGAGAAGAAAACAGACAGGAGATCTGAGTGGCCGAACAACTACCAGGGAAATCGAACCCAGGGCTTCAAAGCTCTCCACGAGGAGAAATGCAGGTGGCGGACACACACCTTCTGGAGGGCAGAGGAAAGAAAGAGCTGGCCGCACGGAGCAGGGCACTGCACGGGGTGGGGGTGAGGGGCACGGGCGTCAGAAGTGGGGCTTTGGGCCAGCCAGGCCGATTTCCGAGCAGAGCCCGTGGGTCCTGGAGGCCTCAGGGCCATGGTCGTCAGCCGTCAGCTGCCCACGTGAACAGGAGGACACGGCCACAGGGGCGCTGACCAAGGGGGGCAGACATGCCAGCTCTGCCTTTGAGGTCGAATGGAGAATATCGTCACACTGAATGAGCGAGTCTTACCTCTGTGGTTTTGGGGGGAGAAGCATTTTAAATACGTGCTGCAATAAAAACATTCCGTCAGCAAACATGGCGTTGCCAGTGTGTCCCGGGTGGCAGCCAGCAGCTGGCCCAGCCCTGCTCAAGGCCCTGGGCGACTCCCACTGCCCCGGGCCACAGGGAGGGCAGCTGGGCTCCGTGCAGTGACTCCTGGCCGGCGGGGCCTCAGTTCTTCCCAGTAGGAAGATGGTGGAGGACCTGCGTGAGGTGCCAGAGGAGAACTCTCCAAAATACAAAAGAAGGCTTGTTGCACATGAGCTTTTGGCATATAAAGAAGAGTTCACAGGGCACAGTGGCCCTGGGGAGCATCCCGTCCCCGCCCCGGGGACTGAGCCCTGGCCGGAGGCCCCAAACTGCCTGCGGAGCCACAGCGCTGGCCACCTTCCTGGAAGTGGCGGCTTGCTCAGCGCGGCCATTGCGGCACCGCATCTCTGCCCTCCAGTTAGTAAGAAGAGCTGCGACAGTATTGGAGCCTGTGGTCCCAGGACAGACGAATGGGTTCTGTTGGAGCATCGTCCCATACGCCAGAGGGCTGTGGGTGTGACCCTCGTTGGGGCATAGACGCGGCCGCGCGTCAGATCCCCGGTTGGAGGCGTCTGATCTGTGTGTCTCACAGCGACGTTTCTCTCTCAAATCAATCAACACAGCCTTTGGCGAGGATTTTTTGAAATCTATTTTGAAACATTTCAACACACAAATACATTTCGGCGACAGACGAGTGTGGCAGGGCAGTGGGCGCCATCCTCCAGAGCACTGAGCACGCGTGTGACAGGAGACGGTCCCGCGGGGGTGGCGGGGGGACAGGAGAGGCAGGGCCCCTGTCCCTCTTTGGGGGGGCGGGGCGGGGTTCACACACTCGCGTGTTTGGACTCCAGGGCGATTCGTCTGTTTTCTGTCCTTTCGGCCTCACCCAGGGATGTGGGTGTCTCCGTGTTTATTTGCTCGCTTGCATTCGCTACGACAGCCACCATCGTAGCACCCGACACACGGGGGCGGGCAGGGGGGCTGCCTCCCCTGCACTCAGAGGCCACAGAGAGGGTGGACACCCACACTCTGCAGCCAGACGCCCCTTGCTGAACCTGGCCACACTGGTCACTCCCAGGTGCTTCAAGCTGACCTGCCGGGCTGTGGGTGTCCACCCTCCCCTGGAGCTGTCCCACTACCAGATCAAGTTTGCGGCCACTTCCTTGTACGACACCTCCGTGGCCACCCTGTACGTTATCAACCCTCACCTGAGCATGAACTCGCTGACGCACTCTGTGCCCCGCGTCGGCTCTGGAGACACCTGCCCCGTGGGGCCCACGTCCTTCGAGTTCCTGCTGCCCCCGGGCTCACCCGTCACCATCTCACCCTCCGTGGGGACCGTGTTGCCAGGAAAGGTAGGTGTGGGGACACAGGGGCGCTAGTGCCACAGCAGATGTGGGGACAGCTCTGCCCTCCTGAGAGCCCGCAGGCCAGGGGCCTCTGAGGCCAGGGAAGAGGCCTGGCCCCGCCCGAGGCAGGGGCGCACATACGGTCCTCGCTAGCACCTGGCCTGCATGGGTGGCTGAGCCCTCGGAGGGAGGAGCGCAGTCCTTGGACCTCAGAGCAGGTGGACGCAGAGACCTGGTCACCAGGAGCACAGGGTGTCTGTCCACTGGTTGTACCCAGGCCCCCCCACTGCACTCTGCTTTTCCCCACAAAGGGAGAGCCTGCCCCTGGGCCCTGGGGGCCCTGAGAGGACACTGAGGGGCACACGGTGGGGCAGGGGGCACGGCGGCCCCACCGGCTCTGACAGGTGGGGTCACTTAAAGCGCGTCTCATTAAATGGAGCAAGCGCCACCTGAGATGTCTCCAGAGAGGCTGTGGCAGCCCCACCTCTGTGTCCCCTCCCCTCCGCCCCCACCCTCTCTGTCTCCCCTTCAGTCCCCCTTCCCCTCCCCTCTCCCTGCCACTCTCTCACGTGCCCCCACGTGCCCCCACGCTCCGCGGCAGCCCCACCTGGCAGACATGGAGCCCCTCTGCCACACCAGGCCCCGCAAGCCCACAGGGAGCTTTGGAAAGGCTGATGTGCTGGCCGGGCATGGGGCGGGGCGAGGCGGGGCACAGGGGCTGGCCCCCAAACCTCAAGGCTGAAAATGAGGTTTCCTTCTTCCCTCCTGCTTTGTGGGCCGTGGGCGGAGCCTGGGCCGTCCAGGCTTCCACCCGCTTGGGCTGCGTGGGTTCAGTGACCCTGTACTGCAGCCCAGCTCCACTTGCGGGGGCGCGGTCAGAAAGGCCTTCCCGGAGGGGGCCGCGCTAAGCTGAAGACCCCAAGAACAGATGGAGGCACACGCCAGGGTTGTCAGCACGACCTCCGTGGGGGTTGCAGGGGAGCTGGCGGCAGCGGGTGTGGAGGTGGGCGGGGCGCCCGCAGGGCCCGCCCTGCCCTCGGGCCCTCTCCCCACAGAGGTGCCTAGTCCAGGTGGCCTTCCGGCCCGTGCTGCCCATGGAGGTGATCCGCCAGCGAGCCTTCCAGGCCCTGAGTAAAGATGGGGAGGTGAAATTGGTGAGTGGGAGCCCCAAGAGGAGGGCAAGGGGGGCACAGGAGGGGCTGCTGGCTTCCTGCACAAAGGGTCCCCCTTTGTTGGTCCTGACAAACACCCCCTACCCTGCCCCCCCAGGCTGTTCCCAGACGCTTCAACATTTTCTCCGGAAGCCCCTCCCTCCTCTCTTGGGAGCACCACCAGGCAGGGTGGATGCCCAGAGGGAGGCTGGGGAGCAGTGGGGCTTCCCTTCCCACAGTGACGGCAGAGGGAGAACAGGCAACGCGGCAGGAGGCCCAGCAGCACCACCTGTGACAGCCGTCAGGGGCTGAAACCGGGGCCTTGAGGGGGGAGGCAGTCCCCCCCAGGGGCAGCCCTGGGGGTCAGGTGGCTCTGCAGGGGGTGCAGGCGGTGCAGGTGGGCTCCTGGTCACACAGAGCTGCCCCCAGAACTTGGAGGGGCCGCCGCCCACCCAGCACCCCAGCTCCTCCCCTGGAGCGTGCTCACTCAGACCTGGGTCTGGCTACCCCTGTACCCTCTGTGCCTCGGTTTCCCTGTTGACACAGGTGGACCCTGGAGTCAGCACCTGGGCCCCCGGGGTCTCTGCACTGGGCCACCTTCTCCCCAGGAATGTGCCTGGTCTTTCTTGCTCCAGCTCCCGCCACCGGTCTCCCTGAGGGAGCCGCCTGGGGTCTGGGACCCCATGCCTTGCATGCCCAGGCCCCCTGGGTTCGAGCCCCAGGCCTCTCCACAGCCGGCCTCTTCCCACACAGTTCCGCAAGGAGGTGCCCACCCCCAGGAAGGACCTGCGGAGACAGTCCCTGTCTGTGCAGCGGGTGCAGCACCGAGACCGGCTGTTCCGGGCCTCCACCTCCCTTGCCCTGGAGATGCAGAAGCAGGACCTCAAGTTCAGGTGCGTGCACAGAAGGCTGCACCCACCCCCACTCCCTCTGGTGGGACACAGGACCCCACAGACTGCCTGGAGATGCTTTAAGCCATGAGCCTGGAGGCCTAGGACTGGGCTGATGTCAGAAACAGCTGGATCCAGGTGCTGCCCTGAGGCCCCACAGGCTCCCTTCCTGGGCCTATGCACCCCCTCCGTTCCCCTGGAGCCAGGGTCCCTGGGAACAGCCCCCCTCCACAGGCTGAAGGGAGATACTGCTGCCCGACTCCTACAGCCCTGGCCCACCTGGGTAGAGAGTGAGCCCCCAAGAGCTCAGATGGCCTTGAGCCACCTGCCAGCCCTAGACCCTTGCCTGGGGCCCAGGGAACAGAGCTCTCTGGTGCCTGGCCAGGGCCCTGGGGTGGGAAGGCAGCTCCCACAAGAAGCTGGGGAGGGGGGAATCAGCTGGTCAGGCAGCCCTGGGACAGACCCCGCGTGGCCCCTGAAGTCCTGGAGAGCAGGGGTGGCCTGGTGGGCCTGCCCACAGAGGGTGGGGCAGAGGGCCCCTGGACGGCTGGGGGTGCAGATGGGGGACCCCTGGCACAGGTGCAACTTGCTGGCTTTCTTCAGTTACGAGTACCAGGTCGCCCAGGCCATCTTGGCCAGATCATTCCCAGGGAAGTTTGACAAGTTTGTGGTCCCCTGTGTCGTTGCCAGCGGTGACATCCAAGACAGGAAGGGAATGGAACCTCTGAGCTTCAGGTGCAGTGCTCTGGGCCAGGTGGGATGTGGTCAGCCAAAAAGCCACTGTCCCTCTCTTGCTACCGACCCGGACCCAGGGCCTGCGGGTGTGGGCCAGGCGGGGCCTGGGCGAGGAGGGGTAGAGCTGGGGGGCAGGCACAGCGCAGTCAGTGCGCCCTGCCCACGCAGTCCCCACAACACGCTGTACCTGGAGCTGTGGTGTCCAGCAGTGGCGCCGTCCATCATAGTGACCTCTGACAAAGGCAAGACCGTCTCCAGCTTCGGTGACATTGCTGTGGGTGAGTGCTGATCAGGCCCACCGCCCATGCCCCCACCCACAGGAACCCGGACCCCCAGTGCCTACCGAGCCACCCCCCTACCCCGCCCACTTGAGCCTGGGGTGTGACCCCAGTCCCAACCCGTTTCAGGACACCGAGGCATAAAGAAGGTCTCCATCCAGAACATCACCTCCGAGGACCTGGCTGTATCCGTGACTGGGGGCTGGTAGGGATGAGGGAGCCGAGTGAGGGGCGGCAGCCCAGCCCTTCTACCTCTCCTTGACTTGGGGCCTCAGGTGGACTTCTCTGTTCTGAACCCCAACGGCCCCTTTGTCCTGCTGAACCCCGTCAGCAAGCTGCCTGCGGGGCAGACGCATGTCCTGGTGCTGTCCTTCTCTCCCCGCGAGAGCATGCTGGTGAGGCCCAGGCCCTCCCTGTGCCCGTCTCTCCACTGCCCTGCCCGCCTGCCCCACGCTAACACGTGACGTCTGTAGGCCCAAGAGACACTGGACGTCATCACCAAGAGAGGCACGCTGACCCTGACGCTCTCGGGCACCGGCGTGGCCTCCATGATCACGTGCTCCATCGAAGGGGATGTCCTGCACATGGGCTACGTGATTGCCAGGGAGTCCGTCTCCTCCACCTTCCAGGTGAAGCGCACTGCGGGGCCTGGCGTCTGTCCTGGCCTTCGGGAGCGGGGGGGGGGGGGGGGGGCCCCCCCCCCCCCCGCCCCGGGGCGCGCGGGCGGGGGGCCCGGGGGCGGGCGGGGCCCGGGGGGGGGGGGGGGGGGGGGGGGGGGGGGGCGGCTCCGCCCTGGGGTCTACGCTGCCTGGATCGATCGGAGCCAGTGCAGGGGCAAGGCTCACCCCCCAGCCGCCACCTCTACCACCCCTGCCCCCCTCCGCTGCCCTGGCCTCAGGGTCTCTGCAGGGCAGCCCCCTCTGGACTGGGGAGCTCAGACAGCCGCTGCTCGGTGGGGAGCAGGGCCTTCTGTAGGCACCCATGTCAGCTGACACTGCCCTCCTTCATCCTAGGGCACAGTGGCCTTGGGGGCCCAGTCTGCTGCAGGACACCAGCCAGCTTGCCTGGCTGAGGTCAGGTCCTGCAGCAGAGGCCAAAGGGCGGATCCTGGGAAGTGTTTACTGGGAAGCTGCTCTCAGGGGGCAGGGGGGGCCTGCGGGGGGGAAAACCTGGGGAGACAGATGGAGGCCACTGTGAGCTGCCCACTGTGAAGCAGGGACACTCAGGCCAGACACAGGGGGCCGGAAGGGGGCATCAGGGACCGCCAGCCCCAGCCGCAGCCCTGGCCGTGGTGGGCAGCCCACCGAGGACCGTGTCCACAGCTGCAGAACAGCTCCTCGCTGCCCATCAAGTTCTCCATGCAGCTGCACAGCCTCTCCAGCACCAGGCGCGAGGACCGGCAGCAGCTGCCACAGTTTCTCACCTCTTCAGCCCAGAGGACAGATGTCGTGGGTGAGCTGGGGGGCGGGGGACACTGCGGGGAGGGTGCAGGGGTCTGGTGGGAGGGGTCCCGGACCGGCTTGCCCCCGCCTGCAGGCACACAGAACCACAACGGCCAGAGCGTGTTCAGCGTGGCTCCGGTGGAGGGCGTCTTGGACCCTGGTGGGGCGCAGGACTTCACGGTGACTTTCAGCCCAGACCACGAGAGCCTGTACTTCTCTGACCTGCTGCAGGTCATCCTCTTCGAGAAGGTGCGTCTGGGAGAGCTCAGGAGCCCAGCCTCCCCACCTCCTCCCAGGCGTGTGGGCGGGGCTACCTAGCCCCGCCCCTCTTGGGAGGCCCCGGGCCCATGCCTGGGGCTCGGAGCGCATGCTCAGGGAGAGATGGGTGGCTGGGTGCCCCTCCTGGAGCCCAGCACAGGTCACATAACGAGGCCGCTGTGCCTGGGTCCCAGAAAGTCTCCCAGCAGATCCTCCTGAAGGGTGCGGCCCGTGAGCACATGATGTTCCTGGAGGGCGGAGACCCGCTGGACGTGCCTGTGGAGTCCTTGACCGGAATCCCCGCCAGTGACCCAGAGCACAGAGAGGGTGAGCCTTCTGAGGGGTGCATGCTGAATGCAACCGTCCTGAGGACCAGCCCCACTCTGTCCCCAGCACCCCCAGCAGTCCCCAGCCAGACCCTCCATCAGCAGAAGCTGAGGAGCTGAAGCCCATCTTGGTGACCCTGGATTACATCCAGCTGGACACGGACACGCCAGCCCCACCTGCCACACGAGAGCTGCTGGTGGGCTGCATCCGGACCACCCAGCTGTCCCCAAAGAAGGTGATTGAAGCATTGCCCCAGCCCACCCAGCACCGTGCCCCCCCCCCAACCCCTGCCTGGGCAGTCCCAGCCCACATTGCCTAGCCACTCCCAGGTGAGGGCCCAGAGGGCGGGTGGGGCTGTCACCCAGTGCCTCTGGGGGCTGAACCTGGCTTGGGTCACCAGTGGCTCCCACGCCCACAGACCGTGGAGTTCAGCCTGGACAGCGTGGCGTCCCTGCAGCACAGGGGCTTCACCATTGAGCCCCCCAGGGGCGTCGTGGAGCGCGGCCAGACCAAGACCATCAGCATCTCCTGGGTGCCACCCGCGGACTTCGACGTAGGTGCTTCAGACCTTGCGGGGGGGCCCTGCAGAAGCCAAAGCAAAGCCTGGTGGGGCGCCCCTCTGCACTGCCCAGGGAGGGCCAGTGGGGCGGGCCCTGGTGGGCGAGGTGGGCAGTGCAGCAGCCAGACACAGACCAGCCTGGTGAGCTGTTTGCTGGCTCAGCGTTTCCCCCTCCCTCTCGCCTCCCATTGCAGCCGGACCATCCGCTCCAGGTGTCTGCCCTGCTGCAGCTCAGGGGGGACGTGAAGGAGACCTACAAGGTCTTCTTCGTAGCTCAGGTGCTGACTGGCCCCTAAAGTCACGGGAGCCTCTCCACAGAGCCCCTGAGATCCTCTGGCCCCCCAGAAGCACTCCCAGGTACGGGGGCCAGGCCAAGGCACTATGGGCCGGGACCTGGGTGTGCACTGCTGGGCTGGTTCCATTTGGTAGCCCTCTGAGTGACCACACGGCTGAGGCACCTGGCCCCCCGCACGGTGGCCTCCTGCAGCCCTGGACCTGACGAGCCCAGGGGCCAAGAGCTCCTCACCCTGCATCTGCTCCTGCCTGAGCCCCTCAGAGCCCCCAGCTTCACCAGCACCTGCCTGGTGTGGGCAAGAGCTGTCAATAAACAGCTGTCAATAAACAGCTGTTAGTAAACACCCTGGGTGCTCTGTGTGCTGGTGTGTGTAGTGTGGGCGACCACGAGTCATTCATGGGTGTGGGCAGAATAAGAGGTGCGAGTGCAGCTCTGGGGGCCATTCCCTCCCCGCCCCAGAAAAATTCGTCCATAACACAATGAGATCTGCCTGGGAGCCTCTGAGGGGCCTCCCGCAGGCCGGTGCCTGCATCGTGTATGTTGGGGCAGGGGGACAACGGGCAGGGCCGGAGAGGCCATGGGGGGGGGGGGAGGCAATTCCAACCCCAGGGGCCCTCAGCCTTCCCTGCTCCTCCCAAGTCCCGGAATCCCGAACGACCCTCAGCAAGGGGTGAGCAAATGCTGGGACACACCGACCAGGGCCCAGGCTGAGGCCAGAACATGCGTCCGGTTCCTCTTTCCTGAACTGGGCCCAGACTCGGCCTTCAGGCACAACTGGCCCTTTGAGATTGGAGCCTCCCCCACCCCAGGCCCATAGGATGCTCCTGGGAGCTCATGATGTTGCCTGAACCCCAGCCCTGCCTTCTGAGAGCTTGCTGGGTGGACACAGAGCCCGCCCACCCCAGCACCCACCAAGACAGCACTTCAGTCTTGGCTGGGCACAGACTCCGAACACCAGCCTGCAGCTACCTGCTGTCCCCCACTTCTCCTTGCCCTTTGGGCCTGGAAGCCTGACCTTGAGCCGGTGACAGTGACCCTAAGGACACCTTTGGCAGGACTGGGTGGGCAGACCCAGGTTCCTTCCTACCCCTCACTGTGGTGGGCCAGAGTCCAAGCCGTCTCTCCACCCAGTGGCGGCAAGCAGAGAAGCTGGGGTCTGGTGGGCCTCCCGGCCCCAGGAGCAGGTCCTCCTGCAGGTCTTTCCTCCCCCCTCTTCAGGTGGGCGACCAGCAGGAGGGGCAGGCCGCTGTCTTCCAACCCCTGGCCTGGCTCTCCCACTCTGCGCCCTGGTACTGAGCTCGCTGCGCATCCTCCTCCCTCCCCCTGCTGCACTGGGCCTGGAAGGCAGTGGAGGGCAGGAGGAGGAAGGAGAGCCCAGCTGGGGGGCCCTGGGGGCGGCCTCGAAGCCTGGAGGTGAGGGACAGCTCTGGGGCAGAGTTCCGGCAGGGATCAGAGACTGCGCGGCAGGTGCCTGGCGGGTCAGGCAGCAGGGAGCCCGGGAGAGAGGCGGCCCTGCTCTCCAGAGGATGGTCACTTGCCTTCCACAGGCAGAGATGCGTGCAGAGTGTGTGCTGGGTGCGACAAAAGCCAGGGCAGGGAGCTGCTCCCCACCCTCCCTGGACAAGGTGCTTACCGTGCTGACCACCTCCCTCAGGCTGATCCCCATAGGGTGGGTGGAGGGGTGGGCACTCCTGGCCCAGAAGCCACAGAGGCCACGGTTCTCAGGTTGAGCACGGCTTTCAAGGCATAAACGCTCCCAGAAAGTGGTCTGCAGGCCAGGATGCCAAGAGGGCCAGAGCCGAGCTCCCATCCTGCAAGCCAGCCCCGGCCGGCCTGCGCGCACCTGCGCACCTCCTGTCGTTGAACAGGGCTGGGGCTCCCCGGGTGCTCGCCTGCCGCAGCCCTTTACGCGGAGCACCGCGGCGAATGCCCAGTCTGGCCACATGGGTCCTGGCAGACACCCGCCCCAGCCACAGCTTCCCAGACGGACCGTAAGTCCGCTGAGGGCTTTGCGCCTCGGCCGAGGGTGAGACCGGCCCCCAAGCCCCTAGGCCGTAGGATTAGAGACGAGGAGGGAACCGGCGGCCAAGCGGGACTTCTAGGCGGCCGGCCCCGCGTGGGCGGTCCCTCAGAGTACGGAGCTGGGGGCTAGGTCCCCAGACCAGGCCTCCGAGGGGCGGAGCCTACCGTGGGGGCGGGGCCTGGAAAGGACGCGGCTCTCACTGGATGCCAAGGTGGGGGCGGGGTCACTCGACCTGGGCGGGGCCTTTGCTGGGCGGGGCCATAAAGCCGCGGGGCGGCCTGGCTTGCTCTCCGCGTCCGCGCCCAGCATGTCCGCAGGGCGGTCGGCCGTCCGCGGGCTCCTGCCGCTGCTGCTGCCGCTCCTGCCGCTGCCGCAGGTAGGTCGCCGCGGGCTCGACTTGGGTTCCGCCGGGCGGGTCTTCGCCGGGAGCGCCCCGCCCCAGTTCATCCCTATCCCCACAGGTGACTCTGGGCTTGTCGGACCGCAGCTGCGACCCCTCGGACCAGTGAGTGGGAGGCGGGTGGCGGGGATGGAGCAGGAGCCTGGCCCCGCCCTTTGGAGCGGCGGGGCGGGGCGGCTGGCGGACAGAGCCCGCCCGCTTCAGGTGCTGCTGTCCCCGCAGGTGCCCTCCCCAGGCCCGCTGGAGCAGCCTGTGGCACGTGGGGTAAGTGGAGGCCGCGGCGCGGAGCCCTGTCCGGCGGTTCCTCCGGGGCCAAGCCCACCGGATCCCCACCCCGCCTGGCTCCGCGGACGAGCCGTAGCCAGCGCTGTCCCTCTCCGTGCTGGCGGTAAGGCACGGGGCCCTCAGCAGCCTGGAAGGCTGAGCCCAGCTTCCTGCCTCCTGCACTGGAGGCGGCCTTCCCGTGGGTCCTGCCCGAGCCCCTGGGCACACTTCCCTCCAGAGCTCGCCTGCCCACCTCCCACTCCCTCCTTCCTCACTCCTGAGGGAGTCTCTGTGGACATGGTCCCTGGTCTGGGCACAGGATTCTGCAGCCGGCCCAGGACAGTGTGTCCTGGGAGCGAGCCCAAGGCCACTCATGGCCAACCCTGGAGAGACAGCCAGGGCCAGTACCAGGAGGCCAGCGCTGGCCAGCTCCTCAGCCCCGACTCCAGCCAGGAAGGAGGTGTTTGCCTAAAGAGACACCCTCTGGTTTCCTTGTTTCCTGCCTGTTCTCCTGCCCTGCATGACCAGGCCACTGGGGAGCGGGCCCCTAGTGGCTGGAGGCCATCCAGCCATGGGGTCTTTCTCCACCTTGCCCAGGCTCATCCTGCTCGCTGTTTTGCTGCTGCTGCTGTGTGGGGTCACGGCCAGCTGTGTCCGGTTCTGCTGCCTCCGGAAGCGGGCCCATGCCCAGCCGCACCTGCCGTCAAGGCCTCAGCCCTGTGACCTGACGTTCATCCCTGTGGACAGCGACAGCCCTGTGCACAGCACTGTGACCTGTGAGTGCCTGCACACATGGCCAGGCAGCCCACTGCCTTCGGGGGGCTGGGGGCTGGAGGGCCAGGCCCATCCTCGCAAACACAGTCTGTTTCCCGGCAGCCTACAGCTCCGTGCAGTACCCACTGGGCATGCGGCTGCCCCTGCCCTTCGGGGAGCTGGACCTCGACTCCATGAGCCCTCCTGCCTACAGCCTCTATGCCCTTGAACTGCCTCCCTCCTACGATGAAGCTGTCAAGATGGCCAAACCCGGGCAAGGAGAGGCTCCCCCCTCAGTGGCCTAGCCCCCTTTCTGGGACCTCAGGCCTGGAAAGCTCCCCAAGGCCTAGGTGCTGAGCCTCAAAGCCCAGCACCACCAGCTGTGGCCCTGGCACCCCTCCCAGGGGATGGGGAAGGTCTCCTGAGCTCCCAGTGCCACCAGCCACCTCATGCTCACAGGAGACCCCAGCCCACTCTCAGCGCCTTCCCTGGGGAAGGCCGGACATCCAGCACGTTGCTGCAGCCCTGGCCCTGTTGCCACGAGACGCCCAGCAGACACACACACACACACAGGTTGCCACGTCTAGCCCCCGGCCTGCCCCAGCAGGCCCGCTGCCTGAAGGACATCCCCAAGGTCTAAGCCTCCACAGATTTTTGGAGAGAATAAAATTTGTATCTAACTGGTCTCCGCCTGTACGGAAGGTCCCTGGGGCGGGGGTGGGGGTTCTCAGGCAGCCGCCCAGAGTGCGGGCAGACAGCGTGAGCGCTTGGGCTTGGCCTGTGCCTGGCCTCACCTCTGGGCTGCTGCTGTAGGTGGGGTCAAGTGTCACAGCAGCAGCCACTGGCTGTGTGCTGTGGGTGACTCTGGAAAGCCCCCTCCCTTCTGCCGACGCATATCTTTGCGAGGCTGGAAACAGTGAGGCGCTCAGGAGTCTGGTGGGCATGTTTATTAGCCGCGTTGCCGGGGCAGGTGGGGCAGGGTGGGGTGGCGCAGGGTGTGGTGGATCGGGCAGCAGCGGGCAGTGGCTCTTCTGTCGGGCAGGCTGCCCACAGCCAGAGCAGCTGCTCTTACTGGACCAGCTTGAAGGACTCTCCGGTCATCATGGCCACGAACTCTGGAAGCAGAGGGCCGGTCAGCAGCCCTGCCCGGCCAGGCTGTGGGCTCCCAGGGCTCCGCCCCGCTCACCCTCGTAGTCGATGGTCCCATCCCCATCCTTGTCCGCCTCCTTCATCATCTGCTCCGCTTCAACCTCGTTGAGGGGCTCGCCTGCGTTCATGAGCACATACCTGCGGGACCCCCGGCCCCCACGGTGAGTGGCGCCCAGGGGCCCTTGCCCTTGCCCGCCCCGCCCGCCCAGCCCTACTTGAGTGTGTCCCAGTCGATGTAGCCCTTGCCCTCCTTATCGAAGACTCGGAAAGCCGCCCGCAGCTCGCCCTCCTGATTCTGGGCCTTCTCCCAGTAAATCCCCATCAGGGCCAGGAAGCTGTCACAGTTGAAGAAGCCTTTGTCTGCAGGGAGCGAGGGGCAGGATATCCCACGTGAGGGGCTGGGCACAGCTCGCACACCGGGCCCCCCAGGCTCCCTGCTTGGGCTCACTGTCTCGGTCCGCGTCCTTGGCCATGGAGGTCAGCTCACTCTTGGTGGGGTTGATGCCCAGGAGGCTCATGAGCCGCCCCAGCTCAGCTGTCTTCACCTCCCCGTTACCCTCCTCGTCGAACATCTCGAAGACCCCCTTGTACTCCTTGACCTGTGCAGCCGTCAAGCGCTCCGTCTGCGGGGACATGGGGTGGTGCCAGCCAGCTTCACAGGGGCCCTCTGCCCTCTGTCCCGGGGAGGTTCGAGGCCCCGGGCAGGGCACGTGGCACAACACACCCTTCAGAGCTTGTGGTTTAAAACGGAGGCCCCAGCTCGGGGCCTGCTCCAGAGCCAGGGCGATGCGTGGGGGGGCCTAAGGGAGGAGCAGGGCTCTGCCAGGCAGGAGAAAAGGAAGGGCACTTGAGGCGGCCACACGGGGGGTGCGGGGGGCCCAGGGGCCAGGGCACAGGCCAGACACTCAAGGGAGCAGCAGCAGGGGCTGCAGGGCAGGGGACCCAGCAGTGGATGCAAGGTGAGGCCCGGGGAAGGACACCTGGGACTGATGGGAGGAACTTGACCCAGGCCAGGATGAAGGCTCCAGGGCTTCCAGACCTGTGCCCGAACAGAGCTCGGGAGACGGCCTGTCCTGACACCCCAGGGGGACAGTGCAGCACCCGGCACCTTCTGCCCACCACCACCACCATGGCAACTTTGGGAGAGGGCTGCTTAGCCCCAGCCCCAAACTCTGTCCTCACTGAATTTCTTTCTCGGGTTCCCAGGGATACCCTTACAGCTTCAGGCCCAGCCATTCCTGTGCCCGGGAGCCCTGCCCGTCCTCTCTGCCCCAGGCACCGCTCCCAGCCCCGCTCCACCGCCCAGCAGCCCACCGGGAACCTGCCGAGAAGCCTTACCATGTCTGTGGCTGGCTGAGGGGACAGAGCTGGCTGGGGGGACAGTGTGCCGTGCTGCCAGAGCTGCTGTGGGCAGAGCACAGGGGCAGGGATGGCAGCTGCATTTTAGCTGGGCCTGGCTGCCTGGGGTCCCCGGGGTCCTGATTCCAAGAGCCTTTTATGGCCAGAAGATCCTGCTGGCCCTATTTAGGGACAGGCCTGGCCCTTCCCCACAGGGCTCCTTCCCGGCCCTCCTCAGCCTGGGCATCCCCTTGCCCAGAGCCCCCCTCAGACCCTGAGTCCCAGCCAAGGCCCCAGCCTCAGCCCTCCCGGGACTACGGCAAGGATAGACACCTTGGGCTGAGGGCAGCGGAGGGCCTGTCCCCTCTCTGCTACATCACCCTGCTCCCTACCTGTGGCAGGACCCTGATGGCGGCTGCCATTGCTTATTTTCGAGGACTCTTGTCGGACGCCTACCCTGGTTGGGCGTCACCCTCATGTCTGTGTGGACCCAGCACCAGCTGGTGCCAGCACCTGGCAGATGCCCTAAGACAGGGAAGGGTGCCAACACTCCTCCCACCCCCAGTGAGTGGGGCTGGGGGGACAGGGGCAGAACAGATGGGGCCAGGGGGCCCGAACTGGCCACCAGGAGGCCAGGCCGGCTTTCCTCTGGACAGAGAAGGCTATTCTCAGGGAAACCTGACCTCCCTTCCACTCAGAACAGCAGAGCTGGCTCCCGAGGGAGCTGGGAGCTGGGAGGGAGCGGGCTGTTTAGTGACAAGAATCCACAGCTGCACATACCTGCACACGTGTGTGCAGCCCTCAGGCACAGGCACCCCCGGGGGCTCCCAATGCCTCCGCCCAGGTCAGCTGCTCCTCCCACCCCCTCCAGTTCCTGAGCCCAGGGAGAGTCACAGTCAGCCCCCACCCAGTTCCTGTCACCTCCCCCCTGCCACGTGTGGTCCCCAGAGGCCCCTGTGTGTGCACACACACCTGTCCCAGCCTGATAAGTCTGAGCAGGTGAGCCATGCTTCGTCCCCCCACCCTGCTCTGCTGGCTCAGCCTCCCAGGCATCTGAAGCCACAGGGACACCAGCTGCTGAGACTTCAGGATTTGTGCTGACTGGGACAGGATGGCTCCAGCAGGCGCCAGGCCATCAGGAGGCGGCCGGCCCAGCCGGCCGGAGGAAAAGCCTGCTCTGGGTCTCCTCTCTCCGGATGGTGAGAAGACTTTCCCACTTCCCCCGCTTGAAAGTCCCAAGCTACAGGAGTTGAAAGGGCACTGGAGGTGCGAACGGACGGGATAGGGAAGCCCCAGGGCCTCGGGGAAAGGGTGTGGGGGCCCCTTCTCGCCCCCCTGGCCAGGCTGTGGTGCCAGAGGTTTGCTGTGGTGCCCGTCTAGACGATGCTGTGAAGGTTTTGTTTTTTCATATGGCTATTGAGTACACTGGTGGAATTTGCATAAAATATTCCTCTCTGAAAGGAACATTTACTGAACCTCAATTATGTACCACAACCTTTTTGTTTGTCCTTTTTTATTACCTAGGACAGACACGAATCACGTAAGAGTTACCATCCCAACCATTTCTGCAGGCACAGCTCGCGGAAACCAGGCACATGCACAGCGCACTGCAGCCGTCATCACCATGCCCTCCAGAACTTCTGGTCTTTGCGAACTGAATTCCATGTAACACTCACCCCACCCCCGCCCCGGCCCCTGCACCACCATCTACTCTCTGTCCCTGTGGATCTGAGTCCTCCAGGGACCTCACATGGGTGGGGCCACACAGCGCGTGTCCTTCTGTGTCTAGTCTGGCTTATTTCACGCAGCATGTCCTCAAGGTGTCCTCAAGGTCCATCCATGTAGCATGTGTCAGAATTTCCTTCTTCTCTTTTTTTAAAGTTTTTTTCTTAAATCTCACCAATCTATTTTTTTAGATTTTATCTTTAGAGGGGAAGGGAAGGAGAGGAGGAGAGAGGGAGAGAAATATCAATGTATGGTTGCCTCTGCCAGGGACACACAATGTATCCTGTGTCCCCTGCCAGGAACTGGCCTACAACCCAAGCACGTGCCCTGACTGGGAATCGAACTGTGATCCTCTGGTTCGCAGGCCCACGCTCAATCCACTGAGCTACACTAGCCAGGACAGAATTTCCTTCTTTTTTAAGGCCAGATAATAATAACTCCATTGTATGTTGTGTTAGGATTCCACAGAAAGACAAACAATTATATATAGATTTTACTATTATAGAGAATTGGCTCACGTGACCGTGGCGTCNGGGGGCCCGGCGGCGGGGGGGGGGGGGGGGGGGGGGGGGGGGGGGGGGCAGGGCAAGTGGTGGACTTCAGTCTGAGAGCCAGGAGCGCAGATGTCAGAGGGCAGAGCGGGACAGATGTCCCAGCCAGGCAGACAGACCTTGCTGTGCTTTTGCGTTCCATGTGGGCCTTCCAGCTCACCCGGTGCCGTCCACCCTCTTGTTTGCTCAGTCCACAGATTCAAAGGCTTCTGGAGAAGCCCGAAGATACATCCTGCCCCCTTCGGATCGTGGGTTCCCACCTTTTGCCCCGCACGCGGCCCCACCCAGTCGCTCGGCCCGGGCCCCCGGCCCAAAGCTAGGTCCCGCCCCAACAACCGGTCCCGCCCTCTCTGGGTCGCTCAGCCTCGCTCCGGACCCTCGCTGGGCCCCGCCCCGGTCACTCAGACCCCTCGCTTGGCCCCGTCCTAGGCCCATCACTCGGTCCTGCCCCAACACGGGGCTCCGTCTTCTCGCCATCTCTCACCCCGCCCCTGGCCCATCGCTAGGCCCCGCTCCCTTTCTGTCATTCAGCCCTCCGTTTTGCCTGGCCTGTGGTCCGTCCCATCACCCAGCCCCACCCCGTCACCGGCCCTCGCCCTCGGTCCGCTCGACTCCGCCCCTCTAGGTCCCGCCCCCTTCCGTATGTTAGTCCCGCCCCGTCACTCAACCCCAGCCCGGAAGCGGTGCGCCGTGCGGCAGTCCGCGGGTCTGCACCAGGCGGCGCTCGTGGGCCGCGCTGAGCCGGGCGGGAGCGGAGCGGGGCAGAGCAGGGCGTGGGTGGCCGAGAGGGGCTGGGCGGGGTACCGGGCCGGCAGCAGTTCCGGGACGGCGGCGGTGGGGGTCGGCCCTAGGGAGGTCGAGTGGGGTAGGGGCTTGGTCCAGTAAACCTGCCTGGGCCGCGTTCAGCCCTTGATTTCAAAACCCTGCCCTCCGAGCCTGACCTGGGGTTTCCACCATCACTACTAGAACAGAAGTAGGTGTAAACATCCCTTTCCTTGTCCTGTGAGACAGACCACAGTCCTCCCTGTCGGGTCCGCCGCGGGGCAGATAGTGGGTCAGGGCGTGGGCTACGCAGTTGTGGAGTCTTCGCTCGACCCGACCACCGCGCCTTCAGACAAGTCCTCCGGCAGACCCGGTGCACAGCAGGGTGCCCCGGGGTGGCCCAACCGCAGGGGCCCTGGCCTGGGGATCCTGAGGCTCCCCGAACTGCGACCTGCTCAGGGTCCTGGCGGGCTGTGAGTCCCCGGGAGGCCCTCCTGCCCTGCGCAGGCCCCAGGACTCACAGCTGACCTCCAGCAGTCCTGGGCCCTCTCTCTTGCTCCTCTGCTGGAGCTCAGAGGTGTTCATGTTTTGGTGGCTCTTCCTGGTCATTCTTGGTCGTGTTTGAATGTGATTACAGCAAGGTCATTTTGTCCAAAAGCGAAAAGAAGTTTTAAGATTTCATTTACTTATTTTAATTTATTTTTAGAGAGAGGGGAAGGGAGGGAGAAAGAGAGGGACATCAATAGGCTGCCTCTGGCATGCACCCTGACCAGGGACCAGCCTGCAACGCATGCAGGTGCCCTGCCCAAAATCAAACGTGCGACCTTTTGCTTTGCAGTTTGATGCTCTAGCAACTGAGCCATGCCAGTCAGGGCCAAAAGCTAAAAGAGCCTCAGCCCTCTCTGCAGCCAGCACTCCTGGGAGCTCAGCAGCCAGGGAGGGGCAGGAGCCTGCAGGTCTGTCCTGTACAAAGGGGGAACTGAGGCTGGAGGAGGTAAAGCACCTTGCTGGGGGGATAGCCTGTCCTCCTCTGTGCAGAGCTTGGCCCTGGCTTGGCCCCCATGGGCCCATGGGAGCAGAACCAGGCAGCAGGGCGGGCACATGGCCCTGGCCTCAGTAGTGCCCCAGGTCCTTCCCTGACAGGGTTGACTTCCAGCCCCTCAACCCCCTGGTGAGCTTCCTCTGTTCCCCATGGTCTTGCTTAGAGGCCTCCGCTCCTCAGTGCCCACCCAAGATCTGACACACACCCCCCGCAACCTCAGCCACCAGGGGTTTTGGAGAGGCAGTGGGACAGGACAGACAGGCCCTTGGAAGTCTGGTCTGGTGAGCTGAGCCACCCTCAGGGGACCTGGGGGCAGGCCTGGGGACGAGCTCTGGGCAGGTGCCCAAGGAGACAGCAGGCATAGTCCCCCAGTGACGTCACAGTGAGGGCTCCAGGGCCCGTGGCTCCAGGCTGCACCCCTGTGGGCCCCAACTGCTGCTGCTTTCCCACCCACGGGGCCTGCAGGCCCTGCTCTCCAGGAGGGGCCAGAGTGCTCTGGGTGCTACCCAGTACCCCTGCTGCCTGGGGTCCCTGCCCACCACCGACTTCCCCACTGCACCTGGGCCTCCTGCCCTCAGGGCCTCTGAAATCACCACCTTCTGACTCCACCCTCTCCAGGCCCCTCCCCAGCCCCTGTTGCATCACCTCCCAGGTGGCCAGGGCTGGGCCTCAGGACCCATTCCTGACAAACAGCCCCCAGGTGCTGGGGCCCACTGGGGAGGAGGCAAGCTACAGTTTCCAGATCCAGGTCCCTGAGGAGGGCCTGCGGAACTGGAACCCCTGGGCCTGGGCCTGGGGACACTACAGGAGCACAGGGGCTCTGGGGGCCCTGCGAAGGGCAGTTGCTGTCCCCCGCCCCCTCAGCAGTGCCCCCGCCTGACTCAGAGCAGAGCCTGGTGGCTGAGAGCAGGGGCAGGGCAGGAGAGCACAGGGACCCAGTGACCACTTCCCTTCCCATTGACCCCCTGGCCCAGCCCACACAGGACACAGACATGTCCACAGTCACGTGCACCCAACCCCCCTTTATTCAGCAGGCAGTGAAGGTGCTGGGCTGCCCTTAGGTCCTGTCAGGCCAAGGTCACCCATGGGGCAAGGGGCAGAAAGAAGAGAACTGAGAAAGCACAGAAGGGGCCGGCCCTTCCCCTCCAGGAGTGACACCCGACACCCTGCACATCCCGTGCCCCTGGCCTGGGGCTGGGCTGCCTTTCCCAAGCCCAGAGCCTGCTCCAGGGTCCGCCCAGGGGAGGAGGGCTGGCTCTGCCCCAAGGACCCAGACCAGGCAAGGCACCGCCCCGTAGTGGGAGAGGGTGGGGCTGAGTGAGAGCCCTGGGGGGTCCTCTGGGACAGAGGACTAGGGTGGAGGTGGAGGGCCCCCTTCCTGCTAAGGTGCCCCTAGGCCCAGCACTCAAGCCCCCATCCCTCTGCCCATTCAGCCCATTCAGCCCATTCACTCTGGCTCTGGAACCTGGCGGCTGATCTCTGGTGGCCTGAGATAAGCCTCGGTGGTGTGGATGTGAAAAATGTCCAGACCTGTAGGGAATTTTTATGAGTTTATTTGAACCAAGCTGACAACAATTGCTGGGAGGCAAAATCTCAAGGGATTGAGAACACGCTGCCGAGAAAAGCATCTTTGCAGCTCGTGTCAAGAGTCCGAATCAGAGGAGGAGTGAGGCGGGGTCGCGTGAAATGCAGGGCTGCTGAGTAAGGGGGCAGGAGAGAGCGGAGAGGACTCCTCAGGAATTTTCATGTCCCTGCTGTCAGCGTCTGAGTCTGGCAGGCCCCCCTGCAGGCCCCCCCTGAGGGTTTCATGTGTGGTCCACATACATGCAGATTGAGTTAAAGGCTGGAGAGAGACTTGTGCCCCTCCCTGAACCACCTGACAGAACAGGAGTCAGAGGCCTCACCCAGGAGGGATTACCAGAGATAACTTCTTTGGACCCGTGTGTCTACAGGGCAGAATACGTTTTTTTTTTAGCATCCACTAAATCTCTGCTCCTGTGATCATCTTGCAAAGGCCTTTGCAGCTCCCTCCCCCATCCCCGGGTGTCGCCCCCTCCCTAGCTCAGGACCTCCGCTGCCCACATGCCCTTTCTGGCTGTGGACCTCTCGTGCCTGTGGGTCTCGGACTCCCCTGTTTATGGGGTTCCCGTACACAGCTGTTTCCTGTTGCTAATCTGCCTCATGTCTATTCGATGTCAGACTGGCCAGAAGCACCTTGGGGACAGGGGAAAGCGTGTTCCTCCACACGGTTAGGGTGGTCGGCGACAAGGGCTGCGAAGGAATTCATGAAGAGAAGAAAGTGTAGGGAGTCAAGTTCTTGTTCACGGTCCGGGAAAGGGGGGGCACGCTCCCCAGAGAGCCTACCAAATATTTGCGACTCGTGCATCTGACATAGGCCTAGTGTCCGGGCTACACCAAGAAACCTCACACCTCCACAGTAACACAGGCTGGAATGCAGGCGAAGGGCCCGAACAAACCCCCCTCCACACACACACACACACACACACACACACACACACACACACGGCCAGCATGCCTGCAGACAGGTGCTCAGCATGGCTGGGCGTCAGGGAGATGCGGCCCCACACTCGCGAGAACAGGACTTCAGAAAGGCAGACAGCAGGGAGCTGGCCCGGCCCGGAGCCTTGCCTAGGGCCTGGACCGGCAAGGATGTTGCAGAGGCGTGCGGGGGGTGGGGGGGGGGTGGCGGTGCCTTCAGCTCCCCAGCCGTCAACTGGAAACTTGCACATTAACGTTCGTGGCAGTTCCAATCTCACTGGCCAAAAGGCGGGAACAGCCCGAATGTCCATCAGCGAGTGTGGCTAGCAAACACAGTGTGGCCTGCCTACAGAGTGGACTGTCACTGTTTCGACACAATGTAAACGGGCCTGGAGAACATCGGGCACACGGGGTCACAGGAGGCACCCACAGCCAGCGGCGGCACATGGGGACAGAATGCAGGCCAGCCAGCTGGAGGCCTGGGGTGGGAATGGGAGCCACTGCCCACGGGTGTGGGGCTGTCTCCAGAGGGGATGGCAATGCTGTGGGGCCAGACGGATGTGGAGGCCGCACAGGAGTGTGGGGGTGTGAGCACGTCGCTGCCACTGAACTTCCAAAGTTTCCGTAGTAAATTTCACCACAGTGCAAAACAGAAGGTGCTGAGGAGATGGAACCCTGCGGAGGGAACCAGTGAGTCTCGGGGAGGGCTTGAGAGGCCCCCGCCTGGCCAGGGGGTTGGGGTCCACGGTGGGAAGGAAGTTCCTTGTGGAGACCCCATGCCCTGGGCTGAGCAGAGGGCAGGGTGGGGGTCTGGGCACTCAGGCAACGGGGCTGAGTCCCTGCTTCCTCACTGGACAGTCCCTCCAGGTCTGTGACCTAAGAAGAGACCAAGGGGCAATAAAGACAGTGACTCGAATGCAGGCCCAGAGGACAGGGCCACTCCTGCTGGGCACCTGGGGAGTGCCAAGGCCCAGGTGGTGCCCTGTAGTGACTGTGTAGTGGGCTCTGGGCCCAGGTGGTCTGGAGGGTCATGTCCCCGCCCCTCGGTGTCTCTGTCCTGGCTGTGCCTCATGCTCCTGCTCCCCCCAGAGAGGGCCACTCTGCTCCAGGTGGACACAGGCCCTCCTGGCACCTTTGTATCAGGTGACCTCCAGCCAGCTTCCTGGGGGTGAGAGGGCAGTCCCAGGGCACCCGCTGCAGCCCTGGATCTGGGTCTGCCACTGGGCTGCGGCTCACCCAGCAGTGGGGGCAGGGTAGTGGGCTCGGAAGGCTGTGCTGGCCACACCCTTCCGTGGCCCCTTAGCAGGTACCGGGGGTGTGGGGGGCCGGACTGCCCACCCTCCTCCCCTGCTGGCACCATAGTTGCAAGCTGTTTACTTGGTAGGTACCGGCAAGAGTTGAGTCCCGCAGTGCCCCCCCCCGACACCCCCCCCCCGGGGCAGGGCCCTGGAGACCAGCAGGCCCAGTGGCCCTGAGAGCAGCCGTGCCATGCCCCTG
This sequence comes from Sturnira hondurensis, assembly GCF_014824575.4. Taxonomy (NCBI): domain Eukaryota; kingdom Metazoa; phylum Chordata; class Mammalia; order Chiroptera; family Phyllostomidae; genus Sturnira; species Sturnira hondurensis. Next base: position 4,237,332 of record NW_028086562.1, read on the forward strand.
GATGAGTTACTGTGGCCCCCCAGCTGTCACCCAGCCTGCCCCTGCTCCATCCGCACTGGGACCTGAAGGCAGCATGCCTGGGCCCACCCTCGATCCTGGGCCCCACGGCCCCTCACTGAGCAGGCCCAGGCCTGGAGGTGGCACCTGAGGACAGGAGGCTTGGGAGCAGCAGGGGCCCAGAAGGGGTCTCCAGGGCTTAGACCCCAGGGCCTGGCAGGCAGGCACAGCAGCTGACTTGGGTCCAGCTCTCCCAGTCTCCCTGTTCCCTCATCTCTCTGGACACCTCTCTGGTCCATGCCTGTGTGCGCCCCTCCTTGGCCCTCGTCTCTCTCTGGTGCTCTGAGTGTCTGCGCCACACTTGCAGGGCTCCCAGCTGGAGGTGCTGGGGCTGGGCCACCAGGCCAGGCGGGGCGGAGGACTGCCGGCTCTGCTGACAGCTGCGGGAAGTGCAGAGGACAATTGTGGCCTCCTTGCCAAGGCGCTGCCCAGCCAGGACAGGAAGTGTTGGGGGCTGGGCCGAGTGGGAGGACTGACTGCCCCTTGGGGCACCCTAGATGGCCCCACCCCAGGAGCCCCTCCAGGAGCGACTGTGAAGGTAGGGGGCAGAGCCTGCCCTGCCCTGCCCATCTCCGCCACTCCAGGCCTGGACCCCAGCGGCTGGTCTCAGGGCCTAGCAGGCCAGAGAGGGCCGCCTGGCCAGCCAGGAAGGGCCAGGAGGACCCAGGAGGGCCACTCTGATCCTGCTTTCAGCCAAACAGCAGGTGGGGACAGCTCTGTGTTCCCTCTCCCAGCAGCTCTCCCCCTGGTGAGGGCACGGCATGTTGCTTTGGATACTGTGCAGGGTCCCAGCAGGGAGACTAACTTCCTCCAAGAAATCTTAGTGAGGCCTCACACAGCTTTCCTGGGTCCACAGAGATACCTTGGAGCCTTTGGAGCACCATGAGTGGCTGCTGAGCTGGGGGTGGTGGGAAGGCAGGCCCAGCAGCCATTTCTCTCTGCCCAGGCAGAGAGAAAGAAGAGGAAATGCTACAGGGATGTGGGGGACAGAGCCAAGTGGGAGCCTTCGCAGCCTCAGCAAATGCGTGGATCCAGCCATGTCTGAGAACTGACATCTGCACCTGGGGGGCTCATCCCCTGAGCCAGTCAATTCCTCTTTTCCCATAAGCTGGTTTAAGATTCTGCCACTGGCTGCCCTGACTCATGACCGATTCTCCACATTTCTACTGCATCCTTCTTCGTTAGGGAGGTTCCTGTTCTCCACAGAGACGTCTCCCTCTGGGAACGATGACGATGTTGCCACCACAGAGCAGCCCCAGGGTCTGCACGGAGAAAAGATGCAGCTGCCTCCTTCAGGAGCCCCAGCAAGGAAGGCGGGCTCTTCTGTGCTGTCTCTGGGAAGGGAGCTGGGCTGGGCGGGCCTTTGCTGAGTGGACAGTCCAGCTGAGTGCTGCCCACCTGGGACAGCTGCCTCCAGGAGGGGCAGGAAGGGCACCTGGGCCTTCCCTAGGGTGTCTGCTCCAGGTCTGGGGTGGGGAGACACGCCCCCAAAATGCAGCTGCCCACCCCTCTGTGTACCCGCCTCGGCCTCTCACTTGAGGCTTTCCCATTCTCCACTGGCCGGTCATGACCAAGGCAGGTGACCAGAAGGTGAAGGGCTCAGAGGTCAGGTCACCAGAAGCAAGGCTGGGGGTTTGGAGGACAAGGAAGCAGCCAAACTCTTCCGGGAGAGAAGCTGCCTCCACTGCACAGGGGGAGGGGCTCAGAGGTCCTTCAGGGTGTGCTGGCAGCCAGGGGCGATGACCACCACCCTTCCCAAAGCTGACCAGCTTGCCTGCCTTCTCCGGGCTGCAGCAGCCTCCCGACCCCAAGGCCCCTGACCTCGCTGGCCACGCCCACGTCCTCGGGGCCTTGACCCTTCCGGCTCTGAGGCCTCCAGCCCATCTCTTCTCAGCACCGGCACAGCTCTGCCGGCTCCCTTGCTGTCTACCATGCCAGGGGCTCTGCTCAAACGTCGCTGCCCCACTGTCCAGCCCACCTAAGCTGCCCACTGCTCTCGGGTGCTGCCCCCAGCAGACCCGCCCACATCCAGGCCGGGCACACCCCTGGCGCTCGGCGTCTGCCTAGAGAAGGGTGAGGAGCCTCCTCACTCTCCTGACCCCGTTAGTCACCCAGCCCCGCGTCTGGACGCCCGAGGGAACTAATTAACGCTTCTTCTGGATTACCTACATTTGCTCCCGCTGCCTCCCTTCCTCCTCCCGTCCTCGGTCTTCTGGGACAGGGAGGCGGGGTCAGGCTGCAGTCTCACTTACGGGAAGCAGAGGCAGGCTGGTCACGTGACGAGAGGCCCCCCCAGGCTCCGCGGGCCCCGGACCCACCCTGCGGGAGCGCCCCCAAGGCTCTGAGACCCTTCGAAGCCGGGCTTGGAGCGGGGCCCAGGTGGGCGCCGGCCCTGATCCTGCGCACAGATCGTCTGCCTGATTTGCATTTAATAAGAACTAGCTCTCCGCCAGACCAGTTCCTGCTCAAGAACAGATGGGGCATAGGGGGGCGGGGCGGGATCTACATTATGCACTTGCGCCCCCTTAGGTGTTTAGTGAAGGTCTAGCACTCAGTCCTTCGCCCATGGGAAGTGGGTCAGGGTCTGGCTGGCCGCTGCAGCTGTGGCCTTGGGACCCGAGCATGATCTCTAAGCCGCTTGTTTCCAGAGTGGGAGCCTGTGGCTGGGAAATCAGACGCCTGGGTTCATGGCTGGCTGGGCAGGAGCTCCGCACTGATCTACTGTGGGCTGATTAGCGCCCCAGGGAGGTGGGGCCCGGGCAGCAGCTGAGAGACAAAAACTGCAGGGGATCTGGGCAGGGGACTTGGAAGCAGGGGGAGAAAGCTCCCCACAATGTCTTTCAGATCCTTAATGTCCCAAAGGGCCCCAGCTGGAAGCTGGAGGCTCCTGAGAACCAACCAAGCCCCAGGGCACATGTCCCCAAAGCCAGAGGGCCCTGCTGCCTGGGAGCTGGTTGGGGAGGGGGAGGGGATGCCTGAGACCCTTCTGTGCATGCCAGGGGAGGGTAAAGCCCCAGGCTGCACAGGGGGCCCGGGTATAAGGACCTGGGCCCCTCCTCCTTCCCTCCTGCCTTCCCTCAAACTTTGCCCCTCACACCCCATCCATAAACACATAAAGGAGGGTTTCAGGTTGGGGCCACAGGGCAAGTTCCAGCCCAGGCCCTGCCACACCCTGCAGACCTACAGATCAGCTGGGGCGCCAGGGCTGCGCCCAAAGTCCTAGGGCAATTGTGGTGGGCGGTGGTCCAGCGTCCCTGCCCCCCAGCCCTGGCGCCCCTGGCTATGAGCCTGACTGGGGTCATGGTGGGGGCAGGGGTGCCCTGGACTGTTCCTGTGGCCTGAGGCCTGCAGCGTGGTGCCCGCCAAGGCCTCGGGAGGTTGAGGGTTCTGGGGTGCCCCCATGCCTGCAGACACCCCCACAGCAGCAGTGACCACTGCCCCCATGGCCCCCCTTCTGCTGCTCTGCCGCTGTGTCTGCCCCCTCCTTTCCCATCCCTTTCTCAGGAACAGGGGGCAGAGAGGAGGGGCAGGTAGGGGAGGAGCGATGGCACCGCTGGTGGTTTGAAGTAGAGAAGCTAATCAGTCAGTGCAGTCCCGGCTCGGCTGGTGCAAATGAATCTTCCTGCTGCTGGGGTGGGGGCCCGGGGCAGCTCAGCAGAGGCCAGAGTCCCTGTGGGGTGAGGGGTGGGGCGTCGCCTATTACAGGAGGTTGGTCACGCCAGTGCAGCTTGTATGTGCGCCTGCCTGCGCAGGTTCCCTACCTCTGTCCCCCAGCAGGACGGTGGGCAATGACACGGCAGCTGCGGTAAGCACACCCAGAGCCTGGAGTCTGGCTCCTAAATACCATTTAGGAACCGGCTGAGGTCAGGGTTGGGGCAGGATGGGCCTTGAGGGAGCCTGGAGCGTCCTGTGCCAAGAGCTGAGGAAGGGCTGCAAGAACGATGAGATTGTCGCTGTGCAGAAAGGGCCAGTGACCGGGAACGGCCCTGAGTCGGGGGGTTGCCACAGGGTCCCTTGAGGTTGTGGCCTGTGTGAGGGGTCAGCTGGGTCGCTGACAAGTTCTCCAGTTCCCTGGAATCGGGCGGGAGGGCGGGGCAGGGGGCCGGAGCGATGAGAGGAGCGGGTTGGGGCGGGGCGGGGCCGCGGGCTCCGCGGTGAAGAGGTGGAGGGCGGGGTGGCCTCGGAACCCGGAGGCAGAGGTGAGCAGGCACGACGGGCGGTGGCGAGGGAGGCCCCATTTGACCCACCCCAGCTTCTCCCCTTTTCCCGCCAGGGGTCTTCCATCCCCAGCGGCCCCGCTGACGTTTCAGCAGCAACTGCCGGGCGGAGCATCTCTGCTCCCGACGCACTTTCCCGTGGTCTCACCTCCCCGCCCAGGCGGCCACCCCCCACAGGACCACTGTCCGAGCCCCAAAACCCACGAGCCTCACAGGCTCCTCGGAGCGCCGGCCCTGTGCACCGCGGCGGGGCGTCCGGGAGGCCGACCTCGTTCCGACCGGGCCCCGTTGGGCCGCTGCCTTAGACCGAGGAACCGGCCAGCTCCCGGGAATCCACAGGCATGAGGGTCAGTCCCAGCTCGGCGTAGGCGAGGTGCCGGGTGCGGGGTACGGTCAGCCTGGCTGGAAACCAAGCCCGTCGGCAACGAGAGACCCAGGCCGGCCCCTGGGGCGCGGATCGCGGCGCCAGGCATGCTAGGCCCGAGGTGCCCCCGGAGCCGGTCCCCGAGGGCGCGGCGCCTTTAATTGGCTCTCACGCGCGGAACCGGGGCAATGAGGAAGCGCGCGTGCGTGCGCGCGCCGGAGTCGGGGCCGTGCGGTGCGTGCGCGCGGCGTGCGCGGTGACGCGGCCGTGGGGTTTCCCGAGGCTGCAGACAGGGGCCGCCGCGCCCATCGATGGCTGGAGGCGTCTGAGGGCGGACGGAGGCGGCGGCGGCGGGCGCGGGCGCGGAGTGGAGCAGCCGCCGCGGGACCGGACGGAGCCTCGCCTCGCACCTGCCGCAGCGCTCGCGGAGCGGCCCGAGCGCGACCACCTCCGGGAGCGGCGGCCGAGGCGGCCAAGGCGGCCAAGGCGGTGGGGTGCGGGCGCGGCAGGCAGGACGAGCGCCGAGGTGAGCCCGGTGGCCTCGATCCTGCCCGGCCTCGCGGCCCCGGCTGTGCTGACCCTACCCGGCGGGACCTCTAGCATGTCTCTCCCCGCCCCCCGCCGCAGTCGCCCACCCGGGCCGCCCCGCCCCCACCCACTGCGGGGTCGTGTCTTCCTGCCCCGCCTGGGTGGGGTGTGCGGGGCTGGGGCGGGTGGGGACCCTGCTGGCGTGGGACGGGGCGGAGGTTCGCGGCTGTGTCCCAGGTCTGGGGCCGGGGTTTGGGGTCCTGGTCTGGGTAGCTGGGTTTGCGGCTTGAGTTCTGGGGTTCTGGGCTTTTAGGTCAGGGTCTGCGATCAGGGTCCTGCGTTGGGGTCCGGGGTTCCTATTGGCGTCTGGGGTCCTGGTTGGGGTTCGAGGACCTGTACTCGATGTCTAGGGTCCTAAGCTCTGGGTCGGTGTGCGGTCCCAGGGTCCGGCCTGGCCTCCCCAGGGCTGTGCGCTGGGCCGGGGTCTGCGGCCCGGCCCCTCCCGCGCGCCAGGCCGCCGGCCGGGCTTTGAGAACAAAGGCGGCCCGGCTGCTGCAGTGGGTGTGGGTGCCCGTCCTTCCGAGCAAAGGACGTCGCTTTAGGTGCCCCTTTTTTGGCGTCTCTGAAGTTCGGGTTTAGGAACCACACGATAGGGGGGGGCGATGAAATGAGGAAGCGGGGCCAGGCCGGCGCGGCCGCCGGGGGACGTTCGGGGGGATCGGAGGCAGAAGCGAAGCGCTGTGCTGGGAAGCCTAGAACAATAGCGATTCTCGGCTGTCTTCGTTTTTACCGGGAAGTGAGCAGTGGCCCCATGGCCAGCCTTTTCTCGTTGTTTTCTTTTTCGCGCGGCGCGGGGCTTGCGTGCGGGTGGGTGGGCGGGAGGGGGACGCGAGGTGGGCAGGAGGGGGGCGGGTAGGGACCGGGAGGCCCGCGGGGGCAGGGCCGGGCCGGGGTCCCCAAACCTCGATGAATGGCCAGGAGCCCAGGCCCCGCGACAAGATGGCGCGGTCGCCGCCGCCTTTGTCGGCGCCGCGCGCTCCCGGACCCGCGACTGCTGCGCTGGGCCTGGGGCTCTCAGGGCGTGACTCCCGGCCACCTGGGGGAGGGACCACCCGAGGGCCAGGCGTCCTCCTCCGTCCCGAGCGGGCTCCTCGGGGACCGCGGGGTGCGGTGGGGGATGGGCCTCGGTGACAATTCCGTCGGGTAAAGGCCCAGCCTTCGGCCCTGAAAATTCTCCTCTGTTTTTGCTTGCAAATTGATGGTTGATTCAAAAGGTGTTAACAGTTTGTGTCCTTTAAGCCACACGGTTAGCTCCCAAAGGTCGTGGCCTTGTCTGCTCAGGGCCTCTTCGTGGAAGCTTTTCTCAACCGTGAGGATGGGGATCGGTGCACCGAGGGCCACGCACGATGAGTGGTTCGTGTGTCCTGCGTTGTTTCTTGGGGACGGGAGCTGGGCATTTATGAGCCTCAGCTTGTGCTTTTGGTTCCGGGCAGTGTGGTGGTCTTCTGTGTCTTTCATTTCGCTATCTGATAAGGGACCTCGAACATTTGATCATTAAGAGCCTCAAATGAGATTTATTATTAAGGAGATATGCAGGTTATTTTTCTTGACTAGCAAGCAAGTCGATGGAAGCATAAGCTTTGTGAGGAGTTCTAGGCACTGGGTAGGTCTGCAGAGCATCGTCGTCTGTGAGGTTTCTACAAGACTTCTTTGTTTCCTGATTTGAAGCTGTAGTCTTTTTGGGGGGATGTGGAGGGTTTTTTTAATCTGAAATTAAGGTTTTACTTTGAGTTGTAGTAAGACAGGATCTGTTCTGGATTATTCCGGAAGGTGCATATTGCAAAAAAAAAGCAAAAAGGCAGTTCCTTTTTTGCTTCTTTACCCGAACTGGGTTTGTGGCTGGGACTGAGTTGGTGCCACCAACAAGGAGATGGGTGCGACACCTCTGCAGGGCGGGGCTGGCGTGGCCCTGGGCTTCCTTTCACTTTGGAACAAACGAGCGTCCAGAAGTGGGTGAAGCTGGAGGGCGATCCTGCCAGGCCCTGGTGGGGTTAGGGGGGGGCACTTCTGGAGGCCTCTCCTTCCTGGTACTCCCTTCTCCAGGGTGAGGGTGGAGGAAGGCCAAGTGAGTTTGGTCGGGGGCTGGGGCTTCCCTTCGGCTTTCCCTGCCTGGCTGTCTGCCCCACCCTGCTGGGACGGTCAGAGAGCAGGGTACTCCCTGGAAGGTCCAGTCCTCAGTTTTGACTCAGGGCTGACACCTCCTAGGTGAGCACACCCACCAGGCAGGACCTGGACTCTCCTCCGTCCTTCCTCCAGGGCGCAGGGCTGGCAGCTGCCCCGCCCCAGGCAGAATGCCCCAAGGCAGTTCCTTGATAAAGGTTTCTCTTTGGTGTCTTGAGTTACTTCTGAATTTCTGGGGAGTTGGAAACAAGTTTCCTGAGATTGAATCCATCTCAGAAGAGATTGAGAAGAAAGCCAAAGCCTGCAGAGTAAATGCACTGTCTCCTTTTAAAGAGGAAGCCCCTCACAGTAAAGTCTTTGCTGTGAAGTGGCCACTTCGGTTTGTCTCTGACTCAGTGGTTTGACTGGGGGAGGTTCGTTTCTTTAAGTGTCTTCTGAGGAGGTGGCCAGGGTGCCTGTAGACCTGTCTGCCGCCCTCAGTCAACTTGAATGAACAGCACCGACTTTATTTTAGATGCGCAGCATTGGCATTTATCGTAGTTTCTTCATCGGATTTTTTTTTCTCTGCCCAAAAGGTTTGGCTTGTGTTGGTCCCTAAATCGGATTAAATTCTTAATGTGTCCAGACTCCGGCTTTGGCGAGTGGGTAGGCTGGTAATGGGCGGGCTCGATTTCATGATCCAGCCCTGACCACATGGCGCACCGCATTCCTCTGAAGCCCCTACTTAGTGTCAGTCTGGCAAGGCATCGAAGGTAGGTTTTAGAGGTTTTTTTAAGCCCTGGGGTAAAATCTGGTTTTAGGTGAGTGTGAGGTGGTCAGAGTGTTGGAGGAATGAAGACTGGACAGTTTGGCTGGTTGTGGGGTTTGGCGAACGCAGGGTGGGGCGAAACAGACCAGACTGGTGCTGGGGTTGGAGCGGGGACAGGCAGCGCGGAGTGTGGAGCAGCGCTGGGGAGGGAGAGGCAGTCCAGCTGCTGGCGGCACCTCTGGAAGTGCCCAGTGATGGCACAGCACACTGGGGGTCCTGTAGGAGGGATGGAGCACCACTTCTCCCCCCGCCTCGTTGAATGTGTTGGGGTAACGTTGGCCAATACAATTCACAGGTTTCAGGGGTCCAGTTCTGTGACACATCACCTGTGGTTGCAGTGTGTGTGCCCCCCCGCCCCTTCTGTCTACAGCCATAAGTTGGGTCCCCCTGTGGGCACAGAGCCCATCTATGTAGGGGGCTCAGGGCCGGTGAGGTGACTGCTGCCCATTCACAGAAAGACCTGAGCAAGTGTTTCCTGTCTGACTTAGTAAGTTACAGTTCTGGAGAAAAGCTGCTTCTACAAACCTAACAGTGGAAAAGATCAAGCCGAGGTCACCGAGGTAATTTTGATGCCAGAGCGCAGCACAGTGGTCCCCTGAAATCATCAGCACGGAACGTCAGCGATTCCGGGGTTCTAGGAGGGAGAGACGCTGCCCGTTTCTGTGAGGACTGAGTGCTCCATGCCGGCCTGGGTCTCTGGCCTACCTTAAGGTTTGGGGGTGTGTGTGACTAGTGTGTCCGCCCCCTCCTCCGTCGCCCCTCCTTCCCAGGGGGTCACTGTGTGTGCGGGCACTGAGGATGCCCTTGCTCTCGCTGCGACCGGGTCAGCTAACGATGCAGGGGTGGGCTTCCTGAGGGGCTTCTTGCCGGCTCTGGGGCGGGCGTCGCTCCGGGGCGCACTGTGCCGTGGGCGCACCGTGCCAGCAGCCCACGTCCAACCTCACTTTCTCCCCGGTGAGACACAGTTCCTCGCTCGTGTCTGTCCTTGAAAGGCTCTCTTCACTTTTCTGGGTACTTTTCATTCTCAAATTCATTTTGAAAACTGGTGAAATTACTCCCTTTTTAGAGATTTCATTTCACCCTTTATGATGATGAATATTTTTTTATTTTAGAAAACTTTTGGTATCTTTTCTTTCCTTTTTAAACTACTCCAAGTCAGATCTCCTTCCATCACCGTGTATCCCCCTTTACCCTCTTCTGCCTCCCCTCACTCCCCTTTTCCTCTGGTCATCACCACGCTGTGACCTTTTGTTTTTGACGCAATCCCCTTCACTGGTTCCCCCAGCCGCCCACCCCTTCCCCTCTGTCAGCCTGTTCTCCGTGTCTGTGAGTCTCTTCTGGTTTGTCCACCGCTTTGTTTTGTTCAGGAGATTGGACACGTGAGTGGAGCCACCAGGTGCTTGTCTCTCTCTGACGGGCTTGTTTCGCCGCGCACGATGCTCTCCAGGCCTGCCTGTGCTGGTGCAGAGGCAGGCTCTCCTTTTCGGGGCTGTGTAGTGCTCCACTGTGTAAATGTGCTGCGGCTTCTTTATCCACACATCCACTGAGGGGCACTTGGGCTGCTTCCAGGTCTTGGCAGTTGCTTTTGGCAGGTGGGGGGGCATCTCTTGATTCACCAACTAGTGACAAGAAAATGAAATATTTTCATATGTTCTCATAAAGACTGGCTGAAAGTTTAACAGTTGCCTCTAAGCTCGCTCTCTGCAGGTGCTGAGGCTGAGTTGTCATAGAAGGCCGTCTCCGCCCAGGACCTTGGTGAGGTGCACTCACGGGGAGCCTGCCCAGCAGGCCGGGGGTCTGGGCAGCCACCCTGTTCTACTTCAGCTACAGCTTCCTTGGAAGAGAGTGGAGCCGAGACCTGCCTGTCAGCTGGTGGGGCTGGCGGGGAGGAAGGGTTGTCCTGGGCCAAGTGACCACTTGGTGGCCTCCGGCGGCCTTCTTCCCAGCACCTAGAGCAGCGTTGGAGTGCGGTGGGCAGCCACTCAGTGGTGGTCTGGCAGGTGGTGGAGAGCAGGGCCGCCCCCGCCCACCTGGGGTGCGCGGCCCGAGGGGCTAGAGCCGTGGGAAAGGGGTGTCCAGGGTCCAGGCCTTGGTGCTGACCCCGCCCGTGTACCTGAGGGCTGGGGAGGCCTGACCTGACGGGGGTTGTGAAGAGCTGGGCAGCCTGGGTTGGACCCTCCCCTGGAACTGGATCTCGGGCAGAGCCCAGAGCAGGGGGAAGCCCCGGGGGCGGACTGCCTCCGGGGTGCTGGAGTGTCAAGGACAGGGCCTGGGCCGGCGGTGGTGCCAGTGACCAGAGACCAACCAGAGACCAGAGACTGGAGGCTGAGCAGAGGGCAGGGAGGGAGTGTCCGCGTCCTAGCAACGGGGGTGGGGGCCTCGTGCAAGGCGCATCCGGCCTCATACCTCCTCCTCAGCCCCTGCAGAGCCCCTCAGGACTGGCAAGTCTGGCAAGGCATGGAAGGTAGGTTTTAGAGGTTTTTTTAGGCCCTGGGGTAAAATCTGGTTTTAGGTGAGTGCGAGGTGGTCAGAGTGTTGGAGGAATGAAGACTGGACTGGACTGTTTGGCTGGGTGTGGGGTTTGGTGAACGCAGGGTGGGGCGAAACAGACCGTGCGGACAGACGGCGAAAGCCTCGCCAGGCATGGGTCTGCGCCACCTGCCCTGCCACCCCCCAGCCCTGAGTGCGGCTGCACAAGCACAGGCCCTAGGCTGCAGTCGCTGCATGAGGCGTGGCGCTCTGGGGGTGTGGCCGGGGGCGTGGCCTAGGGGCGTGGCTTAGGGTGGCTGAAATCTTAGCAGTAGCTGACATTCAGAGTGAGAAGTCTCAGAGTGTGGCCTGGGCACCCCTGCCTTGGGGGTCCAGGAGGTCCGAGCTCCTTGCAGAGCGCAGTTTGGAGCCTGCTGCTGCGGCCAGTGTACGCTGGGGGCAGGAGCGTGGGCCTCCGGGCCACAGACCAGCAAGAGCAGCGCCCACGCGGACTGTGGCGAAAAGTCGTTTCCCGCGGCGTTTGTCCAGAGTGGGGGGCGCGGATGGCGATGCTGAGCCTGTCTTTGTCCTTGCCTGTGTGACGAAGTGGGGAGAGGGCACACAGCTGTCCCCGGTCCCAGGCCCTGTGACTTGGGGTGGAGAGGACAGCTGACACACAACGGCTGTGCAGATGGGGGTGTTGGCAGCAGGCTCTTGCTTGGGAACAAGAGCAAAGCAGCCCTTGGCAGAGGGGGTCCAGCACAACGGTGGGGGGGACGGGTGGAGCCTGCCCATGGGGCGGGGCCAGGGCAGCGCCCGGACCTCAGGGCTCCTTGTGCGACAGGCGGGACGCCAGCAGAGCGCTTCTCTGTGGTGTCAGCGCCCAGAAGGTCGGCCGGGATCAGTGGCTGGTGCTCTCCAGACGGCCAGTGCGGTGCTGCCGCCCCCACCTGGGCCCGCGACCCCGCGACCGGCGGGAGCGGGGACTCATGGGCAGAGAGGAAGCGTTGGCAGTGTTGCCCACTGGCCTGGAGAAGCTCGCCTCTCGTGGGGTCTGACGTGGCGTCGAAGGGGGCTGCGCGCACCCTTCGGAAGACGCTGAGAGAGCACTCCTGCGCCTGGCTGCCCGTCTGGGAGGCCGAGCCTGCACGTGTCCTGTCGGCCCAATGGCTGCAGGGGCGCTTAGTTGCATTTACCTTCGTTTGAAGCAGTTTTGTTGGATTGTGTTGTGACCACTGTCACGTCTGTGTGCGTTAAAGGAGACTTATCAAAGCTGGTGTTTTGTGCAGCCATTTTGATGTTCAAGGTGGGAGAAGGTGACCCAACGTTTTTAGCATATTATGCTCTATTATTTCAAGAAAGGTAAAAATGGAACTGACATATGAAAAAAAGATTTGGGCAGCGTGTGGAGAAGGTGCCGCGTGTGACCGGACGTGTCCAAAGTGGTGTGCGACGTTTCTCGGTCCCACTGCCGCTTTGGCCAAACAGTTCTCTGCGGTGGGGCTGCCTTCCCTTTGGGAGGGGCTGAGCTGCACCCTGGCCTCTGCCCCCTGGAAGCCAACAGCGGGAGACAGCCGACAGAATCAGACCCCCCCGACCAGCAAGGTTACTGGTGAGAATGAGAAACATGTCTTTTATTTTACGTGAAGAAAGAAATGGGCTTCCTGGCCAGCTCAGTACCTCGGCCAAAACAAGGCGCCGAGACAGGCGCCTGCAGAGGCTGGGCCCGCTGCCGCTCTCCTTGCGGTTTGTGAAGGTGTCACTTATGGGTGCACGTGGCAGGCTTGCTAGACAGTTGTGGACAGTCTCGTTCCACTTCTGATGTGGTCAACATCTGGAGGCAGGGCGCTGTAAACAGAAGGCCCTGGACCCTGTCACAGAGGAGGCCCGAGAACAGGTTGCCCAAGCGGCGCGTTTGGAGCGCAGTGGGGTGGCAACGCCAGCCTGCGCCTCTCCCGACCTTGGCCCTGGGCGCCTGCAGGGACCAGAGAGGTCCTGGGCAGGAGACAGCTGGCATGTGTCCTCCCCTCCCCCCTTTCCTCCCCTTTCCTGGGGAGAGGCAGCCAGAGGTTCTCTAAAGGTTCCAGACCTGTTGGGGCAGCTTGAGAAGGGGCCTTGGGACAGCCCCAGTGGTGGCACCATGTGATTAGAAGGTGGATGAACACCGGAGCCGCAGGTCAGAGCCCGCAGACCGAGAGGAGGGAACGCTGAGAGAGAGGTAGACCGAGGAGTTGCTGGTCAGGGCCCCCAGGGCCACCTGTCTGCAGTGGGGCTTGGATGTGGGGCAGGGGGGGTTTCTGTTGTGCCCTGCTGTCACACGGGGCAGCTGGAGCTGTGTCGGGCTCGGAGGAAGGAGCCTGTGAGGAGGGGAGGGGGACCATCAGTGAGATGCTCCTCCAGGGCCTGGTGGGGCGGCAGGCAGCTGGTCACAGCAGGAGACATCGGCTCTGCGGGGTGGGGGGTTGGGGGGGCAGCGTGTTCTCAGAAAGTGGGGCTTCAGTGCTGGGAAGGGCTGTAGGGTCTGCTCACCCACGGAGGCTTGAGGAGGGAGAGCAGGAGCCAGGCAGGAGAGAGAGGCCCAGAGGCTGGACTGTGACACGGGGGGCGGGGGGGGGTGCTGCCCCCTGGGCACAGACTGCAGGGCTGCTGGGAGAGCACTTGGAAGTCCACCCGTGGGAGTACGCTCGTCCACAGCTGCGCCCTCCAGCCCCGCACCCAGCATTCCCGAGGTGCCCGCTAAACAGTCAGAGGGGCCCGCTGGTCCCGACGCCGTCCAACCCAGGCCTGTGCCCTGACTGGAGATCAAACTGATGACCCTTTGGATTGCAGTCTGACACTCAGGCCACTGAGCCACACCAGCCAGGGCTAAAATTTATCATTGGAACACTGCGGAGTTACAGCTAAAACCTGCTACATTTATATAGAGGAGAGAACATGAAAATGCGTGGGTTGGGAGACTTGGGCATCTTAGAAATACAATCGTGTGATGTGTTGCAGGAAGGCAGGAATGTAGATAGAGGTGAGGGAATGCCTCATTGTCCTTCAGGAAGGAGCCACGTGGGGTCTGGGTGCTTCCTTCAGTCCTCAGTGCCGCTCACGTGTGCAGAGATCTGGGGACCGCACTGTATTTACAGTTCCCAGCTCTAGTTTTCCTGCCTGGTTCCACGAAGTGTGTCTTGCTGAGGGTCGCCTATCAGATGTCTGTCACTGAGTTGCTGTCAGCTCGCTGCCGGGATTGGCCACGCCCCCAGGCTGTGTGAAATGCCTGCTGGGACCCCACACCCTTTCCGCCTCTGGCTGCTGCCTCCCAGCTTTGCTTCCTCCTGGCTCTGAGGGATGTCCTGCCAGTCTCCTGTGGGGGCAGCGCCAGGCAAGAGCCACCTCAACAGCAGAAACCTGTGCCCCCAGGCTGGAGGCTGGGGATCCAGGTCCGGCTGGGGGTGGGGCCACCGCCTCTGCGGCATCTTGGGGCCGCCCCTTCCCTCTCACTAGGACGCCTGGCATTGGAGGGGACCACCCTCACCCCACACAGCCTCGTGCTAAGGTAACTGACCATAACTGTGAAGAAGGCCACGTTCGCACCTTCCAGGGGGACAGGAGTCCTCAAGGGGCACTGTCGAAGCCACTGCAGTCCCCAGAGCATTGCGCCACCCTGCTCGTGTTTCCTGATTCGATCTCCCTGCCTCCCCGCCCAGCATGCCAAGCCTGACAAAGACCCACTCAGCTGCAGGTGGGAGGGGCCCCTGGGACCCTCACTGGAGAAGGCGGGCGGCTCTGCAGGGACCCCGAGTCTCCTGGAACTGGAGTTCAGGCACGGACCTGGGGGCTCCAGGTCGCTGTGGAGTGGGGGGCAGAAAGCCCCTCAGAGTCTCTGTCCTGGGGCGCACCCTCTGTGTCCCTGGTGCCGCTGATAGAGGAGAAGCGATCCCTGAAGTGGCCTCTGTGCCCGGATTCAGCATCTGCTGCCCCGGCCTGACCTCAGTGAACCAGACCCTCCTTGAGACGCTCTCCCTGCATCCCGGGGCCCCCACTTGCCGGCGGCCCTGGGTTTCCCTGCGGAGCTGGGATGGCTTTCCTGCTGGGACTCGGGCCCATGGCCCTGCACACAGACCGGACCAGAGGGCCTCTCGCCCCAGCCTTTCCCGCCGGCCGGTGGTCCCTTTTCCAGCTGTCTGCCTGGCGTCTCCATTTCTTTAGCTAGTGAGTCTTTCTTTTATAAGCATCTTTTTTAAAAAAGTTCTAAATTTATTGATTTTAGGGAGAGAGGCAGGAAGTGGGAGAGAGAAGCATCGGCTTGTTGCTCCACTTGCCCTGCGCTCTTCGGTTGCTTCCTGTCTGCAACCCGCCCGGGCATGGCACGGGCAGCCGTGGGGCGTGGGGACAACGCTGTAGCCCACTGGACTCTCTGGCCCAGGCTGCCCTGGGGCGTTTAATCCTCTAGGTCTCAGCTGGAATGTCACCTCCTCAAAGAGGCTTTTCTAGTCACCATGCCCTTGACCACGCTGACGCGTGCGTCGGGGATTTGGGGGCACTCACCTCAGGTGGGAGCTGCCCGGCTGTGAGGCCAAGGGCTGGCACCCCAGGGGCCCTTTCGTGTGGGTGGGGTTAGTGCTCCAACCTGAGAGAGTCCCACCCTGAAAGCGCCCCCCAGTCCATCAGGAAGCCTGGACTGGGCAGAACGTGGAACCGGTTCTCGAAAATTTCCCTGAGAATGGCCAGGAGGGGTGTCGGCTGCGCTACCGCAACCAGTGGTGGGGTGTGGGGTGGGTTTGGGGACGGTGGCCGTGGACCTGGAGGTGAGAGGGGACAGGAGGACGCCTTCCTAGGAATTGACAGAGCCATGGTGCCCAGCACCAAGTGGCAGGCACTTAAAAGGTGCTCGTGAATCAGGAAGCACCTGTCACACCTGCCCTGCACGTCCTTAGGCTGTGGGAGTGACCACACGGGGTTCCCATCACCCACAGCCGGGCCATTTGGCGGGGGGGCGCTGGGCCGCCCGACTGCTGTGCTGAGGTTCCTCCCTCTCTGAGCAGTCCGCCCCCCCCCAGCAGCAGCTGGTCTCGAGTGTCCATAGTGGCGGCTCCTGAGATCTGGCAGGTGAGCAGGTTGGCGGGCCAGTCGTGTTGCCACAGCTGGGCCCTTCCCAGGGCTTGCCATCCGGCGTGCAGGCACGTGTGCAGCGGGCCCGGCTTGGCCTCCGTGCTGGTTTTTCAAAGGGTCTGGCATGTGCCTGCGTGCTCTGTGGGCGTAGGGGAGGGGAGACCCTGCTCCTGGCGGTGATGGGTTTTCCGATCTCAAGCAAAAAGCTTCTTCGCTGTGCATGTAACTTTTGTGCTTTAATGGACCCATGCAGTTCTTTAGTCGTGGAAACGTTTTACACTTCGTGTCGTCCGTTGTGCTTGAAACAGGGCTCACGTGGCCCCCGAACTGTTGACTGTCTTTTTAGTTTCATTAGGTT
Source organism: Sturnira hondurensis (assembly GCF_014824575.4). Taxonomy (NCBI): domain Eukaryota; kingdom Metazoa; phylum Chordata; class Mammalia; order Chiroptera; family Phyllostomidae; genus Sturnira; species Sturnira hondurensis. The sequence goes on from NW_028086562.1 coordinate 4,253,414, forward strand.
TCAATGCAGTTAGTTTTCAAACATTTGGCTAATAATGACCAAATTGGATAGCACAGTCCTAGACTGAGCATCTGGGTTGTCATTAGCAGAAATTGGGGAGGCATGAGACGCTTCCATGTCGGGGGGTGAGAGAATCTGGGGCCTGGAAGTCTGTTTGTGGCTTCTACTCGGCAGCTGCAGCGTCGCCAGGCCTCGGAGCTTGTGCCCTGCCGTGTGGGTCTCAGGGTGTTTGTCGAGTGTGATGTATGTCGGCTCTGAGTCTGGAAGCGTGGGTTGCACGTGGAGACGGGTTTTGCCGGTCGGATCCACTTTTAACTATTTCTCCTTGTTCTAACATGCATGGCTCCTGACCTGGCTGGACTGAGAGCTCCTTGGTTTTGGCCAGTGTCGTCTTGCTGTTGTCTTTGGGGCCCACGCAGGGGCGGGGTCTGAGCGTCAGGGAGTGGGCGGGCCCTTGCCCCTTGTGTCTGTCTGGCTCCACTGGTGGGCGGTCTGCGCAGGCACAGGGAGAGGGGCCGTCCACACCCCGTGCCCTCGGAGACCAGGGCAGCGTAGCGCGTGCAGTGAGCCGAGTCAGAGACCAGTGAGGAGAAGAGGCACGAGCCGGCCCCAGTGTAGGACCCCCCTCGGGAGGCAGGTGCCCCTGGAGGCCACAGCACCTCTGCTCTCGCAGTTTGTCTCCTCGGCTTCCTGCTTCAGGGGTGCTGCCAGGTGACGGGCCTGTCAGCCAGGGGTCCACAGTTCCGAGGGAAACCAGTGTGGGCTGCCGTGGGCTGCGGCCACGTGTCAGTGTCTTCTGCAGCTTAATGACACCCCTGAACCCCAACTGGTGTGGTTGTCCTGGTGACTGTGTGGTCACCGGAGTCAGCTGGGCAGGACTCGGTCCAGAGGGTGCTCTCTGGGCCGTGTGGCGTTAACTGTGCTCTCACGCAGTGGAATGGTAGGCTGGTCTCTGCTTCCCAGTGGCCTCACCTGTGTGGCCTGTCAGCCAGGGTTTCTCTCCGTCCCCTCCCCAGGATGGGACCTCCCTGGAAGGCTCGCCCAGGCAGCTGAGTTTCGAGGAGGACAGAGCCAACTCACTAGGCTCCTGGGGGCTGTGCTTCAGGCAGCCACAGGTCCCGTCTGCTGCGCTCTGCTGGTCACAGCTGGTGATGGGCCCAGCCAGGCTAGGAGTGTCCGGAAACGTGGACTCTGGCCCTCAGTGAGAGGCGCGCTGAGCGCCCGTTTGCCTCTCTGTCGGGTGCGGTCCTGGCTATGGCGTGCCGCGGAGAAATGCCGGCTTCGGGGCTTCTGCCTAATCTGGAGAGCGCTGCGGAGGGGGTTCCAGGAGTGGCTCTGACGTTAGCGTGTTTCTCTGTGTCACGAGGACTTATGGACACGCTCCTGGAGCGTGGCGCCTGTGGCGAGTGGGCGCTGGGCAGCAGAGGCCTGGGGTGGGGTGGAGCCGGGCCCTGCCCAGTCAGGGCTGCTGTGACTCTCAGAGTCGCCCTGGCGTCAACGGTGCATTTTGCAGTCGCCACACTGTGGGGAGGTGTGGATTTGTAGGGAGGGAACAGTGGGGAGCCATTGAATGACTCTACATGGCAGGTGACAAGAAGTGACTTTTGTCCTGGCTGGGTGGCTTTGTGGGTTGAGCGTCCTCCTGCAAACCTGAAAAGCCGTCCCTCCCACCCAGAGTCGGGGCACAGGCCTGGGTCCCGGGCCAGGCCCCCTGTGGGGGTGGGTACGCGGGCCAGTTGATCATTGTTTTTCTCTCCTTTCCCTCCCTTTTCTTCTCTCTCAAAATAATGGATAAAATCTTTTTTAAAAAACCAGATGTGAACTTTAAAAGGTTGTTTAGATAGCCGAATGAAAACTGGGTTGCGGGGGGGGTTGAGATGAGATTGTTATGAGGAGGCTGAGGGTGCCCCCTCAATAGGAAAGCCATAGGCAGACCCCTCCCCCCGCCATGCTCGGGGGGGGGGGCCCACCCAATGCCGACAGGTGGGAAGGCAGCAGGGTCCCTCAGTGCTTGCTTTGCGGACTTGGGGGTGGCGGGGTTGGCACTGAGATGTGGTCAGATGGGCGGGGCAGGGGCAGCGGCCCGGAGTCCGCCCTGGAAGTGTGGACCCACGTGCTGGGCCGGGTGCAGTGCATGGGTGGGGGCCGTGGAGGACTCTGGTGGGAAGGGACGGAAAGGCCCTTGCTTAGGTTGCAGTGGGGGCTGCAGGCAGCATGGCGGGGAGAGAGAGTCAGGTGGGTGTGGATGCCTGCATAGATGTGGCTTCAAGATGTTCCCTGGGGAGGTGGGGGGCATGGGAGGGCTCAGGAGTTGGGGGTGGTGTGGGAAGGATCCGTTTACCTGTGTGGTCTCTGGACGTGGCTGTGTGGCTGGACCCTGGGGTCTCGCTAGGTGCCATTGGTCTCAGCCTAGCAAGCACCCAGGGTCTCCACTCCTGCTGGTCTCGGGTCAGCTGGGGTGCCCCGCTGAGCCCGAGAAGACTGGGGTCTGGCTCAGCGGGCTCAGCACGGTGCCTGCGGATGTGCCTCTCTTTCAGCCAGGTCCTTGGCTGCGTGCTCCCTGTCCAGTGAGCACGGGACACGGGGGAGACCCTCCCCATTCTCGGAGCTCGAACAGCATCGAGTTGAGGTAAAACGCAGTTCGTTCTGCGTCTGAGCAGCGGGCGAACCCGTGAGCTTTCACAAACAGCACCTCCTCGTAATGCCCGCTGCACTCGGAGGGGGCGGTTCAGAAGGTGAGGAGAGGAGAGGAGACGGCAATGATGGAGGGGGAAGGGTGGGTAGAGGACAGTGGTGAGGCCAGCGGTGCGCCTGTCCGTGCCCCCACGCCTGGCCCACCTCAGGGACACCGGGAAGACGAGGCTGCCCATGGCAGGGATGGCACAGTCTGGTCCATAGTTAAGCTCTCGTCTTGCCTGCTCAGCTCAAGAAAAGGACACAGTTGCTTTGCCGTTGCTGCGTGGTGGCACTTGCGTCTCAGTGTTGTCCCAGAGTCAGGCATCTCGAGTGACGCGTCTGCGGGGGTGAGAGCCCCGCTCCGTGAGCTCCCTCGTAGCAGGCGGCCCCCTCCCGCACAGGGCGGCTCCGGCCAGGGCCTCCTTCCCCGCAGGCCGTCTGGTGTGCCTGAATCGAATCGACGCTTTTTGTCAGGTTGCAGGTTGGTGTTTTGCCTGTGCTACAGAACTCGAGTAATGAGTTCATGGGCTGCGAGACGAAAAGGGTGGGAAAGCGCTGTTTTGTAGTCAAGAACCTGAGAAAGGCTGTTTGAGTCCTTCGGCAGATGTAGGCCAGTGCTCTTCCTTAAAGAGGTTTTTTAGGTCATTTCAGAGAGGGAGAGGGCGAGGGGCACCGGGCCGTGCTTCTTGTGCGCGCCCTTGGCTTTGTGGGGCGATGGCCACCGCCTGGGCCCAGCACCCCTTGTTAAATGTTGCTAAGCCTGAAGCGTTGCTCTTTTTAGTAAAGAAAGAAGTGTGCTTAAGTCAGTCCAAAGGCGTAAGTGAAGAAAACTGGTGCAGAGGAGGGCAGAGCCTGCCTCTGGGCTGGGGGAGGGGCGTCTGCGAGGGGTCAGCCCCACAGAAGGGAGGTGAGGGGTGCTGTCTGAGGCGTGAACTGCAGGGCTGTAGAGCGCAAAGGGGTGGGGTGAAGCTGTGGGGCCCCCTGAGTTTGCGGGAACTCCATCCACGCCGCCACCGTCTGGGTCCGCGGGGAGGGCAGGTTTGTGGCGAGGGACATGGTCCCAGAGCCTCGGGGGAAGTCAAGTTGGAGACTGCATTCCACAGCACAGCAGACTCCGGTGGCTCCAGGGTTTACATGAGAGAGTAAAACACGGAAGTGTTAGAAAAACATCGGGGAGGTGCTTGGTGGCCTTTGAGGTCGGGTGTGGGGTGTTTCTCAGTTGACACTGAGGCGCCAGGACAGAAAGATCGCCTGGGGAGGCACCTGATGGGGGCCTTCCCACTACAGCTCGCAGGCAGGCAAATCGGAGAAGCTGTTATAAATACATAGAACGTGATAAAGGGTTAGTAGCCTCAGTGTAAAATCATTTCCAAAATGAATTGTTTCCACATTATGTTTACGGATTTATCCAAAGGGTGGAAAAATAAGAATGCTTTTTACAAAATCAGTTATAAAAACAAAATGTCAAAAATGGTCTCCATCAGCCCTGGCTGGTGTGGCTCAGTGGATTGAGCGCAGGCCTGTGAACTGAAAGGTCACCGGTTCTATTCCCAGTCAGGGCACCTGCCTGGGTTGCAGCCAGGTCCCCAGTGAGGGGTGTACAGGAGAAGCAGTGTTGCTGTTTCTCTCCCTCTCTTCCCTTTTCTCTAAAAATAAGTAAATAAAATCTTCAAAAATAAAATAAAGTATTAAAGATGGGTCTCCATTAGACATTTTGGTGTAGAAGCAAAACATTGTGTCACCGGAACCCAAGTGGCCGGAGGCAGAGGTCTCTGTTCTGAGTCTGTGCTCCCAAGGATGCCGGGGATGCAGTGGGGCTCAGCGAGCATTTGTGGGGCGCGTGGGTGGGCTGACTCGTTCAAACCGCCGCCTTGGGGTCTGCTGAAGGGAAGGGGCTGGGGGACGCTTGCACAGATTTGGGGGCTCTTGGTTGTCATGTGGGGGTGACCCCAAGGCATGGGTGGTGGGGCCCCGTCCGGAAGCACCAGAGACGCTGTGCCCCATGAAACGAAGTCCTCTTGCGGTTGGCGGGGCAGGGGCAGGCAGTAGGTCCTTTTTTCTTTGCATGTTTTTGTGGAAAACCAGCCAAGGTCATGATAATCAGGAAAAATATATTTTCCCTTTGTTAAGAAACGTAAAAGCAAGCCATGGCTGGTGTAGCTCAGTGGATTGAGCGAGAGCCTGCGAACCAGATGATCGCGGTTCGATTCCCAGTCAGGGCACATGCCTGGGTTGCAGGCCAGTTCCTGGCAGGGGCCAGTTCCCAGCAGGGAATGCACGAGAAGCAACCATACATTGATGTTTCTCTTCCTCTCTCCTTCCCTTCTCCTCTAAAGATAAATACATGAAATATATTTAAAAAAAGAAGCGTAAAAGCAAATTGTGTTTCCAAGCATTAGGCGCTCTCTCAAAGCTAGCATGACTGAAATGAGTATGTTCTAGAAACTTCGTGGTTTTAGTCTGTTTGCCTTTACTAGTTTTTCTGACTGAGGTCCCACTGACTGCGCCTGTTTTTGAGGCAGCAGGTCTCCTTGGTTCTGTCCTGTGGCGTCAGAGAGTCCTGTCTCCCCGCGCCCGCTCTCTGGTTCGTGCAGGAGAACGGGGCGTGGGCGCTGTTGTCCTGGACGCTACAGCTAGGAGGTGGCTTTCTCAGTAACGGCCCTTCTCGGTGAATCTGCCCCAGGCACCTGGTGGGGCTGGAGCCTGAGGGGGCTGTGCTGACAGGTGTTTGCGTGTAAGGAAATCTCTTAGGTGACGGGTTTTTCAGGATTCACAGGCAGGTCCTCTGTTTGCTTCACTGCATCGAGATGTCATTTCCTGGCGCACAGGTGTGCTGCTGGGTCTGCTGAAGCGTCCCCCACCCCCCAGGCCCTGGCACTCGGCCCCTGTGGCACCACCTGGAGAGGGACAGCGTGGGCAGGCAGGAGGGAATGGCGGCCGCAGTGGTTTCCCAGAGCAGACTGCTCAGATGGGCAGGTGGAGTTCCTGTAGCTGAGACACTTCGAGGAGCCAGCCACCTGGAGAGGGAGTCCAGCGCCACCTCGAGTGCCAGGGGCTGGCAGGCCACGGCCACCCTTTTGTACAGCCCGTGGGCTGAGGGCAGTTCTCTGCGTTTGGAAATGTGAAACATCGAAAGGAGCACCATGTTTTGTGAAGTCACGGAGAATCCGAGGTCTCATCCATCAATGTCCATCGGAGCGAAGCCTCGCACCTTCCTGGGCTGTGTCTTCTGGTGGTGGTGGTGCCAGCGGCAGGGTCTGTGGTGGCACAACTGCACCTCGTGCGCTGATCCACCTAGGAGGAAAACCTCTCCCCCACTGTGAGCTCCAGGCTCCCGGCCACTGGAGCTGCGGGCCTGCCTGTCAGCTGGCCTCCCTGTGGGCCCGTGCCTGGGGCTGAGCCCGTGGGTGGAGGGGCTGCAGCGCGGCCTTCACGGAAAATGTGCCATGTCTTGCTTTCTTGGAGTTTCTCTGTTGTCGGTGACGTGCGGACATGCACCAGGGTAAGGGGCTTTCGGGACACAGGAGGGCAGGCAGGTTTTCCAGGCGGTGTTTCCTGGGGTGTCTCACCTCGATGTTGGAAGCCCACGTTCCGAGAGCCGCGCTGTGGTCGGGGTGCAGGTGTGTAGAGGCTGGTCCTGGGTTCTCTCCCCGTGAACAGGACCATGCTGCGTGACAGACACCGGAACCCAGTCCCTGTGGGGTTGGCCGTAAAAGAGGCGTGTGGGCCTTGTTAGTGGGCTCTTGCCTGGGACCCTCAGCCAGTCTCATGATGTCCTGGAGGGCTTGCCGGGGGCGTCAGGGTCCCTGTCCTATCCCTCACAGCTGCTCCTGTGAGCCCAGTGGGCCGCTGCTGCTGCAGGCTCAGGTGGCCGTGTTGCCGCTGTGCAAATCACGTGCCTGGGCATCTGTCACTCTTGGTTGCCGTGTCCCCATGACCTCCCCACAACCCAAGGTGCCGTTTGTTCCTTAGCCTGCCCACCCGAGCAGTCCCTGCTTTGATGGGCTGGGAACACCCGCAGCTTCTTCCTGGGCTCCCTGGGAATCGTCCTGACGGGAGTCGAACTGGCGATCTTTTGCTTTGTGGGAGAATGCCCAGCCCCCTGAGACACCCGGGTCAGGGCTGTGTGCACACTTTTTAAGAGCATGGGTATGTTTTTAAGCAGCCATGGCTCAGCAAGCCGAGTCCACACACACAACGCCGAGGCCAGGCTGTGGTCTGTCGTGTGTTTTACTGTGTGTCCCCACAGTGCCCCCCACAGTTGTGCCCCCTTCCCGTCCCGAAGGTCCAGGGCCACGTGCCACGCTATGAGGTCCCGGTCTTCAATCAGACCAGCTGCTCTCGGGCATCATGTTGTGGACGTGCAGGCCAGTTTCTTGAGAGGCAGTTCTCACTTCGGGCCTGCAGCTTCGCCTTTTAGGCAGAGCACCCCGAGTGCAAGCACGGTCTCCCCAAGTCTGGTCTGGCTTCCTCGCCTCTTGTGTTTCCTGTACCCGCTCTTGGCCACAGCTGTGCTGCATGCACCTGTGGGGGTGCTGCCTTGCCCGCCTCCCTGGGGACCCAAGCCATCTGGGAGGCACCTGCCCCCTGGGCTGCACTGCAGAGCTGCTTTTCCCGAGAGCAGCCCCCTGGGTTTTGTTCCAGGAGCGTGGAGACGACGAAGCCAGCTCTTGGTGGTGGTGCAGGTTTATGGTGCAGTTTCCCAGCCCACCCCTAAAGCAGGGCACAGAGGGGATGCTCCGCATGTGCAGTGGGGGGCGAGGCACCTCCTCGCTGCTCCTTGGTGCCCGGGTTCCCCTCTGCCCCGAGTTTCAGGCGCAGGGCGGCGTGCGTGTCTCTAGGTGCTCGTTGTGCTCGGGGCCCCAGCAGACGCCCTGAGTTACTTCCTGCTCTGAGTTGTTACATTGTATTTTCAGGAAGCCGCTGCTGTTAACTAGTGGGCTGTGGGGTGCGGCCTCTCAGACTCCAGAACCAGACCCACCTGGCCACTCCTGCTTGCTCTCCTGCCCTCCCCCCCTCCCCCACCCCCAGCACCCAGGGAAACAGCCCCGTGAGGCGGTGATGTCAAGGAGGCGTGTGGCGCCACCTGCTGTTGGAACTCTGGGCTGCCCTGAGCCCGCGCTCCCTCTGTGCTGTGTCAGCGGTAAGGCACCTTGCTGCGTCCCCTGGGCTCACTGCAGGGTGCTGGGCGCATCCCGTGCGCGTGGGAGCTGGGCCTCCACTGTCCACAGTCTGCCGGAGCTCCTCGCTGCAGCCGGGAGGCGGGAGTTCCCACCAGGGGCTGCTCGCCCACAGGAGGCACCCAGGCGAGGGTGGGAGGAGGGTCTTCCACTCACAGCCGCGTGGTCTGTCGCCAGAGGAGCCTTACGGGCATCTGGACAGCTCCTCTCAGAAACGGGCTTCGAGCGGGTGGCCTGCAGTGTGACAGGTGAGGAAGAAGCACGAGTGGTGTGCCCAGATGACAAGTGCCCCCTCCGCCTCCTTCAGGAGCTCGCCTTGGCCCCTGCCTCTGGCCAGGCCCTTTCTCCTGGGTTTCCCCCCTTGACCTCCCTCCTCCCCGGTGTGGTCAGCACAAGTGGTACCAATTGGAATTCTGTGGCCGGCCTCCCCAGCTGGGGTGATGTGAGCTACTGACCCTCTGCTCAGGGAGGAGAGACCGTTGACTCGTAGGTGTCCCTCGTTAGGGAAGGTGGGGTTTTGCTGTTACTGGATGGGGTAAACTGCTTGGCATTTTAACTCTTTGTCTTGGGTTTCCTGTGTCACTTGTCCTGACTTACTAAACTATCTCCCAGGGACCTGCTTGTTCGTCGCTAAGCTGCTAGTGAAGTTTCATGTCAAGTCTGAACCTGACATTGTCTCCAGAACCCCTTCCCCTGCCTCCACCCATTCCCTGTGCAGAGGCAGTGGGACAGTGGGGAGTCTCGTGTGTCACCGGACAGCACGTGGGCCCTGCTGCCGGCCACCACCCTCTGGGCAGAATTCTAGGGGCAGAGTTTGGTGATAAAGGAGAGGAGTCTTTATTCAAAAGCTACACAGTTTTGAAATAACAGCTTCCCTCATGCATTACTCCCTTAAGCCTCTCAATTAAGGCTAAAGTCTATAACTTCTGAGTTCCCCTATCATTTCCCTGTTAGTTTTAATTATGCCATTTCTGTAGGATTAGTTTACAAACTAAAACAGCATAAAACAAAAGCTACACAATTTTGGAAGAATGGCAGGCTTCTGCCTCAGAGCCTGACCCTTCTAGAGCCCCCTGAGAGTAAACTTGCCCCCCCCCCCCCCGGGCCTGGTGTTTCCTCTCTTGCCNGCCCCCCCCCCCCCCCCGGGCCTGGTGTTTCCTCTCTTGCCCCACGTTCCGTCCTCTGGGAAGTGCAGGCAGCACAGTCATCCAGGCCCCCTGAGGAAGGGGCCCCTTTTCTCCTGGTTTTGACACAGCAGGTGGGGAAGACGGTGCGGGGAGGCCTGAACACCTGTAAAGGGAAGGGTCATTGACAGAGGCTATGGTTGTCTTTATTTAAAAAACTTTTAAAATGTATTTTTTTTTTTTAGGAAGAGGGAGAGAAACATTAGTTGGCTGCCTCTCGCGCGCCCCCTACTGGGGACCTGGCTGCCACCCAGGCCTGTGCCCTGACTAGGGATCAAACCTGCAACCCTTTGGTTCGCAGACCAGTGCTCAGTCCGCTGAGCCACCCCAGCCCCAGCCAGGGCTGTTCCTCCCCTGTTTTGACACTTGAAAACGGGGGAGGAACAGTGTTTTGACACTTTGAAATTCACACTTGCAAGTGAGCAGTTCCCGGTGCTGTGCAGCCCCCACCTCTACCTCCTTCCAGGCCGTCTCCGCCACCGCGCAGCTCTTAGTCTCGCGTGTGCCCAGCGCATCCTGCCTGCGGATTGGCTCGTTCCGGGTGTTTCCTGGCAGATGCAGTCGTAGAGCATGTGACCGGCTCTTCCACAGGTTGTCTCTGTGGTGGCATGTTTGCGTGTGACCCCCCTCGAGGACTGCACGCCACTCACTGCGGGCATGCGACGCTGTGTGGTGGTGTCTGCTCAGGCACCGACAGGTGTTTGGGCGGCTGTTCCCTCTCGGCTGCTGTGAGCAGGCAGGTGCTCCGGTCCTGCTGGCCGAGTGCCCAGGAGCCGGGTGGCGGTGGGTCGCGGAACTGTAGTGGAGCATTTGAGGGACCAGGAACCTTTTTCCTTCCGTGTCCACTTTCACTGCCAGGAAAGAAGTGTGTGTGTCATAAGGAGCATGATTCCAAGAAAAACCGCTTTGTTAAACAAGCGCCTCAGAGCTCACAGTTCCTTGGGGGACAGCACCAGTGTCTTGAGGCCTCTCTTGCCCCAGCCCAGGCGTGTGCACGTGTGCTTGGGGACACACGGACCAGTGACTTTCCCCACAGGCAGGCATGGATCTGATTTGGAGAAATACGAAAGCATGTGCAAGTGTTTGGAACTTAGGTTCTGGGGAAGGACACGCAGGTGTTGCAGGGAAAGTAGACTTAGCATCCGTCGCTCGCCCAGGCTCCACCCTGCACCCCAGTCAGGGCGCGGGGCTCCGCAGCCACCGGGGTCCTGGAATGCCCCACGTAGACTCGTGACACTTAGGGGGCCCTTGGCCAGTGGCCTCCTTGAGAGTGGGATAAGCGCCTGCCCTGCAGTGGGGGGGAGTCTGGGGGACCCTGGCGAGAAGGGGGCTGGGGAGCCGGGTCTCCGGCTGCTTGGACTATGGGGCTGGCCGCTCCCCGCTCCGGAGCACAGCGCCAACGCAGCCTTTTCTCTATCCCTTGCAGACGCTTTGCATGAACTGGAGACCAGACTGGAAGCACTTCTGAATTAAGGTAATTTTGATACAGTTAATCCGTATCCATTTTTGAGAACAATGTTTAAATTTCTAAAGGGTTTTTTTCCCCTTTAAACAGTGTGGTTTTGCTGATCTCTCTTTTTGCTCTTCAGACCAAAGCTGGTCTTCAGAACAAAGGCACCAAGGAGGGTGTGTTTTTCTTTTTTAACCTGCCTCCCCAGGTACAGGTTTTCACTGCTGTGGGTGGGGGCACTGATGGTTTGCTTTGTCACACGTACCGGACCTGGGATCTAACCCGCACCTGGGTATGTGCCCTGACCGGAATTGAACTGGCAACCTTTTGGTCCAGGAGAGATGCTCCGGTCCACCGAGCCACACCAGCCGGGGCAGAAAGGGCGGTTTCTTTGAAGGCTCCACCCAGTTTTCCACGGGAAAGGTTGAGGACCCAGAGGTCACAGTGCGCACTCCAGACGGGCGGGGTGCTGCTCCGGCTTCTCTCGTCGCGGAGCAGAGGAGCCGCCTTTCCAGGCCCAGCCCCAGTGGGAGCAGCAGCAGGTGACCCAGAGCAGGGAGGGCCCGAGTCCCAGAGAGAAGCCCCTCCCGGCTGCTGCAGGGAGGGGAGCGGGAGCAGACGCCTGTGGGGGTGGGCGGGCGAGTCCAGGGAGCGTGTTCAGGTCTCTCTTGTCCCTGCAGCTCTTCATGGGTTGGAGTAATTTTGACCTAAAAAGCAGAACTAAATGGAATGAATGAGGTGCGTGAACGATGGGGCGTCGTGTGCGAGAGGGGGCCCGGTGCCGCGGGCGGGGTGGACTGGCAGTGTGCCGCGGGCCGGGCCGTGCGCCCCACACGAGGGGGCCTCTGGAGGGGAGCAGGATGTCACTGGGACTCGGCGTCGGCAAGGGTTTCTTTCCCAGCCACGAGGTCAAGACACAGCCCACACGGGAGACCCTTGGTGCACGGCAGGGGCGTCGTCAGACTGAGAAGGTCTCCTCCGTGACCTGCTCAGAGAGTGGAAAGCCGCACGGGCAGGAGCAGGCCCTGTCTCTGCAGTGGCCTGTGCGCAGGACGCAGGAAGAGCTGGAGTCCGACACCGAGAAACGAGCAGTCCAGGAGAAGAGCAGGGTTCGAATGGCAGGGGCAGCAGGCGCACGCAGGCACGGGCCTCAGCCCAAGAAAAGGCGGCCAAACCGTAGGCCTCAGAGACCTGCAGCGCCACGCCACCCTGGACACCACCCCTGTCCTTTCGAATGACCGCGGCAGGGACTGAGCTCACCTGGTGCCGCCTGTGGGCGTCGTGCGGAAGTGCCGCTTCTGGGGACAGCCGTGCTTTCTTCCGGTCGGCTCACACCCCCGGTGGGCCCGGGCCAGCCTCCAGTGTGTTGCCGAGAGAAGGCAAGCTGGTGTCCATCCGTGTGCCGAGCGAGCGGGCGAGCCTGAGCGGATGAGGTTCTAGGAAGTGCCCATGTGTTGTCAGCAGAAAGCAGAGGAGTGCTGCCAGGGGACAGGATGGCCTCCGACAGCTGCGGGAGGAGCCTGGGGGCATGGGCACCTTCAGTGTCCTCGCTGTGGTTGTGGTAGAGGGCCCACCCAGGCACGCTCACTGTCCCGTCCTCAGTCCCCCTGTACTGAGCCTGTCGCACGGCCACCTTGGACTCTGCAAAGGGCAGGGAGCACTGCAGGGGAGGGAGGGCTGCACCCTCTCCCTGCCTTCACAGTGAGTCCTCAGGGGCGGGGCTCTGGGCCAGGGGTGCAGTTCCTGTCTCCACCCCCACCCTGAAAAGTGAAGACACAGGAAGAGAGAGGCAGGGCCTGGCCCCACGCGGGCAGCCCCCACCTTGTGCAGCCCTCCACCAGCAGACAGCAGGCCCAGCTCTGGCGAGCAGGGCGCCCCCTCGAAAACAGCCTGTTCCCATGGTGCTGTGCGGACGGCAGGGCACGGGGCGGTCTCCCGCCGAGCTCGAGGCTCCCACCCTTCCAGCGTATGGAAATGGCCATTCCCGGCCCCCAGCACTCCTGCCAGACCTCCCCCTGGGTGCACGCTTGTCCTGGGTGGCATCAGTCGTGGGTGACATCAGGCTCTGGGGTGGGGGACACGGGACTTTGATTCTGGCCTCAGCGGGTTGCAGGGCTGGATTTACTAATTGCTGGATATGAGCTGGGCTTTGTGCTTGGCCCTGAAGCAAAATGGGGGAGGCAGGAGAGCAGGCCAGAGAGGGTCCCGAGCCATTTCCTGTGGCTCCAGGGGGAGTGTGCCCCCCGTGAGGGGACCAGGCTGTGCCCTCCACCCCTGGGCGTTCCTCCCCTGCAGTCCATCCCTGCACTGTGGCTGGGCTAGGGTGTGTCTCGAGACCTGCCGACCTCCTGTGGCCCGGAGGCTGCCTCTACAGCCGGTGGGACAGGGACTGTGCTGCCCGGTGATGTGAGGGAGCCGCTGTGAGGGCCTGAGAAGACCCCCAGAGTGACGGGGTGGGCAGAGGCTCAGTATTTGAGGTGAGACTTGTCCAGGTCAGGCTGCAAATAGGTGGAGGGGTGCCCCAAAGCAGAATTTACTTATGAAAACCGTGTTTATTCTCGCACGTTTAAACTGAAGTTACCTTCGAGGTACTTTCCTTCCGATGCAGCGCACCTGTCGAGACAGTTTCCCTGTGCCCGACACAGCGTCGGGACTCGTGGGTTTGGGTGCCTCTCAGTGCTTCTGCCGGTCTAGTTTGTCTTTTTTTTTTTTTAATTGATTATATATACCATTACAGTTTTTCTTTTCTTTTTTTTTTTTAGATTTTATTTATTTATTTATCTTTAGAGGGGAAGGAGAGGGAGAGAAACATCAATGTATGGTTGCCTTTCGTGCGTCCCCTGCTGGGAGTTGGCCTGCAGGGAACCGGCCTGCAACCCAGGCATGTGCCCTGACTGGGAATCGAACCGCGATCATCTGGTTCGCAGGCTCTCGCTCAATCCACTGAGCTACACCAGCCAGGGCAGCCATTACAGTTTTTCTATTCCCCCCCTTCATTCCCCTCCACCCGCACACTCCCTCCTCCACCATTCTCCCCCCCTTAGTTTATAACCACGTGTCTCAAGTTCTTTAGATTCTATATTTCTCCTACTATTCTTGCCCTCCCCCCTATCTATTTCCTACCTACTGTCTATTCTATTTTCTCCCCCCTTCTCCTCCTCCCACTCCACTGTTGCTAACCCTCCATGTGTTCTTCATTTCTATGGTTCTGCTCCTGATCTAGTTGTCCTCTTGGTTTGCTTTTGTTTTAGGTGCAGTTGTTAATAACTGTGAGTTTGCTGTCCTTTCACTGTTAATATTTTTCATCTTCTTTTTCTTATATGTCCCTTTAACATTTCATATAATAAGGGCTTGGTGATGATGAACTCCTTGAACTTGACCTTATCTCAGAAGCACTTTATCTGCCCTTCCATTCTAAATGAAAGTTTTGCTGGATAAAGCAATCTTGGCTGTAGGTCTTTGGATTTCATGACTTGGAATACTTCTTTCCAGCCCCTTCTTGCCTGTAAGGTCTCTTTTGAGAAATCCGCTGACAGTCTGATGGATACTCCTTTGTAGGTGACTGTCCCCTTATCTCTTGCTGCTTCTAGGATTCTTTCCTTCATTTTAATCTTGGCTAATGTAATTATGATGCGCCTTGGTGTGTTCCTTCTTGGGTCCAACTTCTTTGGGACTCTGAGCTTCCTGGATTTCCTGGAAGTCTATTTCCTTTGCCAGACTGGGGAAGTTCTCCTTTATTATTTGTTCAAATACGTTTTCCACTCGTGGCTGTTTCTTTCCCCCTTCTGGTACCCCTATAATCCGGATGTTGGAACGTTTAAAGATGTCCTGGAGGTTCCTACGCCTCTCCTCATTTTTTTTGAATTCTCATTTCTTCATTCCTTTCTGGTCGGATGTTTAGTTCTTCCTTCTGGTCCATTCCATTGATTTGAGTCCCAGTTTCCTTTCCATCGCTATTGGTTTCCTGGACATCTCCCTTCATTTCAGTTAGTTTAGCCTTCTTATGTTCCTTTAATTTGTGACTATAATCAACCAGTTCTGTGAGCATCCTGATAAACAGTGTCTTGAATTGTGCTTCTGAGAGGCTGGCAATTTCTCGGTCATTGAGTTATCGACTCTGGGACTTTGAGTTCTTCTTGCACCATCTTTTGGGCTGTTTGTGCCTGTTATGTAGCAGGATAAGAGCCCTAGGTGTTCACCAGAGCAGGGCAACTAAGTCGCTGGGTTGTGACGCTGTATGTGGGGGCGGGGTCAAAGAGGAGCAATGGCGTCCTGTCTGCCACCTCCCGCTGCCGCCGCCACAGGTGCTGCAGCTGCCACCGTCACCGGGGCCCTCGAGTTTCGTCCCACTGCACACGAGTGTGCCACCGCCGTCAGCCCGTCACCACTGGGTTCGCCCTCTGGGGCCTGGGGCCTGCGCAGTCTGCCTCACTGTGGGCGAAAGTGTCGTTTGTCTTTTTGCACGAAGGCAAAGTGTTTCCCTTTGAGAACTTTTTTCATCTGGGGAACAAAAAGAGTTCCTCTGGGGGAGATCAAGGGTGGGGCATCCGGGTCACACTGATTTGGGTCGAAAACTGCTGGATCCTCAGCAAGGTGTGGGCTGGCATGCTTGTCAATCACCCCTCATGAAAGGGACAGACGTGTTGAGTTTACCAAAAAAACATTTCCAGAAGCCCAACGCAGCCTCTCACAACAACGCCAGCTGGTGCGCAGATACAGGTGGAGCCCCAGAGCGCTCACCCAGTGGGGAAAGCTGGGGCTATAGGGACCTGCCCTCAGGAAGGTGACTCTGTTCTAGGAGAGACCATCCTTGTTCCCTCGTGCACACTGGTTCCAGGGCTTCATGTGACGTGTGCAGGACACCTGATCTGCAGTTGTTTTACATTGTCACATACTGAAATGACATTTTTGATAATACTGAATTAAATGTAGAAATTCCTAAAATGAATACATTTGTTTTACTTATTTACTTATACACCTTAATCTGGCTGTCGGGAGGTTCCGTTCTGTGGCTTGCATTGTACAGCGCTGATTGGAACAGAGCGATCCAGGAGCCGAGATGAGGGTTCCCCAGATGCTGTGAGTCTGGGGCTGGAGCCGCCTGGGAAACTCTTTCCCCAGCCAGCTGGTGTCATGAGCTGCTTCTGCTGGGGGCGGCTTTGGGGGCTTTCCCTGAAGGAGAAGGGCTCGCCGCCTTGGGACTGGGCTGGGGGGCGTTGCTGAAGAGCCTGTCTGCTGGAGTGACACGTGCCTGAGGCGGGGGTGGGGGGGTGGGGGGTCCTTGTCGTTGGGCACTGCTTTGGGGGCCTGGCCTGCTTATTCTGGAGGTGGCCCAGAGTGACAGCCTTGGGCAGGTGGTGACCATGTGGACAACTGCAGGACCTCTCTGAGGGTGGTGGTGACTCGGGCGTGTTACACAGCAGGGGCACCGGAGCCCGCGGTGCATCAGTGTCCTTGTCGTTCTCGTGTGGCCAGGAAGCTGGGGTGAGCGCACCGGCACTTGCAGAGTCAGCTCCCCAGATGGGCAGTGTCTGTCACCTTCCCGACTCTGGTCCCAAGGACAGGACATGTCTTGTCACCAGTGTCCTTGTTTAGAGGGGCGCCCAACACACGGATGGAGGAGCCCGAGCCGGGTTCTAGTGCAGAACCCTAGGTGCTGCCGTGTTGTAAGGAAGGAGTGGTTATTTGGGCTCAAACTGGCCATTTGCCCGACGCAGAAGCTGACAGGCTGCTAAGGTTGTGGCAGACGCAGGTGGTCACGGGAGGACCACAGAGCTGTGTGGGGAGAGCAGCGTGGTCAGAGGAAACCAACTTACGCGCACGAGTGAAAGCCGGGCTGTCTGAAGACGCATATCATTTTGGGAGGGGCAGCTGGGGACGGCTGTGCCCTAGGGGCTGGGCGTGGCTCCCTGACCTGCCTTCCTCCTCATCACACCGTCAGCAGGAGGCGTGCTGCCTGCCACCCGCAGGGCTCTGTGCCCATGGCTCCCAGGTGGGAGGGGAGGCCTCACACAGGTGCCGTCTCCCCTGGAAGAGGCACGTCGGGGTGGGCTGTCTGGGAGCGGCAGGGTGCTGGGCCGCTGCTGCCGAGGAGCCTGTCCTGGGGCTCTGCAGCAGGGCTGGTGTGGGGCCGCATTCGCTCGAAGCAGCAGCTGGCCTGGGCTGCCAGTGCCTTCCCGGTGTGGTGGGGCGGGCCTCCAGGCAGGGCAGTCTCAGGGTTGGATGTGCCAGTGTTGGCTTCCCAGGGCGGCAAGAGCACGTTCGGACTTTCTAAAGCTTGGAGTGGTGCGTGTTTCCATACCGGGTTGAATAACTGCGTGCTCTGGAACGGATAATCTGTGCGGTGACGTGGAAAAGGGGAGCCGGCACAGCCCCGGGCCCGTGTGGGCCCTTCCTCCATCAGTCTGTCTCTGTAGGGTGGGTGGGGGTCTCTGAGCAGTGACTTGTTTTGTATTTTTTGATCCTCAGGGTGGATCTACTGATCTTAGAGAGGAAGTGGGGAGCAAGTGGCGAGAGGAACACACCGGCGTGAGTGGCCTCTGTGCGTGCCACGATCACGGTGGCGCTCTGGCCAGGCCATGCAGCCAGGGCCTGCTCTCCTCTTTGTCCGAAGACAAGCCACGTGCTCTGCCCTTCGTGGAGCGGGACCGCTGTCCTACTCTGCCGGGTGCGAGGCCGGTTCCTGGCCCGTGCACGGGCCCTGCTGGGCCTCCTGTCACTCGAGGGCCTGGCAGCGACGCTGGCAGGGACGTCTGGGTTTCATGTGGACTTCCCAGGTGACACACCAGGGTCGTACAGCTTCGCTTTGACTGTCGGTGACTTCATGAACTGTCTGTGGGGGTCTGGCTCCGATTCGAAAGGTACAAGACACTCGGATGGAAAGGCAGTGAACTGAGGTGGGGGCGCTGCCCTTCCCTGCTGTGGCAGGTGGCGGGGCCCCCCAGAGGGCAGGCGGGTGCCTCCCTCCGAGTACAAGGGCACAAAGCTACTTCTGAGGCTGCCTGATCTCGGCTTGGCCTCAGTGCTTTGGGGATGCCCTGAGAGTAGGGCTGAGCCCCGAGTGGAGGTCACGCGGCGTCTCCCGTAGGTGAGTCGTGTCTCCCGTGTGCATCCTCTGAGGCCAACCCCACTTGAGCGGCTGCAGCTTCTGTTTCAGAATTTGCATCAGAAAGTCAAGAACCTCGGGTGTTGAGGGCAGACCACTGGCACAGGCTGCGTGCCGGTGAGTGCAGTGCATTCACCGGAGTGTGCAAACCACGAGGGAACGGTGGCTGGTGTGCTCGGCCAGGGCCCAGTGAGAGTCGGCAGGTGCAGGCTCCCCCGAGGCCTCGCTGCTGACCGCCGGCTTGTTTCTTCAGCTGCGGACCTTTGCGCCTCCGACCTGCGGGAGGCGGCGTGGTGGCGCCGGCAGATCTTAACCCCGCCCTGGGTGCTGTGGCTTGCTGGGTTGGAGCGTCGTCACCCTCAGCAACCCATCGATGTTACTCTCCCTCTCCCGTGCCCGCCCCCACCAATAAGCATGTTTCCTGGTGAGGATTTTTTAAAAGATTTTATTTATTTATTTATTTATTTTCCCGGAGGGAGAGGGAGAGAAACATCAATGTGTGGTTGCCTCTCACATGCCCCCAGTGGGGGATCCAGCCCACAACCCAGGCTTGTGCCCTGAGCGGGAATCAAACTGGTGAGCCCTTTGGTTCACAGGCCAGCGCTCAGTCCACTGAGCCACACCAGCCAAGGCTAATAGCAATTTTTATTGCTCTTGAAATCTGGATACATGAACGTCCAAGGTCAGCCATTCGTTTGCTCAGACAGACCTGGGAGTCACTGGGGAAGGGCCTCACAGCCGGCTGCTGTGGCAGGTACCCTTGTTGTCACTGAGGACTGTCACCACTCCCCAGAGTGGGTATCTGGGACCCACCCTTGTAAAAAACCAAGGGCTTTATAGCAGATTGAACACGTGCCTATAGTTAGCCAAGCAATACCAAGAGATACTGGTTTTTAAGAAAACCATACTGAGAATGTTCAAATATAGGTAGAAACAGTAGTCTGTAGTCACCCAGCTCCACCATTTACAGAACTCTGCCACTTTGGTTAAATGTCCTTCCTCCTGTCCTCCTCCTAAGTTGGAGTGTCTTGAAGCAAATCCCCGTTTCTCCCCTCACTCGTGAGTAGGAAGCATTTGTAACAGAAGAACAGCGGCTCCTTCCTGTCACCAGCCCGCCCCGCCCGCCCCGATCACGTGCAGCTTCAGGCTTTTCTCCGAAGTGTCGGCTGTGGGCTCCGAGTCAGGACCCTGCGTCTCGCAGCCTCTTCAGTGGGAGGAGGGAGTGCGCACGGCGGCCGGTGAGCCCTGAGGGGCTCTGTGGCCATATGGGCCTTGTACGTGCCCTCGCCTGCCTCCTTCTCTTAGGGTTTTCAAGCAAATTGAAGACCCGTTACTTTACTTCATTATTATTTTTTAATCCTCACTGGAGGGTTTTTTAAAAATTGGTTTCAGAAAGAGAGCAAGGGAATCATCGATGTGAGAGGCATTGAGCAGTTGCCTCCCACACGTGCCTGGACCGGGGATCGAACCCACAGCCTGCTGGTGTGCAGGACGACGCTCCAGCCAGCAAGACTGCGGGCCAGCCACGCACTGACCGTCTGCAGCAGGAGCACCCAGACAGCAGCGGCATCTCTGCTCGCTGCCCCATGTTGCTCCTCGTGTTGTTGGAACTGTGTGTCACGGAAGGGGCTGCCCATTGCACTTTGGATTTGCATCCTGTTAATTTGGGGGATGTACTTGGACTTGGTAATGAAAGAGAAATAGAAAAGCTCATGAGGTTGGTTTCAGTTCCTCAGGCGAACTTGTACCGAAGTGCAGCTGTGAGTCGGGGGGCGGCTGGTGTGGTTGAGGAGGCGCGAAGACTCCTGCCTGTCTGACGCCGGAGGCTCTGTAGGCTGGCTGGGACCTCAGGAGTTTCAGAGGTGACCGCTGCATGCTTGGCGCAGCTGCCAGCCCAAGGGTGTGGCCAGGGTGCGGTGGCCCCAGCTGCCCGCCTGTGGCAGAGGCCACGTTCAAGCCTGCAGCCCCTGTCGGGAGGTGCGCGTCCCAGCCTGACCACGGAAGGGCCAGCGGGTGCCGTCCAGCTGCCTCAGTCTTGGCCCGTGTGGGATGGGGCGCCTCCGACGGGGCAGTGGCACCAGAGTGAGGACGGGTTGGTGACGGTCATGTTCCCTGTAGGTGGCAGGCTGGACCTGGCAGTTACTCTCTGGTACTTTAGCATACTTACAGCGTGTCAATGGGAGTGTGTGTGTCACCCTCGAGGGCCTGGCGTCCCCCCCACCCCCCCAGCAGTGGGACGGCAGGGTCACAGCTCTGCCGACGGCCTGGGGAGGTGTTGGGTGCACTCTGACGTGGACACAGGGGACTTTGCCTGCTACCTTTCTGTTTCTTCAGTTTTGGCACAAAGTGTTTCCCAAGCAGAAGCCCTGACCAGAGCCGGGTGGCTGTGGGTCACAGGGGACAGACAGGCACCTCTCAGCAGGCCTGGTCTTAGTGGATTAGATGGTCGGCATGCTGAGTCAGCTCGGCCACAGCTTAGCAGGGTTTTGACCCAGGAGGGCAGAAGGAGCCCAGGCCACAGGGCCTGGAGGTGGGGCGGCCAGAGGCTTTGAGGGCCCGAGGAGAGTGAGAAGCCACAACGAGTGGATGGACGTAGGTAAGACCGCTAGACGCACCTTCACGGTTCTGCGTGAAGTGCACCGCCGGTGTCGGAAAACCGGGAGAGGACCGGGCCAGCGGTGTTCGGGAAAATGATGTTAGACTTCTTAAATTTCTTAGGAAAAAGTATATTTTCTTTAATTTTTTAAGTATGTTTTACTGGTTTTGCGATTGCAGTTGTCCCATTTTCCCCCCTTGTTTCCCTCTGCCCAGCACCGTGCTCCCACCATCCTCTCCGCCCCCCCGCCCTAGTTCATGTCCATGGGTTGTACATGCAAGTTCTTTGGCTTCTACATTTCCCACACTACTCCCGCCCTCCCCCTGTCTATTTTCTACCTACCGTCCATGCTACTTATTCCCTGTAACTTTTCCCCCATTCTCCCCTCCCCTGTCGCTAACCCTGCATGTGATCTCCGTTTCTGTGGTTCTGTTCCTGTCCTAGTTTGCTTAGTGTGTTTTTGTTTTTTAGGTTCAGTTATTAATAGTTGTGAGTTTGTTGTCATTTTACTGTTCATAGTTTTTGATCTTCATATTGCTTAGATAAGTCCCTTTAACATTTCATATAATAAGGGCTTAGTGAAGATAAACTCCTTTAACTTGACTTTATCTGGGAAGCACTTTATCTGGCCTTCCATTCTAAATGATAGCTTTGCTGGGTAGAGCAATCGTGGATGTAGGTCCTTGCCTTTCATGACTTGGAATACTTCTTTCCAGCCCCTTCTTGCCTGTAAAGTGTCTTTTGAGAAATCAGCTGACAGTCTAACAGGAACTCCTTTGCAGGTAACCATCTCCTTTTGTCTTGCTGCTTTTAAGATTCTCTCCTTCACTTTAATCTTGGTAATGTAATTATGAGGGGCCCAGGTGTGCGCTTCCTTGTAGCTGTAGCTATTACACACTTGTTTGCGTTTCCCGTGTGAGAGCAGCCCCCCAGATTCTCTCCCGTCTTCGTGTTGTTCTCAGTGACCTGTGCTAGTTCGCAGGTGAAAGCGTAGCGTTAACTAGCCTTCGTCCACTAACCACTGTGGAGGAAATGTGAGTGCTTCCTGGTTCCAGGGCTCCAATTAGCTGTTCACTCCTTCAAGGAGGAAGTCGGGAGGCAGAGGCTGCCCACTGTCCCTGTGTCTTACTCCAGAAACAGCCGCTGGTGACGTTTCCTTGTGTCTGTGGACAGAGGGTCACTCCTCCGGGCACGGACGTGCCTTTCTGTGGGCCCAGAAGAGCACTGGTGGACAGCTGGTGCCTGCGGGACAGGACCCAGCACCTCAGCCGGGTGGGGTCGCCCGGGCCCCACACTGGTGCAGCTGCTCCGTCCCTCTGTGCTTCCCCGGGGCCGGGGCCGTCCTGTGTGTGCACACGGCCAGGGCCCTGGGCTGGGCCCCTCCTCAGGCACCTTTGAAGTGGAGAAGGGAGACTGCGACCTAAAATCTTCTAAATGTCTGACATAGGTCTCTCCCCAGACTGTGTAAATTCAGTGGGACTTTCAAGACTCTCGTCTTTCTTGCGAGTGGAGATGGGAATGATGCTTGTCTTACCGTCGGCAAACACGGGTTCTGAAGCCTGTGACCAAGACTTGCCTGTGGGTGCTGACCACGAGGGGCTGCCGCCAGGAGGCTGGGCTGGCTGTCGGGGCTGCGCGGCGCCAGCAGGGGAGTGCGTCTCGGCTCGCTGCTGCCGCTGCTGTCGTCATCCCAAGAGGCCGGCACATACGGGGGCCCCTCCGCGTGGAGGTGCGCAGGTGACTGTCCTGTGCACCGCCTTCTGCGACATGGAAGAAAGCCTATCCCGCGAGAGGAGACCTTCCAGTTCAGTGTCTCAGGGGCCACCCCACCTGGTGTTCGAGGGTGGGTCTCTCCCTGAGGACCCCAGCGCCGCAGAGAGCACTCCTCCCGCCCACACCCCCAGGAGGCTCTTGTGTTCAGGCCTCAACCTGAAAACCGCCGTAGCGTTCTGGCATGCGAAGGAGGACCGGAAGTCGTGTGTGTGGCTGAAACGGGGAGTTGAAGTCCTTGTGCCTCCCAACGAGACCTGGGCGGGCATCTTCCTTCCTGGTGACTGCGAGGGGGCTCTGGGAGGGGGCTCTTCATAGGTGGGGAGGGCGTGCCCCCCAGACGGCTGCACGGTGGACCTGCCCTACGTCGCCTCCTGCATGCAGCCCCGGCCTGTCGGGGCTGCTGTGTTGGTGTTTTGCTTGCTGGGATCCCAGAGGCTGCAGGACGCCTCCCCGAGCCCTGCAGAGCCACTGTGTGGGACAGCCATGGAGGCCAGCCTGCCAGGCAGTCACTGTCCCCCCTTCCCGGCCTGGGTCACCATGGGAAACACTGTCCGAATGTCAGCCTCAGCTGCTGGGGTTCTCTGCTGAGACCCAGAGCCTGAGAAATGCCTAGAACCAGTTGCCCTTCTCCAGGCCACCGCCGTCTTGGCGTAGTCTGTTGGGCACCGTCACTGCTCAGCACTTAGAAGTGATAAAACCCGTGCTGGAGGAGCCCCGCTGGGGGCGTTCCGTGCGTATCTGGTTTGCGCAGAAACCGCTGCCGCTCTCCAGGTGTCAGCGTCCCCCTCACCTGCTTCTGTCCTGCCTCAGCCGTGTGTCAGCCGTGCTCGTGTCTCTGTTTCAGACCTGACTCTTGGAGGCGACTGGAGCACCTGAGGCCAGAAGATGAGTGAGCTGGACCAGCTACGGCAGGAGGCCGAGCAGCTGAAAAACCAAATTAGGGTATGTACTGCGTGTGTTCGCTTCTGCTGGCATTTGCATTTTGGGTCAGATGGGACCAGATTTGGGAAACCCTACCTACAGGACGGCGGTGCGGTGTTGGGGACTGAGACCGAGTCTTGCCGGGCCCGGGACTGGCTGGCAGCAGGCCCCATCTGGCCCGCCCAGTGCTCTCAGGGTTTGTCCAGTGTCTTGCTGTTTGAGTATGTGACAGCGTTGCCATATAATTTATAAAACATCTTTCTTTACATTCTTCTTTTAAATTTATCGATGAGAGAGAAAGAGGAACGTCAGCTTGTTCCACTTACCTATGCACTCATCGGTCAGTTCTTGCACGTACCCCAACCTGCACCCCAACCCTGAAACGTGGGCAGGTCAGGGCGAGGCGCTGACCCATCGAGCCGCCCGCCCAGAGCGTGCGCGGCGTCAACCTCCGAGTCAGCCTCGTGACGCCCTGCAGGTCGCTGCAGTGGGCTGTCTGCCTCTGTCCTCTGGGACCGTTGCACAGGAACCTTGTTTGGAAATAAGAGTATTAGCAACAACAACAGAAGGTGTGTTAGGAGTGCCTGCTTAGTTTTTGATTTTGAAAAGGGGTGTTCCGTATGGAAGTTTCTGAGTGGACGGCTGGCGCAGGCTGCTGGAGCGGATATGTCACTGGAGGTGAAACGCCCAGGTGGGAGCCTGGGAGCTGCCCCGGCTTGGCACGCAGCTGGCTTGGCACGCTGCTCTGTCGCTGACCTGTGAGGTTGGACCTGTGAGGTTGCGCTGCAGCGCCCGGGCTCGCTCTTCTTTCTGATTGGTTGGTTTGAGGCGGGGAGGGGCAGAGAAAGACAGACAGACATTGATTTGTTGTTCTACTTAGTCACGCCCTCCTGGGTTGATTCTCCCACTTGCCCCAGGACGCACTGTGCAGCCTTGGAGCTCAGGGACAACGCTCCGACCCCTAAGCTGCCTGGCCCGGGGACCCAGGAGGTTCTCAGGAGGAGGAGCAGTGGGTTTAGAAGGAGTTAGTTCTGTTGTCCTTCAGTTTTGTAAGGCAGCACCTTACAAAAAGATTTATTTATTTATTTTTAGTGAGGGGGGAGGGAAGGAGAAAGCGAGGGAGGGAAACATCCGTGTGTGGTTGCGTCTCACACGTGCCAGAACCCACCGCGCAGGCATGTGGCCCGAGCAGGAATGGAACGTCGGGCCTCTTCGCTTTTGGGGACGAGGCCCCAGCTGCTGAGCCACCCTGGTCGGGCCTGTAAGGTAGTGCTTTTGGGAGTAGTTTCCAGGGAAACATGTACTGCAGGCAGGCATCTCTGTTCTCGGACTATTGGTGGGAGGTGTAAGGGGGGCTTTCCAGAGGAGCCCCCCCCCCAACACGCACAGACTGGCTCTGTCCGTGTGGCGTGGTGAGGGCTGCCTCCTCCCGGCCGCTGTGTCTCCTTTCTAGGCCGGGCCCCTCGTACCACCACGGCCACCGCGGCCTCGCACGGGCTCGGCTCCTTCCTCGGGTCAGTGTAATGGTGGTGGCTCATGCTGCTTTTCACTTTTACTCTTAATATTTTATTGTTTGTGCCCCCTTTGCCCCCTGCACTCAGCCCCCATTATTTTCTTTTGTTTTCTTATTTTCTTTAAAGATTTTATTTATTTATTTAGGGAGAGGGGAGAGCAACATCAGTGTGTGGTTGCCTCTCACATGGCCCGCACTGGGGACCTGGCCCGCAACCCAGGCATGCGCCCCGACTGGGAATCCAACCAGTGACCCTTTGGTTCACAGCCCGAGCTTAATCCACTGAGCCACACCAGCCAGGGCCATTATTTTCTCTTAAGTGACCGGTTACATTGGAAAGCCTGGTGGTAGCTGGTGGGAAGAGCTGTCGGCATTATTTCAGACGCTCTTTCATGCACTTGAGAACAGGTAATGGGACTGAGGTTGGCACAGGGGAAACAGAAAATGTCCTTTTGCTGGAAGAGTTTCAGATCTTACCATCGGAAAGGTCTGCCGCGGCTCAGTAGAAACCAGGGCACCTGACTGGGGCAGCCCCGTGGACTGCGGGCCGGTCTGCCAACGAAGGGTCGCTGGTTCAGCGCCCAGCAGGGCACAGGCCTGGGTTGTGGGCCAGCGGGAAAAGGAACAGGGGCGTTAACAAGCTGTGTCTAAGTCAGCACACCCAAACCGTTTCACAGGTAGTGAACCGTCTTCTACACGCGCCCCCCTTTTATAGGAAGTGCACTTGGTGTGTCCTACGCTGGAGGGCACGGCCCCATTTGCATGTGCCATGGCTCCCGGCTCCCGGCAGGGTCGGCGGGGCTGCAGGCCTGCACCCTCCCCCGGGGCTCTGTCTCTGAAGGTGGAGCCAGCCTGTGTCTGCTTAGTGCAGGGACAGCAGAGGCTGGGGCATCCCATGCACCATGGAAGGCAGGGGGCAGGCACACCTCTTCCTTCCGGTTGCCCAAGGGGCCAGGCTTCGAAATGAACGAGGGCATAATGGACAGGACATGGCGGCCGGGCGTGGGGGCTGCTCTTGTCCTTGGTGGTGGGTGTTCTGAAGCTGAGAGACCCTGGAGGATTGTCTCACTGGCTTCCGACTGTGTGTGAGGAAGCAGGCCAGGGACGATGATGAGAAACGCCACTCGATGCCCAGATGCCTTTTAGGGAACAGCTGGGCCCCCGGTGCCTGCGAGCAGCACCTCCCGTGGGGTTGGGGCTGGCAGGTTAAGGGCTCAGACGCGGTCCCCAATTTGAGGGCCACAAGAGGGAACTGTCACCCGTAATGACACCTCATAGCAAACTGCGCAGCGTCTGCACTGGGTACGGTGTACGGTGGGCGTCTCTGCTCCAACTCGTTCGGCCGGGAGCGAGACGAAGAGATGCTGGGTCTGGCCCTCACAGGACGTGTGCCTGCGCCCCTCCCACCAGCTGGCAGCCGGCGTGGGAGCTGCCTGGGCTGAGTCTGCGCACCCTGTTCCTGCTGAGGGCGGCTGGGGGGGGGGCCCTGCTTTAATTTGGGGGCACTAGTCAGGGTGAAGTTAAGCATGCTTAAGTCCCATGCTTCATTGTTTCCATTTAAAGAGTTCTTTTTATTAATTTTTTAAACTAAAAGCCACAGGCAGCATTCGCAAGAGAGGGGTGCGGACACCAATCTCAAGCTCCGTATCTGAAGGGCAGAACTCAATGCAGAAAGGCCCGAGGCTCCGGGCTCCGCCGCCTGTTCTCACTCCCAGGCCTAGGTGGCCGCAGCGCCTGTGGTTCATTGTGTGGCTAGTCAGGCAGCATTCGCTGAGCAGAAAGCTGGCACCCTGGTCTCTGGAACATTTACGATAGTAGTCTCTCGCGTCTGTTTCCATGTTCTCGGTTGGTGAGCGTTCCCTCCAGCTTCCTGGAATAAAAGCCATCAGCAGGGAGGCGTGTGCCCTTGAGGAGGGTGTCCTGGGGCCCCGCCCCGCACAGGGGAAGGGGAAGCAGCCTGTGAGGTGACTTCCTAACAGAGACACTCTTCTCACGGGACATGGTTGTCCTTTTCCTGGGAAGTCACATTTCAGCTCCTGTAAAACCGCTGTCTCACTTTCCTTCCTGACACGTGGCTGTTTGTGAAATGTACACTGACTGGAGATGGCAGCATTCAACTTCCTAGTAACTTTGATCCCTTAAGGACAGTAAAGCATTTAATTAGCTTTGGTGCGTCCTGTTGTAGTTCTTCCCTGTGTCACCCAGGCATTTCCCAGACGAGAACTCAGGTAACAGGTAACACAGGTAATACCAGCTAGCGACGCCAGGCCCTTTGCCCTTTTCCGTGGGTTGAGCACCCGTGGGGTTTGACATGAAGATGGTTCTTGGCTGACCCAGCCCAGAAGAGCACCTGGGCCACTAGTCAGACGGGAGGTGGGTGTGCGGGTCTGGACAGGTGCAGGCAGCTCCCAGTTCTGGGATTCTCTGGCGACACCCAGCCTCCAGGGTGTTCCCCAGGACGGCTGCGGCCTGGAGCATGCTGGGCCCCTAATCCACGTGGTGCATGTGGGTGGGCACGGGCCGAAGTTTGTACGGACAGTCCCTACCTGGGCCTGCACGGTGCGGGGCAGGGCAGGGGTGCCCTCCGTTGCCCGCCCTGTGCTCTGGCTCTGACAGCGTGCGGAGGCCCTCAGGGACTGTGGGGTGAGGGCGTGGAACTGGATGTGCCTGAGGCTTGACTGAGCTGCTCTCTGTCGCTTTCTTCTCAGGACGCCCGGAAAGCCTGTGCGGATGCGACGCTCTCCCAGGTGAGCACGAGGCCGGCCAGCACCTGCCTGGCAGGAGATGCCACCCCTCCTCCGGGACGCCCGCTGCTCCCATGCAGCTGTTCCACGTGTCTGCCCCACACTTCTTGATCTCGGGCAGGTCCGGGTGGGCACGTGTGGGTCTGTGCCGCAGCAGTGCTGTGCGGAGTAGGCAGTAGTAGCTAGTAACCCGGGAGGTGGGAGCAGCCTGTTGGTGGGCAGGAGAGGAGACAGGAGAGCGAAGAGGGAGGGTCCACCTGGCCAGCACAGTGCCATGGCAGGGGCTGAGGTGCAGAGACCCACGCTCCTGCGGACACCGCAGCCGGAAGGCAGGTGACCCGCAAATGGGAGGTCCCTGTGGCCAGGCAGGGCTGGCACAGTGGTGGGAGCAGCAGAAATGAGACCGCGTGGAGACGATCCCGCCACAGGAGGGTGACCTGCAGGGACATCTCTTTTCCAGATCACAAACAATGTCGACCCCGTGGGGAGGATCCAGATGCGCACCAGGAGGACCCTGCGGGGGCACTTGGCCAAAATCTACGCCATGCACTGGGGCACGGACTCCAGGTGTGTGCCTGTGCAGGGTCATGTCCGAGGCAGTCAAGGGTTCTGGCTTCACGGGGGCCCTCTCCGAGTGTGCTCGCTGTGGCCTGTAAAGCAGGGTAAGGGCCTTGGTCGGATGTCTGGGCAGGCCAGCTGTGGGCCATGGGTGCACACTCCCTGTCTGTATCTCTGTTGGCCTCAGCCCCTTTCTGCACGACCCTCGTCAGTCCCTGTCAGCTCTGCCCTCCCCTCCCCTGTTCCCCCAGTGCACAGCCCAGTGCCTGCGGGGCCGTGGGCAAGGTCCCAAGCCCTCGGAGTCGGGCTCCTCGGGGCTCCTCAGCTGGGGCTTGTGGCTTCAGAGCCCGGTGCAGGTTTGGGAGGGACAAATGGGTTGAGCACCAGAACAGCGGCGTGGGCACAGGGTGTGCCACTGGCTTTCTCCCGGGGGCTGTGTCCAGCGCGGGAATGTGCGTCTCAATAGCTGCCCAGCCCCTGGCCCACCTGTCATCATTGTCGGGGGGAACCCCATCGTGCACTCACTGTCCCTCTCCTGAACCCGCCCCTTGTTCAGCTGCCGTCCTCTGGCCTCGTCTGGTGGCTCGTCTCCAACTCCCTCTTTGTCCTCTTCATGTTCGCCGTCCCCCTGCCGCGGCGCCAGTGCCCGTCCGCTCGGCTTTCTCCTTCCTGTCCAGGCTGTGGTCCCCCCAGACCACAAAACAAAGTGCTGGGCGCCCCTGTGACGAGGACACGTTCCCCAGACACCCAGCTGACTCTTCGCATGCCTGCGTTCCGTGGCGCTGTCTGTGCAGCTTGGGCTTCTCTCTGTGGGTGAGACTGTCTGCTCTTCCGAGTGTGAGCAGCTCAAGGACACGCAGCTGTCTCTGGCGGCTGCACTAGCTCGGGCTGCGACCAGGAAGAGCATAGAAGGAGAACGCCCTCGTCCGCTGCCCCGCCATGGAAGTTCTGTATCTTGCTGTGTTTAATGCACACTTTCGTGCTGAAGCTTTTGAGGGCATCTGACATGGTCCTGTGTGTGGTGTGCACGGTGAAGTGCTTTCTGCATGGGGGCACAGAAAGCGACAACCAAACAGTCCACAACAGCCCAGCCGTCCCTCCACCTGAGGGAGTGTTGGTGCCCTGGCTGGGTGTCTTTGGAGCCGGCCTCAGCCCCTTGGAGAGCTGGGTAGGCTTCTCCAACAAGGCCATGTGTCATCGAGCCCCGCAGGGTGACTGGGGGCTGCAGGCCAGGCGCAGGCAGCTGTGTTGCTGGCAGGAAGGTGGATGTGTGGCCAGAGCAGGGGCGTGAGCGAGGGCTCAGGTGAGGTGGGGCGGGTGGGGCCGGCCAGCTGGGCTCCCGACCTTTTTGCGAGAGGCCTCACCCCCGCCTGCTGGCTCAGGCTCGCGGTGCTGTGACAGCCGGGAGCAGGGGAGAGTGGGGGCCGCGTGGCACCCCCAGTTCAGGCGCATCCGGAGCAGGGCCTATGGAGCTTCGGGCGTCCGTGTTCCTCGTGCTGTCTGCACCTCCCGCCTGCATGGGGCCTGCTGCAGGAGACCCCCGACGCGGACAGGGCAGTGTGAGCTCAGTCCGTCCCGTCCACGGCTTCGCTGGCAGACTCGCATGCCAGTGGCCATGTGGCCTTCACAGCCACAGAGAGGCCTCTGGGAAGGGCTCGCGCGTGTTGGTGTGTTGGTGGGCCTCTCCCTGCAGTGAGGGCCTACTCTCCAGTGTAAAGGGGTTGGTTCCACTTCAGTTCTGCTTCTTACAGCTCTGGGGTTTCTCGGGGGGCCCGACCACTGCAACAGCCTTACTCCCCTCTCTCAAGTCTGCTGCGGTCTCGTTGTGGTTGGGAGGGGGACCCCACTCGCCCTCCGAGGCTCCGGAGCCGCCGTCTTCTGAGTCAGGAAGCGCCTGCAGTCCTGGGAGGTGGCCCCCCATCCCTGGCCTCTGGTCTGTGCCCTTTCTTCCTGGCCCCTGGGCCTCTCTGCACTGCAGTGGGCGGTGCCTCCGGAGCCCATCCCCGAGGATTACCAGGCACGAATCTCTTCTCATCTCTGGAGGATCAGTGGGCATTAGTGTCCTTGTGACCCCTGCACGTCAGCAGGTTCTAAGCTCTCTGGGTGGGGGTGGGGCTGCCCGGAGGCGACCTTGATGGAGGGCAAGTCTAGGCCAGAGAGGCAGGCAGCAGAGGGGGCTCTACTCCATTTCCCAGAGTCCTCAGGTGCTGATGGGTCTGGCACTGAATGGAGACGATGCGGGGGATTTGCTTAAAAAAGGAAGTGGGTCTGAAAGTAAATGCACTTGGGCCAGCTCTGCAGTGAGTTTGGCGACACACAGCTTTAAGTGTCTACTGTTTGCAGAGCCCACTGCTGACCCCCCCGGTCAGGGAGGACTGTGCTGGGTGCGTCAGGTGTGTGTCTTGGTGGGAACCGTCCAGATTGTCGGACTGGCTTGAGTTTCACCTCCAGGTTTTGATCAGTTCAAGAAGCCAAGTATGCTTGTGGCTAACATGGCTAAAACCTGCATATTTTGATAAAAGCTTTAAAATCGAAACTCTGTTCATCGCACTGATGCATGTCTGTGCAGGACGGCGTGTGTGGTGTGTGCCTGCTGCTGTCCGTACTCAGCCCTCCTGTGGCCACGGGCGCCTCGCTGACTCTGGCATGGAAGTCCTTCCGTGCCGCCCCGTGGTCGTGCGGCAAAGCCTGGCAGAGCACCTCTCCCCCACATAGACCCACACTCAGCGCACACGCGGGAGTGGCACAGTGGGAAGCGCTCGCTGACTGTCGCTCGTTTCTCCCATGGACCCGGCATGGCCGCTGTGGTTGACCACCACCCGCCAGTGGGCGGGTGGGACGGCCTCCTCCGCATCTGAGGAGGGCCAGCACAGTCTCTGTGCGCAGAAGTACCCCCTGTGCTCGGAACCTCGGGGCCTGTCACGTGCTCACGCCCAGGTGCCATGTGTCGCAGCAGAACAGGAAATTTGTACCAGTGTTCTGCCTGAGCCACACACGGGTGCGCCTTGGCGGCCGGGTCTGCCCGAGACGCTGAACTCACCTGAGTCTCAGCCGCTCTCTGTGGAAATGTCCTCAGTACTTTCAAAGTTGACCTAGTAACGAGAACTGTTTTTTTTTTAAGATTTTATTTATTTATTTATCTAATTTAGAGGGGAAGGAGAAGGAGAGAAACATCAATGTATGGTTGCCTTTTGTGGGT
Source organism: Sturnira hondurensis (assembly GCF_014824575.4). NCBI lineage: Eukaryota > Metazoa > Chordata > Mammalia > Chiroptera > Phyllostomidae > Sturnira > Sturnira hondurensis. The sequence continues at coordinate 4,284,313 of NW_028086562.1, forward strand.
CCCCTGCTGGGAGTTGGCCTGCAGGGAACAGGCCCGCGCTCAATCCACTGAGCTACACCAGCCAGGGCGAGAACTTTCTCTTTTGCTCATAAGCACGGGTGCCTGGTCTCCAGCAGACTCAGCGTGGAGGCCCCGGGTCCTGCCGCCTGGGGCTGCCAAGCTGCTGTGGCTCTGACGGGCCGACTTGTCTTCCCACAGGCTCCTTGTGAGCGCCTCCCAGGACGGGAAGCTCATCATCTGGGACAGCTACACCACCAACAAGGTAGGGGCTGCGGGGGCTCGGAGCCAGGGCGGGCGGGGCCGCGGCCCCGGAGGCTGCCGTGTTTGTTGGCGAGTCACAGGCAGGGGCCGGCGGTTTCTCCTCCCTGTGTCTGGGAGGCCTCATGTTTTGTGTAAAAATGTAGGGGCGTGGCGTTTCATTTACTTCAGAGTTTTTATGAGACCTAATCCGCATGGCATTCCACCTTGAAGTGTGGATAGACTTTTGAGACACGTGATCCAAGGCTGTGTCCTGCAGAACGGGCAGCACGCTTGTCGGCCCGGCACCACTGGAAGACCCGAGTCAGCCTTGCTTCCCCAGCGAGCCCTCGGTGTGCGTGGAGGGCCGCCCTGGCCACAGCCTGCGGGGGCACGGGGAGGCGCACGGGGGGTCGAGTGCAAGACCGTCCGGGTGGGTCACTGCAGGAAAACATTTTGGCTCGTCGGCGATTTTATAGCCGTTTGGACAGGCTGACCACTTGCTTTCCTCTTTCATTTTTTTAAGACTAAGGGAACTTCTCGCCAGCAGATGAACCTTAACAGTCGAGGGTGAAGGCGCATGGTCTCCTCTCACTCGGTGCGCGCTCTGACCCCGGAGCTGCACTGTCCCTGCGGTGCCGGTCTGCCCGCTGGAGACACCAAGAATAAAGCCGTGGGCACGGGCCTCCTGCGGCCCAGTGCCAGTCAGGTCGCTGCTGCATCTGCCTGGCCGCCACACCAGTGGTCTGAGCCTGCGTGCTTGCCTCTCCGTGTCTAGGTCCATGCCATCCCACTGCGCTCCTCGTGGGTCATGACCTGTGCGTACGCCCCCTCTGGGAACTACGTGGCCTGCGGTGGCCTGGACAACATCTGCTCCATCTACAACCTGAAAACCCGTGAGGGGAATGTGCGCGTGAGCCGCGAGCTGGCCGGACACACAGGTACGCACCCCCTCTTCTCAGCTGACGTGGTGAGATCGGCTGCAGCCGTGGTGGAGAAATTCTGGAAAGGAAACCAGGGACAGGTCCTAATCAGCATTTAGCAGCAAGAAATGGGGGGTGGGGCACACGACAGGAGGCTCTGTGGCTTCCCCTGCTGGGGCCCTCGAGCCCTGACAGTGACCTCCAGGGCCCCCGCTCCCCTGTCAGCACGGTGTCCTTGGAGCTGGCCCCACACTGGTCTCCACCCTGTGTGTGCCGCTCAGGGCCTTGCCCGGTCACAGGGCTCGACGCGGCTCCGTCACTTTGCCGCCTGCCCTCCTGTCCTGCCTTCTTGTGCCCTTTGAGAATTTGTTTACTGGGGAGGGAGAGAAACACCCATCCGCCGACCCCGCTCGTGCCCCTCCCGGGAAGCCAACAAGCAGCCCTCGGCTCTGCGGGACGGCGCCCACCCACCGAGCCCCACTGTGCAGGGCCTGTCCCGCCCTTTTCCGGGGAGACTTGGTGTTCAGAATCCCATTTTGCTTTTTTGTATTTTTTCTGGTTACCTGTTGGTATTGTTCTCTAGTGGTTTATCGAGGGGTCGCAGCACGCGTCACACACAGGCCCTGCGCAGCCCGGAGGCCCCTTTCTGCCCTTCACGCGGCTTCGGCGCGCGTCAGTGTTACACATGCATTAAGCCCCTACACACACAGTTGCACTCTCGTCCTTCGAACTGTCCCCTGTGGGCCCCAGGCTCCCGGGCCCTCCGCGCCCTGCCCGTTGCATGCTCTAAGCAGCAGGTCCTGGGTTCCTGCTGGTTCCTCACTGATGGTTCATCGTGAGCACCTTCGTCAGGCCTGGCGCCTGCCTGCTCACGGGGCCACCGCGAGATCCCACCTGCAAGGCTTAGGATTTTTTAAACACATCTTCGAAACAAAACGTAAAACTTGAGGGAATATTTTAGAAATTTTATTTCCTTCACACATCTTGAAGTTTTACGTCTTGAGAGGTGAAAGCTTTTTAATGTTTGGTCTCTTAAGAGTGTTTCTGACTTTCTTCAGATACAGTACATCGTTGTCAGCTTCAGACTGGCACAGGTTAACATTCGACACACATGGAACAGTCTCGCTTTACTCGGGCTGAGTGTGGACAGTCAGCGCGCTCAGCCGGTCCCCCCGCCCAGCGCGTGTGCCTGGCGGTCACCACGTGTCACCATGTTCTCTGAGGCCTGAGCAGGGGTCTGCGGCTTTGTGGGCTTTGTGGGGCTGTGGTCAGGAGAGGGCCTGGCGCAGGTCCAGAGACTCAGCTGCGCAGAAAAGCCGTCTGAGCTCCGGCTCCGCGGCCTCCATCCAGGGGTCCGAGGGGACGTGGGCGTCAAGAACGAGGTTCTTGGTGATTAGCTGGGATTGCCGTTGTCCCCGTGGCACACGAGGGCCCCTGGGGGACACGCAGCGGCTCTTGCTCTCCAGTCAGCTCCTTGGGCGGCGGGAGGTCCAGCAGCACAGCTGTGCTCACCTCGGGGTCGGCGCAGGTGAGCCGGTTCTGGGGTGAGGCGAACCGAGGGTCTCAGCTTCGTGTGTAGAGAGCTCGTGCACCTGGGAGGAAGGAGGGGGCGGGGGCGGTGAGACGGGCAGCCTGCTCGGCGGGCGGGTGCATCTGTCTTGGCTGCTCTTTGAGTCCGTCAGGCGGATGCGGGTGTCCCCGGGAGTGGCCAGGGGAGCACATCCACGGTGACGGAGGTGGGGCGTTACCGTCAGGGTCACTGTTACTAACATGCGGCACTTGAAGTCAGACGGCCCGAGGGCTGTTGGCGGAGAACAGCCACCCACAGGCATGTGGTGGTGCTCGAGGGGCGACCTACTCCTGGCGACACGGCTGTGACAAGGGCGCAGGCCGTCCCCGAGGACTGTTCTCCACAGACAGTTTGGGGCAGAGCCCTGTGGGTCAGTGAGGGCACCCACGGCGCCGCCCTTCCAAGCCAGGTGGTCGGGGGTGCAGCAGCTCCCACCAGCCCCACGTCCCCACGGACCTACTGGGCTGTCTCCAGCCTCCCGTGTAGGATAGTGGGTTCATGTAGCGAGAGACCCTGTATCATTTATTTTAAGTGTTTCACTTTATTTCTTTCTTATTTTCAATTTATTTTTAGAGAGAGGGAAAAGGAGGGTCAAGGAGAGGGACAGAAACATCAATGTGAGGTTGCCTCTTGCCTGCCCCCTACTGGCGATCTGGCCTACAACCCAGGCATGTGCCCTGACTGGGACTCAAACCTGCAACCTTTGCTTTGTAGGCCCACATTCAATCCACTGAGCTACACTATCCAGGTTTATTTTTTTGTAAAGAAGGGGGAGGGAGAAAGGGAGAGAAACATGGATCAGTTGCCTCAAGCGCCCCCGGTTGGATACCGAATTCCCGCAGCCCAGGCTCGTGCCCTGACTGGGAAGGTCCCTTCGTTTGTGGGACAAGCCCGACCCATCGAGCCCTGCCAGCCAGGCTGAGTATTTTTACGTACAGTGGGTCAGACCCAGTGCCGGTCACTCTTTCTCTCTGGGTGTGAGAGGGAACATGTTTCCTCTGACTCCACCCCAGGAGTCATCCTGCAGCTGCTCTTGGAGAACTCGGACCTTGCTGCCTGCCCCCCCCCCCCCCCAGGCTCATGCTGGCTCGTGGTGGCCAGTGGCCAGGACTCTCCCCACCCCATGCACATGCAGCAGGCCCCGCCCCTGGGTCCCATTTGTTCCTCCGGAGGTGCCGTCCGCTGCTGTTCTCGGAAAGCTCGGTGAGCGCACACAGCTCTTCCCCCAGCCAGAGCTGCCTCCCGTTCATGTGGCTGCCCGGGGCTCCTCAGGACCCCTGCAGGGATGTCCCTGCTTGTCATTGTCCTCCCCGAGGATAGACCAAGCTGTGCGGCTGGCTGTCCTGTCCCTGCGTGTCCTCACTGGGCCCCTGTCACAGGGCGTGCTGTTCGGCCCGCACTGTGCTGGGGGCCACCCAGGTTGAAACATCGGTTCCCACTTCTTCATGTGACACAAAAAGACTTTCTGTAAAACACACGGTTCCTGCTGCTTCTTGTCTTCCGGTCAACGTGCAATGTGCTGTCAGGTCGTCTGCGCCTGCAGCCTGGCCTCTCGGGTGACAGTGGTCAGAGAATGAGTGCCGAGGGCCGACTCCCTCCCCCCACCCCTCCCCCCACCTCCTCCCTGTGGCTGGGCCTGTCTCCTAGGGCCCCAGGGGGGTCCAGGACTGAGATGCCGCCTGCTGCCCAGCTCCCCTTCCTGCTGAGGGAAGGGCAGTCCAGTACCTGTGGTCTCCAGGTCCCCGCTATGGGTCTGGGAGCTCCATCACTCCCCATAGTCTTCCCCGTTCTTGGGAGGTGGCCATGGACACTTGGCGACACCCTGGCCCAGGGAGGCCAGGTTGTTTCTCGGGAATGGCTCCACGTGGAGCCTTCAGCCCCTTGCTCTCCGGCTCTGCCCAGCTGGCCAGCACAGGGCTGTCCTCTGCGGGGCTGGTGCCTGGTGGGGGGAGCCTAGAATGCCCTGGGGCTTCTCCCGTGCTCACAGGGCAGAGGGGCTGAGTGTGGGCGGGCGTAGGTCAGGGGCCTGTCCGTGGGGCACCTGGCAGGATGGGGCTGGGCTCCCAGGGCTGGCTTCAGAGGGAGGCAGAGTCTCGCCATTGTGAGCAGGAAGTGACGCTCCCCTTGGAGACAGGCCCTCGGAGGCCGGGGGTGGCTGGGGGCGGCTGGGGAGGCTGGGTCCGTGCGGAGTGGCGGTTTGTCTTCAGACCCACGTTTCCGTGCAGGTTGCACCCGTCCTGGCTGGGCTTCACCCAGGTGGTCCCAGGCACTGTGGACTCAATCTGGCCTCCAGGAAACGTGTGACCACCATTTTTTCTGGACACAGGCCTGGGGTTTTGAAATTGCCATCTCTAAGTTCTTCTCTTGTGGGAGCCAGTTTAGCAGCAATTGTCAAATAAATGCTTTGTTTTCCCAACGTCCTTACACGGTTCACATTGGCCCTGTTGGTGGAGCTCTTCTTTGGGAGGGTTTTGCTCTTGATTTCACTGGCTCAGCGCAGCCTCTCGGCCCTGCCGAGGCAGTGGGGCCCCTTCCGCGAGGTGTACAGTGGCTGCACCTCGATGCTGGGCCTCGCCTGTGGAGGGCTGGGCCTGCCCCACCACCCCTGCGACCCAGCCTCTCGGGGCTGCTCCCCGGAGAACATGCGCCCAGACCCCAGCCCACCGCGGGGCCGAGGGGGTGGAGGCCACAGTGGGGTGGATCTTCTCTAACTCCCGTTTCCAGAAACTGGTTGCGGCGGGACATTCCCGCTGGCACCATGAGTCCTCCGACTGGGGCGGGGACAGGGGGTTGGGCGCGTTGAGGCCCGGGGCAGCCTCCTTTGACCAGGGTTCTGGGGGTGGGGGGGGCTCAGGCTCCGCCCAGCGGTGCTTCAGACATGCTGCCCTGCTCTTCCTCCCTGAACAGAGGGTGGGGGACTTCCTTGAGACCTTCAGCCCCAGCCACCCATTCTGACCCTGGGTTTCTGCTCACAAGGCCACAGAACCACGGGGCTTGTGGGTTTTATTTGTTGTCTGGGCCTGTTTTCCAGGTTACTTGTCCTGCTGCCGCTTCCTGGATGACAATCAGATAGTTACCAGCTCTGGAGACACCACCTGGTGAGTCCCTGCGGCGTCTGCACTGGGAAATGGCCACAGGACTGCAGGCCAGGGGGCAGTGGGAGCTGAGTGGGGGCGCTGACCCCTGCAGCTGCGTGGCAGCCATGCTCTGGACAGTGGGTGCGTCGGCCCCCGTGCGAGGGTGCCATCCAGAGTGGGTGCTGGGCCGGGCCCTGGGTAGCGGGCTTCACAGCTCCCAGTGGGTGACACCGAGACCCGATGGTTTAGCCTTCCGTACAGCTAGAAGGCCACGGCGGTCAGCTCAAGAATGTTTGTGTTACTGGCACCAAACCATATAGTTTAAATGGTCAGATAGTATTTTATTGATGTCATTTTAGGCTTTGTCCATCCCTGTGGGTGTCCCTGCCCTTTGAGGCACGGACACCTGGTCCCTCAGGGAGCAGGACTGCCCTGGGTCAGCCCCACTCCTTTGTCCACCTCGTCCTTTCACAGGGTTTTTCTTGTTTTAAAGATTTTATTTATTTATCTTTGGGGGGGAGGGAAGGAGAGAGGGAGAGAAATATCAATGTATGGTTGCCTCTCATGGGTCCCCTGCTGGGAACTGGCCTGCAACCCAGGCATGTGCCCTGACTGGGAATCAAACCTCGATCCTTTGCTTCGCAGGCCCGTACTCAATCCACTGAGCTACACCAGCCAGGGCTCTTTCTTTTTTCTATGAATGCCATAGGCCCATGAAAGATGTATAATATAAACATTTCATTTGGGCGATGCAACATGCAAAATCCCATCCGCTTCCCTGCTCTTGCCACCTCTGGGCAGAGGCCTGGACCAAAGGGCTCTGGCTGGGCTGTGCTGCAACGACCCAGGGCCATGCTGTCCAGGGCGTCTCACCCTGATGCCTCGCAGTGGAGGACCTCTGCTGCCTGTGGCGTTGTTCCAAGCCATCAGCTTACCCGTCGGCACTACCCCCCCCCCCCCCGACCTCCCACCTCCTGGCCTGCAGGACCCTGAGGGCCCAGAGCTGGCAGATCTGACTGGCAGGTCCTGTGCCCTGTCCTGTGGCCCCTTGTCCCACTTCAACCCCAGTGTGTGGCAAAGCCTCCAGTGTCCCTGTTGTAAACGGACACAGGCGTCCTCTTTGTTGATTCTGAGTTGGCGTGGAGCCTGGTACGCACATGTGCGGCAGGTTCTCTCTTTGTCCAGAGGCCGATTGGTTTTCAGTCAGACACACACATTCACTCTGGTCCTGGGTGGTTGGAAGGACACTTTGTCACTGTCCTCTGAGAAACCGAGGTGACTGCCTGTCCTATCTCCCACCACAGTGCTCTGTGGGACATTGAGACGGGCCAGCAGACCACCACCTTCACCGGGCACACCGGGGACGTGATGAGCCTGTCTCTCGCTCCTGATGCCAGACTGTTTGTCTCCGGCGCCTGTGACGCTTCGGCCAAGCTGTGGGACGTACGGGAAGGGATGTGCCGGCAGACGTTCACCGGCCATGAGTCTGACATCAATGCCATCTGCGTGAGTTGGGGGCTCGCCTGGGTGGGGCTCAGGGGCCTGTGCCAGCTGCTCTCGAGTCTCATTGGCTACCAGAAACCATGGGAGACACCATCGAACCCCAAAGTGTTTGTTCTCTGTTGTCCCTGAAATGTGACCTGACTTGTGCAGTCCCCTGGGGCAGTGGGCGCTCCCCTTTGGGTGGGGAGCAGATAGGGGGCGACGGCAGCACCGGGTGTGCAGGCCGGGTCTCCCTTCCCCGCAGGGCCTGGACTCGCAGGGAGCCGTGCAGATATGTCTGGTGGGTCAGGGGCCCCTTCCCGGCCTTCTGCACGGGCCAGCCCAGTGGCTGGCACCCTCATCGTCCCCTCGGGGAAAATGCACAAAACAGAACATGCCCCCTGGGTCCCTGCATGTGGTGTGGTCCCCCAGCCTCTGCCATGGTCTAGCCCTTGCTCACTCTCGTCTCATGCTGGCCGTGGGCCTGCTCTTGGGCAGGCAGCAGTTTCAACACTCACTTTTCGTGCCTTTGCACACTCGATTTGCTCTTCCCAGTTCTTCCCCAACGGCAATGCGTTCGCCACCGGCTCCGACGACGCCACCTGCCGGCTGTTTGACCTGCGTGCGGACCAGGAGCTCATGACCTACTCCCATGACAACATTATCTGCGGCATCACTTCCGTCTCCTTCTCCAAGAGCGGCCGCCTGCTCCTGGCGGGCTACGATGACTTCAACTGCAATGTGTGGGATGCTCTCAAGGCCGACAGGGCAGGTCAGTGGCTCGGGGCCTTGCTGTGCGTCCTGCACATCCTGGGGCTGCCCTTCCAATGCACTTGGCCCCTCACCTGCACCGAGCAGCTGAGATACCTGTCATCAGGCTAGGCTGCCTGACTGCACCTACCAGGCCCCATGGCAGCCCCCACGTGCCAGAAGCCCTTCCCACGCACTTGAGAGGTGTGTGGGCACAGCGCAGCAGGCAGGACAGGGCACCTGGCTCGGTCTGCAAGGGTACCCTCGAGTCCCCTGCCCTGTGGCTGCACGGGCTGGGCGCTGGCATCTCTGTGTAGGGCACAGACCTCAGGTGGGATGCCCAGGAAGTAGCCCAGAGTTTGCATGTCGGGCTGGTGTGTGGTTGTCTCGTGCGTTGAAGCTTGTGTAGAACACGAGAGCTTCCTGCACAGGATGTGGCCCCGGGTGGTGGGACCGAGCCTGCTCTGGTGTCAGAAGCGCCCTGCCACGTCCGTCCCAGTCCTTGGCCGGTGGGAGAAGGGTGTGGGACCCGGGGCTGGTGGGCCTCACCTTGGTTGCCACATCTCAGGGGTCAGCTTCCTACCCTGCTTGAACCCCCCTCAACCCCAGCCCCACACCTGCCTGGGGGAGCACTCCCGCCCCGCAGGCTGCACTCCTTGGGGACGCGGACCACAGCTCTCAGAAGGCAGCCCTTGCCAGGCTGTTGGACATCGGCCGTCCGTGTTGTGTGGACCCGGCCCTGCACTGGGCCCCGGGGTCCCAGCCTTGCACTTTCCTGGTGTAACTGCCCTGGGTGCGGGCGGCTTGGGTTTCCTTGTGCTTGTGGTTCCATTTCTTAAGTGAGCTGCTGCTTCTGTGAGTGCTCAGCATTCAGGGCAGGAGGCCCTGGGTTGTAACTCTGTCTGCTCTTGGCCTTGTGCCGTGTCTGCGACAGGCTGGTGGCTAGCCTGCCACGTGGCTATGTTTGGGTCAGAAGTGTCTCAGCTCTTGTTGGGAGAGGAGCGCGGACCCTCACTCACCATGTGATCCCCAGTTTCCCCCACTGTCCTTTCTCTGAGCCCCAAGGCGCTGAGGGCCTGCCCCGTGTGCCGGGTGCTGGGTCTGCCTCCGCGAGTACACCTGTCCCCCTTGCCCTGCACTGTCCCCCAGTCACAGCCAGGTAGGGCACCCACAGGCCCTAGAATGACTGTGCTCTCACATGCCCCCAGGTGTCTTGGCCGGGCATGACAACCGGGTCAGCTGCCTGGGGGTGACTGATGATGGGATGGCTGTGGCGACAGGGTCCTGGGACAGCTTCCTCAAGATCTGGAACTAACCCACAGGTAATGGAGTGGCCCGGGCCCCGGCTCTGGGGGCCCTGCTTCCTGCGTCCTGGGCGTGCTGGGTGCAGAGCTCACGGGCAGGTGCAGTCAGCCAGCCTCACACCCATCTCAGCAACGTGTCCTCGGCTGGGTACCCGAACTGAGATGTGCTGTTTCTTTTTACACTTTAAAAAAAATGTTAGTTATTGCGGTGACAGCAGTTAATAAATGTATGGGGGTGTCAGGTGTTAGATCCCATAATCTGTCATCTGTGCATCACACTGTGTGTTCACCACCCCGAGTCCGGCCTCCTTCCTCCCCACCCCCCTCCCCGCCCTCTTCCGTCCCTCCTCCCCTTGCCCTCTGGTGACCGACCCCTCCCCTCTGACAGCTGTCAGGCTGCTCTCCGTGTCTGTGGGTCTCCTTTTGGTTCATCAGCTTCTCCTCTAGACTCCACAGGGGTGTGGGACCACAGTGTGGCCGGAGGCGGGCCCGAGGCACCCCAGGCCCCACACTCACCGAGCCCCGACTCTGTTTGGAACGGCAGGTGCACGCGTGGCGGCCAGAGGCCATCCCGCCCCGAGGCGTTTCCGTGATAGCATTTCCAACCCCCTACTAATGTGGGCGCCCTCCCCCTCCGAACTTCAAAAGGGCGAGACCTTTCCTCACTCACTGCTGGAACCAAGAGCACAAACCCACGAAGAGAAGAGCGTGTCGCTCAACCAGCCTGCACCCCCCCGGGACCACTGTCCTCGTCTGCCTTTGAACGGAGCTGACGGGCAACACCCAATAAAGATGTTCACCAGAAAGCAGGCCCCGTGTGCTTGCGAGACCGGCGCCCTGGCGCTTGTGGGGGGGTCCCGGTCGGGGCCCCACTTCGCCACCCTCCCGCAGAGCGCGTCGAGGACGCCACCTTGTAATTGGCTCTAAATTTCAGGTCGTGCTCGTGACGGGTTTGGACACCACGCTTCCTTTTTAAAACGCCTTTGTGTTCCCCAGTTAACCAGAGAGCGAGGGTCTCGTGTGGTCTCTCCAACACCCTTAGCGGTGTACATTCAGCCCCTGGTGGTTTATTTTTGTCTGGTGTCGTGTGAGTGTCGCGCACAGACTCGGCACAGAGAGCAGGGCGGGCCGGGCACAGGCCGCTGCGGGTCTCGGGGGCTCGGTGGCCAGCAGCGTCCTGGGCCCCTTTCCTCCTGCCCCGCCCTCCCCACCTGCTCAGTGGGGTTTCTGCTGTCACTTGGGTGTCCTTGTGAAGTGGGGGGAGTCTGTGACAACAGCCTAGCACTAGCCCACGCCCACCCCACCGCCAGGGCCTCTCGTCAGGGGGGGCCCATCCTGTGCTTGGGTAGTGAGTCCGTTACTTGTGTATGAAACAATGTACAAATCAATGTTTTGAAAATAATGATCTCAAACTTTCTAAGTTAAATTTTAAAAAATTTGATCGTTTGCCATCTGGGGTGGGTTAACTCTTAGACTCGCATGCTGTAGAAATGCTCCAATGTGCATAGAGGACTCGGTCCTTCGATGTTCTTTTCCTTTTCAGAAATAATCTCTTTAAAGTTGTAACCATTACGGCTCTATCCACATCGTTGCTACTCTGCACGCACCGGAAGCAGTACAGTACACAGCTCGACACGCTTGAGTAGCAGGATAGATCACTGTTTTCTTGATTTCTTTATAAAAACAAGTCCTGTCCCAAATGATCGCCGTTGGACTCTGGGAGGGGGTGGGGCGGGGCCGGAGACGCCGGCCTTCCTCTGTCCACTCTGCACGGCCCGTCTCCCGAGAAACCAGCCCTCTGCACCTGAGGCCCCACTTTTCTAGTCCGCAGGCCTCCCTGGTTTCCTCTGGGCCTCGTCTGCAGCAGCGTGTGGACAGGCTGCTGGCCGTCCCGGAGCACGCTGTGGCGGCCTGGAGCCTCCTGGGCGGGCTGCCCGGCCTGGTCCGGCGGGACCCGGCGGGAGCCTCTCCGTCCACGCCCTGTAGAGCTGTCTGCACCCGCCCTTCCTTTTTGTATTTAATTTTCAGTCCTGTACTGCAAGGGAGCTGGAACAAGGTAGACCCTGTATTAAGCTGTACTGTTATTTAAGATGTAATAAAGCAGTTTGACACGAGGGACTCGGGTGTGGCTGCTCCTTCCAGGGCGGGTGGGTGGGGTGGTCGCCATCCTTGCCCAGGTGGGTCTGACCAGCGACCCCAGCCAGATCTGCCCCCTTCACAGAGGGGACACGGAAGGTGATAGGGCATTCCGACAGCATGGCCACAGCAGCCCTGTCCACCCCCCAAGCTCTCCCAGGACAGCGCCCCAGGGACAGGCCCCCCTCTGACCGCACCCTCCATCCATGTGAACAGGAACTGCGCCCTCTAGAAAAAGGGGGGACTGCCACTGAAGTCAGAGTCTTCAGGAGCCAGTTTGAGGCACGTAAGCCACCCCCGCCCCCCTCCAACCCTGTCACAGAGGCATGACGAGGTCCCCACGATTCTCAGGGTCAGATGCTGGAGCTTCCTCCTGATTTTGAGACACACTGGGCAGGGGGCCTCTAAGGAGGCACAGGGGCGGGTTGGGGCCCAGCCCTCTACTCTGGACACAGCCGTGGCACTGGCAGGCACGTGGCTGCCACAGCCATGGCTGGACCTGAGCTAGCCCCACAGTGACCACAGTGTCCACTTGTGCTGTGGCCACACCACTGCCACCAGGCACAGCTTCCCTTTGTCTCCAGTGCCGAGCTGCGCCTGGTACTTGGCCCTGGGCTCATCAACCCCTCTTCTCCCCTTGGAGTCCTCGTTGAAAGCTGCACAGCCCTGGCCAGGTAGTGCAGTGGGTCAGAGCTTGTCCACAAACACCAGGGTGGCGGTGAGTCCCCGGCAGGGTGCACTGCAGCCCGCTGACGAGCGCATCGGGGAGGGAGGCAGCAAACTGAGGCTTCTCCCTCTTGCTCTGTTCTCAAATCAATGAGTTAAGAAAGAAGAACCTGTAGACGGCCAAGGCACCTTGTGAAAACTCAGGGAGCACCACACACATGCTGGAGTGAGCGAGTGGCCCTCGGCCTCAGGACCCCACCAGGGCTGCCTGCAGCCACCTCACCTAGGGCCCTGCGGGACTCCGGGCAGCTTGCACCCTTCTGGCACCGCTGTGGGAAGGGACGCAGGGCCCAGCCGAAGGTTTTGCTGCAGACTGAATTGTGCACCTGCCACTCAGCTGGTCCGCAGAGAAAGGTGCTGCCCCCACCCAGCCCCACAGGCGGCCATCAAGTCCACCACCCTAGACATTCTCCTTGGGGGAGGGCCAGGTCAAGCCAGGCAGGAGGGGCTGGACACCAGAACCCTGGGGATAAACAAGCCAACCTCTGGGTAGCCTGAGACATGCACCTCCTTCCCGGAACCTCTGCCCCTCAGGCTGCCACTGGTTCCCCTTTTGGGTGCACTCCAGCCAGACACAGCTGCGGCCAACCTCCTCAGTTGAGAGCAGGACCCCAAAGAGGAGCACCCCCACCTGCACCCTAGAGGCAGGGAGTTTCCCAGCTGCACCCAAATCCAGGGTGCCCCACAACGTGACCCATACCTCCAGGGTGCAGGCTCCCTGTTCCCCCCACCCGTCACCCCACCCACTCTGCTGTCTTTCATCATTCAGCCTTCAGAAGAGGGTTTGTTCCTTGTTTTGTCAGTGTGCAGCTTAACCAATGTGGAGCCATGTTAAAGAAAAATGCCAAACTGTGATAAGATAGAGCGCTGACTACAGGGGAAGGCTACTACTGCTTGGCCAGAGGGGAGGACAACTTGGCCTTCCTGGGCCCCTGAGCCGCTGGAGGAAGCGCCAAGCCCAAACCGGCCTGATGAGTGTCCCTCCTGCCCCTGTCCCCACCCCAGTCTGTACTGTCGGCCTTCCCTCTCCACACCATAGCCTGACTCAGCCTTTGGAGTCAGACCAAGGAACACTTCCTCTAGGAGCCTTCCAGATGCCCCAAGGCACCCCCCCCCCCATGGGCCTTGCTACTGCTGGTCAGCCCTTTGGGTTTGCATGTGAGCTCCCGCCTCGGAGTCTCTGGGGCTGCCCTGGGGCTAGAAGGGGGTCTGGTCACGCATCTTTTCCATCTTTGAAAGGAGGTGCTCCTGCCAGCCTCTCAAGTCCATGGTGGACAGAGGGTTGCCATGGTTACACACACCTGCACCAATTCCCTTCAGAGGGGGCAGATACCCAGCAAGGGTGCCTGCTCTGTCCTTGGCTAACGACACTGCCCAGGCTCATGCCTTGGTGCCTTCTCTGCAGACCATCCCGCTCTAGAAGCTTCTTGGGAGGCCAAGCCCAGTGTCAGGTAACAGCAAGTGCTAGGTCGCGCACTAGAATTGTTATGTTAATGGATGTACCCAAAAGTGCAACTCTGGAGGCATCTCCTGTGGGTGTGGCTGGCCCTCACTTTGGGGAAGAGAAGTTGGCTTTACAAAACAACATGGGGAAGTTACGGAGCTTGAGAAATCCCGGCAAAGTCCCGTCTTGCTTGACCCTCCTTTCACTGTGAGTGCTCTTGGTACTCTCACTGCCCAGTGGTCCTAGGACAGTAGCGAGCCGTGTTCTCTTCGGCCAGCAGTGTTCCAGGTCAGTGGACAGCGGGCCAGGAATCCCAGCCAGAGAAGACTAACAACAGTGGCGGGCGGGGGCGGGGGGGGAATGCTGGGCAAGCTGGGGGCCAAGCTGCTGCAGAGGGGTGGGGGGACTCCCTCTTGGGGAGACCCCGGTGTAGAAAAGGGATGATGGCTGGCACAGGGGGAGCCAGGCAGGTTACAAACGGACCCGGGTCCGTGTCCTGCGGTGCCCCTGCAGCAGCTTCTTCAATGTATCCCCAGCACACTGCTGGGACCCGCCAGGCTGCACTGGGGGGGAACAGCGCCGGGAGGTCACCCTCCAGGGGCTCTACTCAAACCGCAGGTCCAGAGCCACTGAGGCTGGGCAGTGTGAACCGACCGGCCAGGCCGCTGGAGGTGGGCGAGGTCCGCTCCCTCCAGCTGCGCCGCCGGCGCAGGGGCGCGGGTCTATCGCAGGTGTTGACACTGAGTTTTGGTTCCCGAAACAGGTTCCTTCGAAGCAGAGTCGTCACGGAATCCTTGGTAGGTGGTGTCACCGCTGATGGGGACGGCAGTCAGCCGGCCTAGACTTCGGGGGAGGGGAGCGGGACGGGTCAGGGGTTAGGGTCAGGGGGGAGCGGACGGCCACTCGCGCTTCCGACGCGGCGGGGTGAGTGGGGACCACGAATCACCTTCGGAGGCAGCCAGAGCTTCACCACTCGCACTAGGACCGCCTCCCTGCGCCCCGCGCTGGCGTTTGTGGGCGGGGCGCGCGTGCGCACTGGCAGCGCGGCGGCGAAGCTCCGACGCGGGCCGGCGCCGCGGTCCGGGCGGCCATGGGGCAGGGGGCGGCCGCGGCGCCGGGGGGCGGCTAGCGAGGACGAGCAGCGGCGGGGCGGCGGAGTCCGGGGGCTGGGCCCGGCAGGCAGACGGTCCCGCAGGCGCCCGCAGCAGCGAACGGTGAGTGCGCGCCACCCCTCGGCCCGGCCCGCCGCCTGCGGTCGCGGGGTCGGGGCCCCGGGGTGTGGACGCCGGGAGGTGCTGGTCGCAGCCCCAGTCCCGGGAAGGGGGCATCTGCCGAACTTAGACCGGGTTTGAGGGGACGACGGCCACCCGGTCCCGGTCCCCGGGACGCTGCCGGGCGGCCTCGCCGATTGGAGCTCGGCGTTCATCCCGGAGGCCCCGCTGGCGGCCTAGTTCCGGAGTAACCTGCTCCCGTCGCTGCGGCCCTGGGCCCGCTCCGCGTGACCCGGGGAGTCGCCCTGGCCGCGCCTTCGGGCGGGATAAGCGAGGTGGTGTCCCGGCGCACCGGATGTCGCCCTGCGGGGGCTCCTCCCACGCATCCTGCCCCCACCCGGGCCGCGCTGCCCTCTGTCCCCTGCGCGGCGCCCACACCTTGCCCCGTGGTCACCTTTGCCCCAGCCACGGAGGGGCGGAGCGAGTGCAGGCCCAGGAGTCCCCGGAGGCGGGCTCTGGAGGCGGTTCTGAGGTTTTTGAACTTGAGGTCAGCTTGTGTTGCCAGTCCGTAGCCGCGTGCAATCTTACACATGGTGACAAGGGCCCCCTAGCCGGCCAAGCAACATTCTTGGGGAGCGGAGGTGGCTGCCATACGGGAGGGGACCAGTGCCCCTGATACTAAATAAAGCAGGAAAGAGTCGACTTCACCGAGCTAGACGTTTGAGAAAAGGTAGGTGCCTCCAGCATGTTGAAGAGGTGCGGAGGGAGGGTGCGGCGAAGGCAGGGAGTGTTTTGTAGGAGTCAGTGGCCTTTGTCTTTATTACCTGAAACCGCAGCTTCTCTGTAGCCCGAGTGTCCGAGCAGTTAGAGGGACCCGCAGGGTGGGCCGTCGGAGTGGGCCCTCGGGGTCTCCGGGCCTGTAGACAGGCCTGCGGGCAGGTGGTGCCGTTGCCTTTCCCTTTGCTCTGGCCCTGACCCTGACCCACCTGGCCCTCCTTCGAGTGCCCTGCCTGGGCCCCTCCCCACAGCCCCTGCAAGGCGCGGTTCCCTGGAGCACTCAGCCTCCCCACACGCTCTTGTCTGTTGAGGGAGGAGCGGAGGCAAGTTAACGGACTTTTCCTGGCTCTGCGCTGACTAGTGAGGTTGAACAGCTTCCCACTTGTGTGGCCTAGTGGACGCTCCTTTTTCACTCAGTATCAGTGGTCGCGGGTTAAAAAGCTTGCACTGGATCGTCATGATCTGGGGGGGGGGGGTGCTTGCAGAGTTTTCGTTCACTGAACCCTGTTCCTGGGCCCCAGTGGCTCCAGTCCCAACTCCCCCACAGGCTGTCGGTGAAAGTTCAGGGCCGGGGAGTGAACTCGGGCAGAGTTCGAATTTCATCTTTTTTAGAGCCGTCAACACACCAAATGGGCTTGAATGAAATGTACCAACTCACCATTGTCAAAAATATGCTTTGGAGGTAAATTTTAAAGCGAGTTTTCATATTTAATGTGACTTTTTCATGGATTAGTTGACTGGTCATCAGGTTAGTCTTTGCAACTAAATGTGAATGACCTCTAGGTTGTGTATAGTGAGGGTTTTTAAAGATGTTTTCATTGATTTACCTCCTTTTTTAAATTAACTGCTTCTTTTTTTTCTCAGAGAGACGGGGAGGGAGGGAGAAGGACAGGGAGAGAAACATGGGTTGGTTGCCTCTCATCCACCCCCACCAGGGACCTGGCCCTGACCTGACCGGCATGGGACCAGCGATTTCAGGAGGAAGCCTGGCTCCCGAGCTCATCTCGAATGGTCCTGCAACATGGTGGCCCCCAGGGCGGTCAGGACACGATGCAGAAAGCCCCTGTGCCCTCCCAGCTGCTGGGCACTGCTCACGTGTCAGAACAGTGGTCAGTGGGCGTGGGAGGAGGGTGGGCGGGCACTGCGGCACAGGCTCTTCTGGCCTGGCCCGTGTCACGTGTAGGTGACTTTGCTGTTTCCCAAGTCTGCCTGTGTGTGACTGTCCTCACAGCTGGCAGCCCCTGGGACCGCCCTCTACAGCCTGCCCAGGCCCTGTGCCCCTCCTAGGTCATCGGTCGTCTTGAGTGCTGTGCAGTGGGGCCCTTCAGTCTGGCCTTTTGCAAGAGGCCTTTCCATCCGCGCGACTGCTCTGAGGGCCACTGAGCCATTGCAGGTCGCAGTGGCCTGCCCTTCTGTGGTGCCCAGACCTCCCTCCTGCCGGCCCACCTTCAGTAAAGCCGCTGTGCGCTCCCTGTGGGGGTTCTTACGTGGACACTAGCTTTCCTTTGGGTCGGGTGCCAGGTCGGGTGTTCAGTGTTCAAATGGAGCTGCCTGCCTGCCTCCCAGGAGACTGTCCTTTGTCATTCCCACCCTCATGCGGGACCCGTCTCTGAGACCTCTGGCTCTTGTTTTCTTGGTGGTTCTGGGAGGTGTCTGGCGACATCTCCTCATGCTGTCCACTTGCACTTCCCCGTGGCCAGCACCCTTGCACAGGCCTGTGCACTGTCCTCTCAGCCACCCACCTCCCTGCCCGCTTCCCGGTGGGCTGCGAGGCTTCTCACAGCTGCATCATGGGAGCTCCCCATGTGCTCCTGACACCGGTGTCCTCTGGCAGTGAGTCTGCGATGTTGTCTCCCAGCCTGCAGCTCCTTTTCTGATCTCCTGTGGCAGGGTCTCGGGGGTGGGGGGCCTCCAGTCTGAGCGAGGCCTGGTTTGTACCGTTCTCTCCCTTCTATGGACTGTGCTTTTTACATCACGTGTAAACAGTTCTCTGTAGCTCTGAGTTCCAAAAGTGTCTCTTGTGCTTTCTTACAGAAGTTTTGTACTTTATGAGTTGTACTAAACACAATAGATTTTGACCCATTTTGAGTTGGTTTTGATTAGGGTGTGGCGTTTGGCGGGGCTCGCTCTGTGCCTGTGGGTGCCCAAGTGCTCCAGGGCCACTGGGGGGAAGATCCGCCCTGCCCCTCCCCACAGCCTGCAGATCTGCCTTCCAGCGCTGCTGGCCGCTGCAGGCGGGCCACTGTAGGGAGGGGGCAGGTCCTAATGCAAGAGCCATCGCCTCTGCTCGTCTTTCCCTAGTGCTGTCAGTTCTGGGGCCTTCACCTCCCCCGCAGCTCCGGGAGACGCTTGTTCATCTTTGCCAGGCAGTCTCGGCCCGACTCTGGATGCCCAGTTAAACCCTGGGCCACTCTGGGGCCAAGCCTCTGGTTTCTCCCGTCAGTGTGTGGCTCTTTCCAGCACGCAAGCCCTCTGCCGGGGGTGTCCAGCCTGTGGCCCTTGGGCCATGAAGCGGCCCAACGCAGAACTGTAAGTTTACTTAAGACATCATGAGACTTCTTTGTGATTACATGTCCCGGTGAGTTTAATGTGGGGCCCAAGACAGCTCTACTTTCACTGTGGCCCAGAGATGCCGGAAGGCGGACACCCCTGTGCCACCATGTGGCACTACACTGACATCTCAGGGTTTTCAGTGCCGGTTGGTGGCGGTTCAGCCCCTGTCTCTGTCTGCTCTGCCCTGCCTTGCCTGGTGGCGTGCCTCCGGCCTTGCTCCCTAGCTCGGGCAGGTGTTCATCTTTTCACCGTAGAGCAGGACGTTGGTGTGGGGTTTTGGTAGGTGTTCTTTATCGAGGTCAGGCGTTCCTCTCTGTTCCTAATTGTTACAAATGCTTATCTTAAGGGGTACGGTTGTGCATCTACTGCTGCGATCGGGTGTTCGAGTTTTCCCTTCCCACCCTGTTGACACGTTGCATCCTGTTGACACGTTGCGTCCTGTTGACTGTGCCGGCCGCGCCTTCCCGGAACAGACCCTGTTGGCGATGGGCTAATCCTTCTCCAACATGTGTTTGTTGGAACTGAGTCCACTCTGGAGAGCACAGACTGCTGCCCCAGGGCTCGGTGCAGCCCGCGTGACCCAGGAACTGCACGTAAAGCCAAGAAGGCTTCACTGGGGCACCGAGCTATGGAGACTGTGCCCTGCCTCTCGCCCAGGGCAGTGCAGTGGGGTTGGAGCCTGCTGTGGGCCTCGTTCCTGTGGGGCTCGGGTGGGGGGACCATGGCAGTGCATGCAAGGCGAGGGGGATTGTGGGACCCGGGGGGTGTCCTCCATGCAGACAGAGGGCCTGGGCACTCACTGCTTTGTGCAATGCTGAGTCTGTGCGACCACTTTTTTTAAGTAGGGTTTTAATTTTTTAATAGAGATTTTATTCAGTTTTTTATTTTTTTATTGGAGAGAGGGAGAGAAACATCCGTGTGTGGTTACCTGTTGCGCGCCCCCAGCTGAGGACCTGGTCTGCACCCCAGGCGAGCGCCCTGCCTGGGACGACGCCCACCCCGCTGAGCCGAGCTGGCTGGGGCCAGGTGACTTCCTAACTAATAAACTTGGAAATTTGGCGGGGAGCGTTGTGCGGACTGCCCCCCCTACCCCAGCCGCTCAAATGAGACCTGTGTCAGCTGCTTTGCTCCTTTGGACGTGGGGCCTGTCACAGCAGCACCACACACCAGGAACTGGCGACTCCGTCGCAGCTGTTCGGGCCCGTTCATCACTTTCTCAGGGTTGCCCTCCTCCAGCTCAGGCTGTGGGTCCGGTGTGGGACCGCGGGGCTCAGGGCCACGGTGTCCCCTGTTGGCCGCAGCTTAGAGCCCAAGCAGAGCCGCTTGCTCCGCTGCTTCCTCGTGGGGACTTCCCAAGGCACACCTGCCTCCCCTGTGGGAGTCAGCCCCTTGCAGCCCAGGAGGCACACCCTGGCTGTACCCTTCGGCGTGCCTTTGGCCGAGTCTCAGAAAGGGACAAGCCAGGCCTCGTTTCCCTGGGCCCAGGAAGGGGGTCTGCAGGGTCCTCTCCTTTCCCCGGGCCCTTGGCATGAGCCAGCCTTGACCCCTCTGTTGGGCCTCTCTGCCGAGTTGGTGCCGATGTCTGTCCACCTCGGTTGTGTGCAGGGGCCTGGGAGTGCCAGTCCAGGGGCCAGCTGTGCCCGTCCCAGTGGTGGGGCCCTGAGGAGGACACGTCATTCGAGGGGAGCGAGCAGGACCGGGCCTGGCAGGGTCACCTGCTTCCCATCCCTGCTCTCTCGGATGGAGGGGGGACACCCAGGAAGACCTGGGCCACCTGCCTGGTTGAGTGAAGTAAACATCTCCTGTCACCTCTGCCCTGTGCCGGTCACAGCTGCTTTTTATGTGATCTGTTCCCCTCTTCCTCACGGACTCCACCCTCTGTCCCGGTATTTGCAGTCATTCTCTTGTTCATGCCTGGTGGCCGCAAGCTGGCTTGCGGGGCCCTCGGTGAGAGGCCTAGAGCGCTGTTTGACTGGCGCCTTCCACAGCAGGGAGGGGCTGCCTCCAGGCCTCCTGGGCACAGCTCGGCACTCTCTTCTTCTTTCAGCCTTTACCCAAAGACATTTTATTCCTTTGCTTTTAGGGAGAGAGGTTAGATTTGAGAGTGAAGCACGGACTGGCTGCCTTCCTTGTGCACTCAGACCTAGGGTCGGATTCGCAGCCCCCATGTGTGCCCTGGTGGGGGATCAAACTCAGGACCTTTCAGTTCAGGGACGCTGCAGCCCACTGAGCCGCACCGGCCGGGCCGGCCTCTTGACTCCCGTGCACAACAGGGGACAGCTGTCACCCGGGTGCTGGCCTCCTGGGGTCGCGGGAAAGACTGAGTGGCTGACCTCTGGTGGAGCAGGGAGCCGGGGCTGGTGCTCAGTCAAGGCGACTGCTGCTTGTTTTGAACAGGTTTTGTGACCAGGTGAACGAGTCTATCGGGTGTTTTCATACGACAGGCCAGAATTGGCCCGTGTCTCCAACCAGCTGGTCCAGGGCCCTTTGGACCTGGCCGTCACATGGGCCGCTGCCTGGCTGCTGGTCTGTCCTGGTGTGTCTGCTTCTTGTGCTCCAGCTTCCTCCCAGGCTCTGTTCCGCGTCCCTGCCTTTTCGTTCCTA
Organism: Sturnira hondurensis; assembly: GCF_014824575.4. NCBI lineage: Eukaryota > Metazoa > Chordata > Mammalia > Chiroptera > Phyllostomidae > Sturnira > Sturnira hondurensis. The sequence continues at coordinate 4,305,107 of NW_028086562.1, forward strand.
AATGGAGGGAGGCGAGCGCCGGGTTTGGTCCTCGGGTCGCTGTCCTCACCTGGGGAACCTGTGCAGCTTACGGTTGTGAGTGTCCCCACCTGCTGACTGAGCAGGTTTCTGTCCAGACCATCCTGCACCTTGAGTCAGCCTTGAATGTGAGGCTGTTCTGGGCCACTGACATTCATGGGGTTCAGGGAGGGCCTTTCAGGGACCTCAGCTCCAAGACAGGACAGAGGGGGAGCCCGAGGGCAGGTCAGTCTTGGGGCGGGCAGCTCCCCGTGCTGCCAGAGGGGGGAAGGGCCCGGGAGGGAGGTGCCCTTTGAGTGGGGACCTGCGTGGGGGGCTGTTCCAGTCTGAGGTGTCACTGGCTTTTCCTGGGGGTCTCTGTGGACACTGGTGTCGTCCTCTGGCGGAGCTCTGCCGGCTGGGACGGCTGTGGCACAAAGCAGGAGTGCGTCTGTCTTACACTGCAGGAGACTGCCGGCCGGTTCCCAAGGACTGTGCCGCGCTCCCTCCTCCCGGGCGTGCGGGAGGGCCCCCGGCCTCTGGGGCCTTGCCAGCGCTCCACACACACTCGCTTCTGTTACTTTGCAGCGGTTCTGGTTGGACGTCAGGTGGGGTCTGGTTGTGGTTGTGACTGCATTTTCCTGGTGGCTGCTGGCATTGGGCTTCTCATGGGCTGCTTTGGAGGGGTTGCCCACGGTTGAGGTCTGTTGCCTATTTTTTAATAGGCTTGTTTGTTTTCTGAGTTTCCCGAGTTCTTTACATATTCCGAGAAAAACTCCTTTGTCACATGTTTTGCAAATATTTTCTGTGGTCTGCAGCTTGTATTAACACTGTTCATTTTATTAAGTGTCTTATGAAGGATAAAAGGTTTTTAGCTGTAATGGAGTTTAGTTTCTCATCTAGTTTGTGCTTTTTGTCTGACACATCTTGGCCACCCTGACCTGTGTGACTGAGCTGGCTGGGTGTGCTCCCACGAATCAAAGGGTCACTGGTTTGATTCCTGGTCGGGGCACATGCCTGGGTGTGGGTTTGGTCCAAGAGGCAACCAGTCAGTGTTTCTCTCCCTCCCTCTCTCCCTTCCTGTCCCTCAGCAAATACATAAATCTTTTAAAGTAAATAAATGAAAAAGTGCAAAAGCACTCAGCCAAGACCAGGAAGTCTTTCTCCAGCACTTTCTCCTACAAGTCTTGTAGTTTGACTTGAGTTCACACCTGCCTGTGGCATGAGGGGCTCTAACTTCATCCTGTCACAGGTGGCTGTCAAGTTGGCCCCACCGGCCGTGAAGGGTGGTCATCTCCTGGCCCCCGCCTTGCACCCTTGTGAGGGGCCGTCCTGTCCTCTGGGTGGCGTGTCTGTCTGTCTTCGGTCAGGTCAGTGCCGCGCCCTCCGCCCTCTGCAGCTGCTCGGCAGTGCGGGGCCTCGACCCCTTCTTTCTCAGCGCTCAGCTGTTGCAGGTCCTCTGCAGTCCGGTCTGGGGCGATGCAGAGTTTTCTGTGGGATGTTACTCTTTTTTTATTGAGGTGCAATTGACATCTAACACTGTCCATTTGGAGAGGCCCAGGCTCTTAGATACCTTGTATCTGTTGTGAAACCACCCCGCAGCAAGTCCGTTTCATTCTCTGGAAGTCTCAGAGGACGTGTGTCGTGCGGTGTTGTCGTGCACGGTGGCCCCTGGCCCCTGGGCGCTGCCACAGCCCCGGACTTGTATTGGAAGCAGGTGCCCACACTTCTGCCAGTTGCTTCCCTGCACATTTTACATTTTAGTGACGGGACCGTGGTGTTTTTAAACTTCAGTTTCTTGCTCGTTGCTGGTGCACAGAAACACCATTGGTTTTTGTGTGTCAGATCTATCCGCTGGGTCCTCGCTGGTAACCTCACCTGTTGGATATGGTCGCTGTTTGTAAGTGCCTCCTAGTTTGCACCTGGATGATCACGTCCTCTGTATTCACTCCTTTGGGGAGTTGGAGTCGTCTCTAAGGGTCATACAGGTTAGTCTGGGCGTCCGGCTTGGCACTGGCTGAGCTCGCGGGCACTGTGTGCAGGGCGTGGGGTCTGAGGTGCCCCCTGTGGCCGCCTTTGCACGGACATTATGCGGCGTTTCTGGACCGAGGCATTTAAAACTGTACCCAGACTCTCTCAATTAACTGCCGTATCCCTACTTGATTTGGGAGTAGTGCTGCCACCCTATCGTGGTGGGTTCTGTTCTTTGACTTTAAGCTCCTCTAGATTTGTCAATACCTCTGGACGGAAACTGTTTAGGAAAGCAGACTCCAGACTCCAGCCCCCTTCCCCGACAGAGCGGGTACACTGGTGTGGGTGGATGTGCTGTGCGCATGCTCACCACCCTGTGTTTCACTCGATGAAGGGATCGGCACTTCTCTGACCGAAGCCCTCGTTCGCCGGAGACGGAGATGGAGCCCGAGAAGGTCGGCTCGCGGAAGGGGCTGAGCGCAGACTCCTCCTACTGCTGCGCGGCGTGCCACGGGGATGAGGACACGGTGCTGGGCCGTCCTATTCGTGGCCGGGCCAAATCCCGAAGCCTGTCTGCCGCGCCTGCCCTAGCGAGCACCAAGGAGTTCAGGTGCGTAGGCTCTCCTGGGCCACCCCCTCCCCACCCACCCACCCACCGACCGGGCTCTGTGACAGGGCCATCTCGGGGCCTGTGCTGCCGCCTCTGCACCAGCCTATGTGGGTCCCTGCGGGGGCGGCGGGCGCACGGGCGCGCCTTCCTGGCCTGTCCTCCGTGGTGGCTGCGCACTGCGGATGTGGAGGCATGCGGCTGCGGCTCCGCACCGGGCTGGGCCTGGTGGAGGGCGAAGGCCAAGTGCAGAGCAGCCGGACAGGTGCCCCCCCCCCCCCGCCCCCCAGCCCCAGGCCGGCTCTGCTGCTCTTGCACAAACTTCGAGTCTGGGCCCGCCTACTGCGGGAAATGCCGCCAGCCCGGGCCCTGCTTCTGAAGCAAGGGTCCTGTAAGCAGTGCCAGGGTTTGCACAACATGCTCGTCCTGTTGTGGGGGACGGGCCTGGCGTGCCGGTGGCCGGTCAGAGGTGCCAGCAGGGGAGGAGGGCGGAGGTGCTCAGAATAGGATTCCAGGCCCATTCCCAGGCCATGTGCCCCCGTTCTGGGGCGGGTCCTTGTTCTGAGGACTATTCCAGGTGTGCGCAGTGTCTCTGGTTGCTGTTGCCACCTGGGCAGCGCGCGCACTCAGACCCGCTCTGCAGACCAGGCGGGGTTTCCAGGACCATACCGGCCACAGGACGTGGATGCAGACCGCTCTGTGAGTGTGAGGCACGCAGCCCGCACGGTGCCTGCTGGAGCCTCACTGCTGTCCCCTCCTCTCCCTGCAGGAGGACGCGCTCTCTGCACGGGCCGTGCCCGGTGACCACCTTCGGACCCAAGGCCTGTGTGCTGCAGAACCCCCAGACCATCATGTGAGTGCGCTGGGTGGCCCCTGGGAGTGTCTGCTGGGGCCGCTGTGTCGCAGAAGGTTCTAGCGCTTGATGAGAAGCCACTTGACCCGTAGGTGGGGTGGGCAGGCTGTGCCCGGGTACTTCTGGGTTTGCGTGTCTTTTTAGTGAAAACTTTAGGAAGAAGAATGACATGTTTCACACTTGTGCATTTGGTGGGTGTAAGCGTCTCTTTGATTCTTCCCAATTCGAGACCCTGGCCTGTCTCAGCTTCTGAGTTTGAGGCAGACTGCCCACAGGCGCTGCATTTGCACCAGGGCAGTAGCCTCGGCCCAAGGGTGTGGCCAGGGCCCTTCTGCACCCATGGTGGCTGCACACACAGTGCCTGAGGAGACACTATTTAAACACTGAGCAATCAGGGCAATTTCACTGGGCCGAAAGGCTGTCCAGGTCCCCTGCCCCCGGCATGCAGGGGCCTGGCTGTGTGGTGTCTTCTGAGAAAACACTAACGTGCTGTTTGTGATCTTGGTGCTTCATGTTTTAAAAAAGTCAGAACTTCGTCTCAGCTCTGGTGGCCATGCCTGGCACCTGGCACCTGTGGCAAGCTCACCCCCACAGGAACCCCAGCTTCTGGGGCAGCTGTGGCCACAGGGGAGGGGCCACCAGCCCCTGTGCTTGGGCCACTAACCCGTCTGAGGGTCTTTGCTTCCCAACCCCAGGCAGCGTGGGGCCTGGCAGCACCTGTGCCACCACTGCCAAGCTGCCCACAGAACTGCAGGGCAAAGTGGGTGTGGGCACTGGGTCCCCCCCGGGGGGCCTGGTCACCCCCTCCCACTAGGGCCGAGAGCTGGACACTGTGACGGCAGCTCTGGTGGTGGGGTTCCTGCCTGCCTGGGTCTGGTCATTGGGTCCTGATCCTGCCTTTGCCTCACCCTGCCCCTCTGGGGCCTGCACAGCAGACCCCTGGGTAACCTGGCTACCCTGGTGCCCCTTTGCCCTGCAGCCTTGCTCTCTGCCCTCGCCCAGACTGGCACTGCCACGGCCTCTCACCTGCTGCCTCCAGGCCCCTCCCTGCAGCCCCGTGGGCTGGGCCAAGGTCAGGGCCCCCTCATTCTCTTCTCAGCCTCCAGGCCCCCCTGAGGGCCTCACAGCATCTCGCCCCGATGAGCCACCACTGCCTCCCGGCCAAGCCCGTGGTTACCGTCCGAGTGTTTTGGCTTCCTGAACCTCGAATCAGGGCCCAGGCCAGGTGGGGTTGTTGCAGGTGCCCCAGGCAGAGGGGCAGGGCCCCAGAGTGTCCTCGGGGCTGTGGGTGGAGGTTGAGGAGGAAGCAGCTCTGGCCTGCTAGGCCCTGTGTCTGTGCTGTCCGTGGGGCTGTGGTCGTCGGTGAGAGGGAGCGGGACTCCGTGCAGGGAGTGCAAAACCTCACCACGGACGCAGGTGCCATTTCTCTGATGTGGAGGGAGATGTGCGGCCTCACCCACACGTGAACCTCCGGCATGTGAGGCAGGCTCAGACGGGGTAGCCGCCACGCTGCCAGGCACCCCGCTCTCCCATCTGGCACCCACGGCCCGCACACCGGGGAAGGGTCCGTGTCTCACTTGCAGGCAACCCAGCGGGATGTCGAGGAACCTGTTTGTGCCCAGGTCCCTGTAGGGTGAGGCCAAGCCTGCCTGCGGTCAGCCAGGAAGGGCGTTGATTTCTGCCTCAGCCCGCCAGTTTGGTTCCCACTGACTTGCACAGAGGACTGGGGCGGCCACCCACACCCGTCCAAGGCCTGAGGCCATGCAGAGGGCCATGCAGAGGGCTGGGCAGAGTGGGGAGTGCTGCCTGTCTGCCGGGCCTCGCTGAGAGCTCCTCCTGGGGCCAGTTCCACAGCCCAGCGCAGGTTCCTGTGTGGCTGAGAGGTGTCATGTTCCCCGGGGCTGGGCGGGGCTTGTCCTGGCCACCAGTGTACCTGGTCTCCGCCATGAGGGGTGGCCTGGGGACCTGGCGTTCCATGCGGCCTTCAGGCAGGCCGACCCTACAGGCAGAGGGAGGCTGCGGTGCTGGGCTGCAGGTTCGTTCAGGGGCACTCTCCTGGCTCCCTGCCTCACACGGCCTTCAGCTCGTCCCTTCGGGGCAGCGCAGCACTTTCAGCTTTGGGGATCGGAGATTAGGTCTGTAGTGCAAATGCAGAAGTGTTGGGTGGCGTGTGTGTTGTACGCCCGTTGCTAGCGAAGTGTGGCCCAGATTCCGCTCACAGGCAGCACAGGGGCAGGAGCTCCCTGCCCGGGAGCTGCGTGTGCACCTGGGGTGGTGGTGAGGCTGCTGGAGGAGACCGTGAGGGACCTCCTCTGGCAAAAGCACCCAGATGAGCCATGGCTTTGACGTGTGTGGTGTGGCTGTCAGCAGTTGGGGCAGCTTCCCTGGTGTCCGTTGGAGATCATGCTGGGGGGGCGGCGGCCGCGCACCCTGCCGCCGCGGGCAGGGCCGACTGTGGCACCGTGGCAGCCAGCCCGGACCCTGTTCTCCACGCGAGTTCCAGCTGGTCCTGGGCTGGCCGGGGACGTTCGTGTGACTTAGATCGGAGTCGTAGCAGGGGGCCCTGCCTGGGACACCCTCTTAGTGAGGGTCTGCAGGCCACAGTATGCGTGGCCATACCCCATAGCAGCCCACGCGGCATCCAGGTAGAGTCTCCAGGGCTCACAGCTGTCCTTCCCAGGCAGGGCCTGGCTTGCTTCTTGAAAACATTGTTAGAGCAGTTTTGGGTTCACAGCATTGTTGAGGGGCGGGTGCAGAGACTTCCCACCAGCCCCCACCCACACACGGCGGCCGACACTCTCAACATTCCCACAGAGAGTGCATATGTCACAACGGACATGCCACCGTCACCCAGGGGCCCCCCCTTACATTAGGTTCCCTCCGTGCTGTGCATTCGGCGGTTTGCACAGAGGCGCCGTGACCTGTGTTCCCGGGATGATCAGGAAGGAGTCTCCCTGGCCCCAGGCCCTTCTGCTGACTTGAAACCGGGCAACCGCAGTTGCAGAAGGGAAGTGCCAGCTGAGTCGCCCATGCAGTGGTCTGGAAGCGGGCTGCACCCCACACACGTGCCCGCAGGAAGCCCGGTCTGAGGGTGCGCAGTGTCTCCAGGGCACAGCCCCTGCGGCTGGTCTGAGTGTCAGTGGAAAGACACACCCTCTGCTGCGTGTGGGGAAGAGGGGAGGGCGAGGGGCGGGGACTGAGCCAGGGGCACCTGCCAGGACAGCTCCAGGAGCAGGTGTGCCCGTGAGGTCAGCTCCAGGAGCTGCCTGAGGGACAAAAGAGACACGCCAGTGTGAGGCCGGGACCTGGAAGGTGAGCAGTGGGTGCGGCAGGCAGCGGGTGCCTGCGAGATGGGGCTCCTGAGTGAGCAGGCCCTTCCAGGTGGGACCAGCACCCGGAGGGAGGGAGGGAGGGAGGGAGGGAGGGAGGCTGGCCGCTCCGGACGTGGCCAGTGCAGCCGTGGGGCGTGTACAGGACCCGACAGGCGCAGCTGAGGATGCGTGTGCCGTGTCTGTCCCGGTGGGAACGCTTCTCTCCTCTCAAAGGCACATCCAGGACCCTGCCAGCCAGCGGCTGACATGGAGCAAGTCCCCAAAGAGTGTCCTCGTCATCAGGAAGATCCGGGACGCCAGCCTGCTGCAGCCCTTCAAGGAGCTCTGCGCGTACCTGATGGAGGTGAGCAGGACCCACCTTGGGGGTCGGGGGGTCACAGAGGGGCCTGGGCGTGTGCGGGGTGCAGGGCTGGCAGAGTCCGGAGGCTCGCTGCACAGTTGCGGGCCGCTGGAGACGGCCGGTCTTGTGGTGGAGCTGACACACCCATCCGTGCCCAGGAGAAGAACATGATTGTGTATGTGGAGAAGAAGGTTCTAGAAGACCCCGCCATCATGGGCGACGACAGCTTTGGACCAGTGAAGAGGAAGTTCTGCACCTTCAGAGAAGGCAAGCCCCTGGGGCCTGCGCCCGTGGGAGCACCCGGCACTCCGGCCCCGAGTGGGCGCCTGATGGCAGGTCTCGTTCTGCCCTCTAGACTACGACGACATCTCCAACCAGATCGATTTCATCATCTGCCTGGGTGGGGACGGGACCCTGCTGCACGCCTCCTCGCTGTTTCAGGTGCGGGCTCCCACCAGGTGGCCGTCTCGTAGTCACACCACAGGGCTGCCAGTTGTCTGGTGCACTGACTCTGACGCTGCTGTGGGTTGGTGGGTCGGCCAGGCGCCGGGCCCGCTCCGCCTGGTGCTGTGAGCTGGGGCCAGCAGCAGCTTGGGCTGGCTCTCGGGGACAGGGGAGGGGGGAGCCCTGGGCAGCACCAGAGGGTGGGAGTCTGCACCGGGGCCCAGGGGTTGTCCAGACTGCTGCAGGGCCCCTGCAAGGGGCGGTAGGCTGTCAGGCCTGGAGGCCACTGGAGCAGGCCTCGAAGTGGGCAGGACTGTCCTTTCCGCCACTGCTGGCCTTGCTGACCACATCAGCCCAGCCCCTCGCCCCTGCCAGGCGCTGACCCAGGGGCATCTGTGGTCGGGTGACTTGTGGGTGGACTGGCTGCTAAGTCACTTGCCCCGTCGGCTCACAGGGCAGCGTGCCTCCGGTCATGGCGTTCCACCTGGGCTCCCTGGGCTTCCTGACCCCCTTCAACTTTGAGAACTTTCAGACCCAAGTCACACAGGTGATCCAGGGTGAGTCGCCACGCTCTGGGACCCACATGCGACTCTGAACCTGGCCTTACCATCTCCTTAGTTTTGTGTGGTTGTCGTTTTTCGCTCAGTGCCCCCACCTGGCCGCCTAGTCCTCACCCCACCGGAGTTGGGTTTTTAATGGTGTGCAGAGCAGTGTTCGAGTCCTTCGGGACTCAGAGGCTTGCAAGTTTTGACTGATTTGGACGTCTGTCCCTGCGTCGGGCAGGCTGAAGCCTCTGCCTCTGCTGAGCAGCAGGGAGCCACCTCGGAGGGTGAGGGTGCTGCTCTCACTTCGGGAGAAGAGAGATGAGGGTTCCTTGCGGGGGTGGGGGGGTGGCTGTGACCTGCCTGTGCCCCCAGGGAATGCAGCTGTTGTTCTCCGGAGCCGGCTGAAGGTCAAGGTTGTGAAGGAGCTCAGAGGGAAGAAGACTGCCACCCCCAACGGGCTCAGTGAGAACGGGGTGCTGGCTTCAGACCGAGACACAGAGGCCGGGAAGCAGGTCATGCAGTACCAGGTCTGTGGCCACACCCCTCCGCTGGGCCCCCAGCCTTGCCCTCCCTGGTGCTGGACCCAGAAAGGGGTGCAGGGTGGGGGCACTTTCGTTGGGCCCCAAGGGAAGCTCCCCACCCCATCCTCAGGACCTCCCAGGAGCAGCACGGGGGCCTGCATGCCCACCTGGAGGTGCTGCCCAGCCCTTAGCGTGTGGCCTCCCTGCCCCCCAGGTCTTGAACGAGGTGGTGATTGACAGAGGCCCCTCCTCCTACCTGTCCAACGTGGATGTCTACCTGGACGGACACCTTATCACCACGGTGCAGGGCGACGGTATGTGGGCGTTGGGTCTGTCCTGGGCACTCTGGGCACGCATGGCCGGGGCGGTGCGTGGAGAGTGACCCCGCAGCCTGTCCCTCAGGTGTCATCGTGTCCACCCCGACGGGCAGCACGGCGTACGCGGCGGCGGCTGGGGCCTCCATGATCCACCCCAACGTGCCGGCCATCATGATCACACCCATCTGCCCCCACTCTCTGTCCTTCCGGCCCATTGTGGTCCCCGCAGGGGTCGAGCTGAAGGTCAGAGCCCACTTCCTCACCTTCTCTGCTTTGACTCATTGCCTGGGGCTGATGGCACTGACCACTGGTTCTGGCCCAAAGTGGCCGCACCTCCTCGAGCCCCCCGGCTTTGACCCTGGTGCCCCCCGGCTGTGGGCCAATCCTTGCCGAGTGCCAGACAGGCCTCCCTCCTGTCCTCGGGGCTCCTGCTGCCGTAGGTCGCATTGCACAGGGGGCCATGTTGGGAGCTGGGCCAGCCCCTCCAGCCATACGCTCTGTCCCTACAAAGCAGCCTGTCCACTTGGGTTGGGGCGGGGTGGGTGGTCCCAAGTGGGCACCAGCTCTGGGGGCTGGAGCTGTGTGTGCTCTCAGCGAGCTGCAGCCAGCCACCCGGCCCTATCTAGCTGTGTGTTCCAGCCATGTGGGGGTGTCTAGAAACTCTGGGCCTGGGTGGGCCTCTGTTTTCTGTCCCTCAGGGCTGATGTCAGCGATAAACCATTAATGCCTTCACAGCCTGGAACTGGCCTTGGCCCGGAGTGGGTTCCATGGTTCCCCCCGGCTGAGGCCGCCCTCCAGGGCAGGGGCCTGAGGGGCTTGGCCGCACACACACAGGCCCCTACCTGTCCTGCTTGTCCCCTTCAGATCATGCTGTCACCGGAAGCCAGGAATACCGCCTGGGTGTCCCTGGATGGACGGAAGAGGCAGGAGATCCGCCATGGAGACAGGTAGGGCAGCGGTGGGGCCGGAGCAGGTGTGAGGAGTCGGCTGGGTATCAGCCTGCTGCCCTTATCCCCATGCCGTGGGTGACGTGGGCCCTGTAGGCACAACTTGTCACCAAGAGTCCAGAGGGGTCCTTGTCTCACACTGTCACATCTGGCAGCCCATGCCTGTTGGGCCACCCATTAGCAGGTTGCTGTTCCCGGTGGTGCCAGGTCCAGCTCCTTGCTGGCTGTGCCTGGCTTCTCTGTCCCCTTGTCCTCCCCAGGCCCCTTGGGGTCTCCTCCAGGGACTGGGGTGGGCTGTGTGGCCTCATACCAAGATGTACAGGCAGTACCTCTGGGGTCTCGGCCAGGCTGAGGAGCCAGGTCCAAAATGGCTGGCTCCTTGCTGGTGAGGGCGGGCACCGCCTCAGGGAGGGTCCTCAGTGGGCTGGGCGGACGAGGGCTCAGCGTGCGGCGTTGTGCCCCCAGCATCAGCATCACTACCTCGTGCTACCCGCTCCCTTCCATCTGCGTCCGAGACCCTGTGAGCGACTGGTTCGAGAGCCTGGCCCAGTGTCTGCACTGGAACGTCCGCAAGCGGCAGGCGCACTTCACGGACGAGGAGGCCGAGGAGGAGGAGGACTAGCCGGTGCCTGCTGCACACTTGTCGTCCCCAGTCACATACCCACTTGGGCGTCAGCTGTCACGTCACTTATGTCTGTAGTCAGGGAAGGAGCCCAGAATCTGCCTTTTGTCGATCAGATCAGCTGTTTTTAATATTTTAAATCTGACCTCTTTTTGCATTTCTAAATAAGCCAAGTAAGCGCCAAACAGAGCTTAGAAAGCCACCACGCAGCTCACCCGTGTGTCCGCCGGAACCTGTTGCTGGGGACTCCAAGTCTTCGTAGCTCCTGCTCGGGAAGCTCCGGGCATTGGTCTGCTGCGTGGAGATGGCTCGGGGGCGGGTCTATCCTTTGGTGCGGAAGTACCTGTCTCACAGCCAGGGGTCTTCCTTCAGCCACGTGCTTTCCCCAGCCCCGCCCCTTCCCCTCCGTCCACTGTAGGAGAAGGCAGCTGAAGAGCTGCTGGGAAGCAATTGCAGGTTGGCAGGCAGATGGGTCCCCTCCCTCCCACGTGGTCCCCAGGCCCTGTCTCCTACCCCTGCTTTGGCGTGACAGGTGCAGCGTGGCCTGTGAGCCTGGTGTTGGCCAGGTGAGAGGTCAGCCCACACATTCCTCATGCATTGGAGCCACACCCCCACAGGCTGGAAGGCATTTCCAACCCTGTGTGTACTTTCTAGACTCTCAGACTCTCTGACCTGCTGTGTTGCATCTGTCCTACACACTTGGAACGTGATTTCAGAGAGAAGGCCCAGTACAGGCCTGAAGCCGAGCCCTGTTCTGCGTTTGTTCTGTGTGAGGGGCATGGGACCATCCGTCCAGTCCAGCATGGCCACTGTAGGGGGTCTCAGTTAGGAAGCCATGTGGCTTCGCAGTTGTTACAAGCCAGCCGGTGTGGAGACGGGGTTGGTGGCGTTCACATGGGTCTTGGGCTACAGGGACAGCGGTCATTCCAGCCGCTGTCCCACTCAGCCAGCCGCCTAGACGAGCGCCAGCACATGCTTGTGTTGCCATGTGGGGCCAGAGCTGGTGTGGATCCCGGGGTTGGAGCCCAGGCTGGGCTTGCACGTGGCCTTGGCCCCTCACCCAGCAGCCACCCCAAAGCCAGGCCTGTTTCCATTCACTGTTGTCTCCCTGAGCGGTGCGTTCACCTGCCAGACTGGGGCAAAGGGAAGGGCTGGGTGCCTTCCCTGGGCCTCATGTCGGCAGTGATGGGTGGGGCTGTGCCCTGCCCACTTGGAGGACACAGGCCCTGATCTTGTGCATGTATGAAGGCGCCCAGGGCCATGCGTGCGGTCCCCCGTGGCTGGGTCTCCGAGGCGCTGTCCTTGAAGCCTGAGTACCACCCCCATCGTCTGCGCATGATGAAGTGCTGTCCCCCTCCATTGTCCCTGTTGAGGCGCCTCCGTGTCTGGACTGCAGCAGTGCCTGGCACTGGACCTGGAGGTGCGCTCGCTCTGTCCCCCATGCACCCAACCCCTGGCATCGGGCAGAAGTGTGGCATTTGGGACAGATCACTTGTTTAGACAGAAAAGCAAGTGTTAGCCCAGGCCTGACGCAGCATGGTGGTGGGGTGATCGAGAAAGCTTTGGATTTTTTGGAAGTAAATTCTTAATGTTTCATACTGTTAATATTCTTAAAATTTATTAAATGTTGTTGAAAGCCTTATTACTATTTTCAGATCCTTTCAATAAATACACTTGTTTTAAGATTTGGGTTGAGTGATACCTTTATTTGGTTCTTTGTAACCACCCCAAAGACAGGGCAGAGGGCTGGGTCCTCCAGAGCTCACGCTCTGGGCACATGTGGAGAAGGTGGGGTCCTGCTCCGGCAGTCCCCATGGTGAGTCCTGCCTAGGGTGCTGTCCGCCTTGCTGTGGACACTGGCAGGTCCAGGGTTGGGCAGATGTCTCCCCTCAAGGGGCTTGAGGCTGAGTGTCCCTACGGGTACCGCCACCTGTCTTGTAGGAAGGGTGCATGCAGGGCCTCACAGCGGTGGCCAGTGTTTTGGCATCTCTGGGCCACACTGGAATAAGAGTTGTCTTGTGTCACACATTAAACACACAAACACTAACAAAAACTGGTGAGTAAAAAAAATGTTTATGCTTTTGTGTGGGGCCTCATATATAGCTACCCTGAGCAGAAAGGACCTGCTAGGATGTGAATCCAAGGGTTCCGTGGGGAGGGGCTCAGAGTCCTTGGTCCCCCAGGCCCATGGGCCCTCACCCAGTTCCATCCACGCCTTTTGGGGTCGACTGTGGCTCTGGGACGGACCCTGGAGCACCTCCGCTGCTCCTTCCCTGGTTCCCCCGGTGGGATGTGGGGCACGGTTTTGCTGGGACCCACCTGGGTGCTGCAGATACATGTCAGGTCCCAGAAGCCAAAAGACCACCCCAGATGTGCCGCCCTCAGGGCAGGTGTAAGCAAAGACTCTGGGCAGGCTGATATCAGGTCCCCCATCCCTGTTCTGCCCCTTGGGCCAGCTCTGGAGGCCAGCCAGCGTCTCCTACCCCAGTGTCCACCGCTCTGCCCTTCAAATCACGAGTGAGACTCACTCTGGGACACATCACTCTCCTGTGAGGATGGGAGGTGTCTGCTGGCTGGACAGGTGGCCCTTAATGCCCGTGGAGGCAGACACCTGGATGCGTTGCAAGACACCACTTTCGAGCCTGCTGACTGCAGCAGTCCGGGAAGGGGCAGGAGTGCTTGCTGGCACCCAGAGTTTTGGTGTGTGGACCTCAGGCTGAGCCTGGTCCCCTCCGGTGGCAGAACGCCCACTTTGAGAGTGGGGGCCTGGCCCACAGGATCCCTCTTCCCCACAAAGGCTGCTGACCTCTGGGCCTTGACCTTCCAGGCATGGGAAACCCATCAAAGCCAGAGGCGGGGAAGCACAAGGGCTCCCACACATTCAGGACAAGTCCTGATGAAAGTTGTGAGGTAGTACGTTTGCAAACACCAATTCCACTTCGCTCCTTTCTTTGTACGTTTTTCATTTTCAGGCCCAGTCCGGTCCTCCGGTTACCAGGAAAAGCCGGCGCCAGCCCTTCTCCTGCGCACTCGCCTCGTCGCTGAGCGCCGGCCGAGATCTCTACGGCGTGTCCGCACTGCCAGCTCAGCGCTCCTGCGCACGGGGAGCCGTCACGACCGGAAATGGGGGTGAACACAAACCCAGCAACGCCCGGCCTGTGGATCTGACGACGGACGACTAGCTACTCAGAACGCCCTGCAATTTAAAACATGAATTGTTTATTTCTTATACCCCCTTTCAATATTTCCCTGCCGTGGACGACCTCGGGGAAATGAGACCGTGGCAAGTGAAACCACGGATAACGGGGACACGACCGTAGGCCTCGTTTGGCTGGATTGGCTTTCCCCTGAAACCAAGACTCGACAACAGCCTCTTGGGCTTAGAAGCACGTGCCACGGTCTACTGGCTGGACCCCAGCTGATCGGTGGTACCGTCCAGGCCGTGACAATAGGCTGCGGTTAAGTCGCGGTCGCCCGCTCACTCCCCCGGACCGGACTCCCTTGGGCGTTAGCGGGAAGCCCGAACGACTAAGGAGCAGGTCCCAGGGAGCGGAAACGGGTGGGCAGCAGCTTCCTGTGCGCCACTTCCTGGCCGGCCAAGCACTTCCGCCCGCGGCGGGCCCCGCCCTCAGGCCGGCGCAGAGTAGGGCGGAGGGACGCTGGCCGCCCTTCGAGGAGGCGCTGCGCGCCGCGCCTCGCCGCCCTCCTTCCGCGGAACGGGTCGCCCGAGGCTCCGCTCGGGTCGGGGGTTGTGCTCGGGGCCTTCTCCGCGTCCGCGATAGGCGCTCCCGCCCCGTAAGTCCCGCGGAACCCCGCCCAGGAAAGCCTCAGCCGGCGCGCTGCTCCCTGAGCTCCCCGCGTCCGCACCTTAATGCCGCGCGCCCTTAAGGTCCCGACGTGGGGCCCGGGCGACCTCAGTCAGACGGGCGCCGCGCCAGCCGCGTGACGGGTTCCTCGCGGGTCACGCCCCCCACGGCCCTCCCCAGAGGCTGACGGGCTGCCTCCCAGCCCGGCTGGCGGAGCGAGGAGAGTCCGACGGCCCGAGTGGGCTCTTCGTGCGCGACAGCGAGCGGCCGGGCCGCCGTCGATGCCCGCAGAACAGTTCCTGGCACCCACGATGCTCAAGGAGACCCCGCACTGGCTGGCATTGCGTAGCCTCTCCGCCGGTGGGTGGTGGGGCCTCCTCCTCTGGCGCGCTAGGGGCGGAGACGTCTTCCTGCTAGAGGGCGGACCCCTGGCAGGCTTTCCGGGGTAATAGCGCTATCGATGCCGCCGGGATGCCCCTGGGGCCCCTGGAAGGCGCCCCAGCCCAATAGAGTACGGGCCCTGGTCGGGAGCAGCTTTCGTGATGCGCGCCCTGTGTGGGTCGTTGCTCTCCGTGTGGGTGTCCGATGGACGAGGAAAACGCTGAATAAAGCAAATGACAACGGTTTCCTCCGGTTGTCATCGTCCTCGGGACCAAATCCAGCGCCCTGGTCCGTTCCCAGCCACGGCGCTTCGGACCTGTCCTCGCCCGAGTCGGCCCACCCCAGGGTTCATGTTCTTGTTGCCCCCCTCACCCTGGGGCTCTCCACCGAGAAACCCAAACCTCGCAGGCAGAGAAGGGCCGTCCTTGGTTCTCCATCCGACCCATTCTGCCCTTTTTCAAGCGCCTTCATCTTGGGGAGAAGCCGTCCTATCTCCAGCCCAAGCCTGGCAGGCCGCACCGGAGCCCCCAGTTGGGCCCTGGGGCCCTTGTGCGCCCGACTCGAGGCTCTGCTCTGGATGGGGAGGGTGCACCGTGGAGTTGCTTGGCGCCAGCCTCCCACTCGGTTCCCGCTGTGGAGGCCGGGGACCCAGGTGGGGCGGGACGGTCTCGGCACTCAGGGCGGGGAGGGGGGGGGCACTGAAGGTCAGGCGAATCACAGTCATAGGAATTAATGGCATTTTAACCCGGGCACCAAGGTGCCTCAGAGGTGGATATGGCCCTGGCGCAGGTGCAGCCGCTTCCTCCATTCAGGAGCCAAAGGGCACGATTGCTCATGAATTCATTGCCTTCGGTGATTTTCCTGCCTGGTGCTTTGGAAAGCCGTAATTCTAAGGGTCGAACCCCTGCCTTGGCTGGTTCCAGCCACTGCGGCTTCCTCAGTCAGGTAACCCCCCCCAGGCCCAGAGCTTCCGATGTCATGCATCCGTGTTTTTTCTTTAACTGGGTTTGGGTTTGTGGATGTCCAGGTGACACCCCTGCTCCCCTGCTGGTTCCCTGGAGAATTCCTTCATGTCCAGGGTGCACTAGAAAATAAAAACCCTATTTCGAGGCAGAAGCTTTGTTCAGCGACCTTTTGTGTGTGTGGTTTTTTTTTTAATGGAGGTCATAAAAATTTCGGTAAAGTTACTGGAAATAGTTAAACTTGTAACTTGAAAGTAACATCTTAAAGCAGAAGGAAACAATGTCAGCATGAAAAGGGACATTAAGAAGGAATAGAGCCCTGGCTGGCGTAGCTCAGTGGATTGAGTGCAGCTCAGTGGATTGAGTGCGGGCCCGCGAACCACACAATTGCGGTTTGATTCCCAGTCAGGGCACATGCCTGGGTTGCAGGCCAGTTCCCAAGCGGGGACACACGAGAGGCAACCATACATTGATATTTCTCTCCTTCCCTTCCCCTCTAAAGATAAATAAATAAAATCTTTTTAAAAAAGAAGGAATAGAAAGTTTTTTAATTTAATGAAATCTGTTTTCAATGTAGACATTAGAAAATGGATATAAGCCAAACAACAAAATTTTAACAGATCGACTCACCTCCTCAAGCTGACCATAATATTCAGCGACTCGTGCATGTTCTGAACCGTCTGTACTCTTTACGCTGGAGCATATCGTACAGAGTTCATGGGACTCTGCTCCCAGTCTGTGACAGATACGTCTTTGTCAACACTTGGCAGGGCTGCGGTGTGTCACGGTGACTGCCAGAGCTCTTACAGATTCCTACTGGACACTTGGATAGTGCCCAGTTTCTGAGCCTTAACAGCACAGCTGTTTGAATGTCCTTGTGTCCAAGCAGGGACCTTTGTTGCTGCGTTCCTTTAGGACGCACCCCCAGAGGTGGGCTTTCTAAGTTAGGGGTCAGGAGTCTGCTCACTTTCTGAACTGAAATGTCCTGCATTGTTTTGGTTGGAAACAATGTAAGATTTCTCACCTGGCATTTGAGAACACCCTGAGTTGTTTGTTCTAGAATAGGGATTCTTTAAAAACAAAAAACACTCCTGTTTTATTTACTTATTTTAAAGATCTATTTCCTTTTTAGAGAGGGGGAACGGAAGGAGAAAGAGAAAGAGAAGGAGAGAAATATCAATGTGTGGTTGCCTCTCATACGCCCCCACTGGAGACCTGGCCCACAACCCAGGCCTGTGCCGTGACTGGGAATCAAACCAGTGACCCTTTGCTCCGCAGGCTAGCGCTCAATCCATTGAGCCACACCAGCCAGGGCTAGATTAGGGATTCTTAACCTTGGGCCACAGGGCCCTAGAATTTAGGGGTCTGCAAAATTGGATAAGGAAAAATTGGTGTCTTGATTTTCACCTAGCTCACTTCAGGTGAACTTTCCTTCAGTGGCAAGTGTGCCCTGATAGCACATCCCAGGCACTGTCCCCACCAGTCCTTCGACCTGCTTGGCAAGGCTTGGTGCAGGCTGCATCCTGCCGGGGCCATGTGGTGCCAGACAGCACATCAGTGCAGTGAGGACATCACAGGCTTGCTTCTTGCGCTGTCACTTCTCAGTGGGCCCGGTTTCCTCTGCGTCCTGTAAGTGGACACGCTTCCGAGGACCGGCCCTGGCAGGAGACAGGTGACGAGGTAGGCATGGGCCCAGCCAGGGCCGCTCGCGTCAGCTGCCAACTCCTCGCTGGGCGGGAAAGCTTGTAGTTCAGTAGGTTTGGCGCTCATCCTGTGCGTCATCTGATGGGGAGGGAGTCGGGCCTGGTGGGTGGCAAGTGCCACATGTGCTCCGTGTGTGCGGCCGGCTGTGCCCCATTTCCAGGTGGACACAGGTCAGGACACAGTGATCAAGTCAGTTTTTCTTTGTCGGGTCAGGGCCACTGACCTTCGGTCTTTTGTGGGAAAGGGATCGTTTCCCACTGAAAGGTACTGGCATCGCGTGCGCTAAGATTGAGGGGACAGTGGGAAGACACACCCTGGAGTGGGGATGGCACCTGCGATTCAGCCAGGACAGAGGTGCGCAGGACCTTCTGGGCTCAGACCACCTGAGCCTCAGCTCCCTCCCGCTAGCACTGGGTGCCCTGCACAGCCTCCGAGGGGCTCCATTGTATCCCAGAGCGCCCACTGCTCAGTTCTGCCCCGGATTTAAACTCTAGGCCGAGGCCCAGTGGTAAACACTGATTTCGTGTGCTCAGCCCTCACTCGTGTTGAGAAGTCGTGTGTGTCCCCCACCTCTGATTGCACGTTCCTCTATGTCACGCACTTTTACTGCCGTCCAGTGTTGCGCTGCATGGAAACCTCCGCTGTCCTGATGCTCAGACTCCTGGGCAGACAGTCTGGTCTCCCAGGCATGGCGACCAGCAGGTCTCCAATGTTCCAGAAAGTTCCGTCTGTTGTGCGGTGTGCCGTGCTTCCTATGCGGATGTTCACTTTTGCTCAGCCCTGAATGTGAAGTTGCCGGTTATTTCACCAGCAAAATGACTTTTTGGGGAGGAGTAGAGGAGTTGCAATTCGGGGCATGCAAGCTGGTGAACACAGGCTGGTCTGGGACTGGCGAGCCCTGTTCTGCGTGGAGGAAAGGAAGGAGCGGGGAGGCTGTTTTGAAGGATGTTTCACTGGAGGAGAGAGAGTTCAGGTTGTGGTGCCTTCTCATTGGCTTGGCTGTTGCTGGGTGAGGAGAAAACCTTCCTCTGCGGGTGTAAAGTAAGCTGGGAGGGCCGGTGCTCCCCCATTAGGGCTTTCTGGGGCCATCTGAATAAGGCTTACTTTGATTCGCTTTCGTATTTTCAAGATAACGTTAAATTATTTCCCGAAGTGCTGGTACCCGCCTGCGTCCACTGGCAGTGTGTGAGTTCCTCTGACGTGGACCGTACAGCTGCCCCTGGGCGGGCGGGGCTCCATTTCGGCCACCACGGGAGGTGCTGAGTGTGGTTTCGTTGCTTGTGGTCCGTGTCCCTGATCACTGAGGAGGTCGACTGCCTGGCCCCGTGGCTCACACCTGGTGTGTTCACCGTCTGCCAGATGCCATGCAGTGAGCACGCGGGAGGTCATTTCTGAGACAGGCGGCCACAGACTCAGCTTCCCTGGGTGTCCCTGAGGCCAGCTCATGCGTGGTCATCCTATAGGCGGAGCCCCGTTAGGCAAGAGCCGGCAGGTGCCTCACTCTCACCGCCACAGCCCTGAGTACAATGTCAGCAGCCGCGTGCGAGCTCAGCAACAGACCCTGCAGTCCCCCCGCCCCCCGCTGCTTTGGATGAGACCCCAGCCCTTGTGGCCGAGGCGACCCTGAGCCACAGCCCCCAGAAGGCTGCTCCCCAATTCCTGACCCACAGAAACTGTGAGATTGTAAATGGCTTTTGTTTTAAGATGCCAAGTATGGTGGGATTTGTTAACTACTAAGCAGTACGTAGTTAATGTACACCTTCTGCTTTATTTAGTGACTTCAAACAGAAACGTCAGTATGTTGCTCCGCTTGTCCACACAGCCTTGGGCTGCCCCGACGGGATCAAACTGATGGCCTAATCGTTCTCAGGCGGGCACTTGTCCACTGAGCCCCAGAAGCCAGGGGTCATCACCATTTAGAAAGCTGCCCCTGAGAGCCCCTCCTCCGCTCTCCTGCCTCCTGTATGGACAGGCACTGTCTACTGCCCAGCGCACCGGCCGGCGGGCACCGCGCACATCCTGCTGGGAGGCGTCAGGACGCCTGCCATCCTGGGCTGCATCACAGCACGCCTGGGCGAGGGTGTCACTTCCTGAGCGCCCCGAGAGCACGTTGTGACTCCAGGACCCACGCCGTCCTTCTGTCCTCTGCCTCCCCCTCTATGCATAGTGCACCTTCCCCATTTTCCCTCTGGAACCTCAGTTCTCACCGTTTCCCCTGCCTCTGGTTTCGCCTCCAACATGTCCCTGCCCCTCTGTCTGTGTTCCCCTCGGATGCTGCTCCAACACCAGCGCTTCACTCAGCTCCGTCCTTTCTATTTAACCCACAACTGAGTTGTCTTTGTGATATCAAACCCGTTCAGACCTTTTCTTTTGAGAAGAGTTGCCAAAGGTTTACCTGTGTAACCTTCTGCCCACGTCCCCGAATGCCACCTCAGCGTGACCTACACTGGGAGGTGAACAGGGAGAGAGTACTGTTGGCTCATCTGCTGGCGCCCCATTCTAGTCCCTGTCCTGTCTGGGACCCCACATCGGTCGGGGCCTCCCATCCCCTTGGTCCCCTCCAGTTCTGAGCAGCCAGCAGGCTGTTGGATTCGTCCGGCAGTTCCTCCCACGGCCTCGGATAAGGAAAGGGTGCCGCCGGCTTGTTCCTGGTGGTTTGATCGCGGGCTGTGAGGCCTGCCGCTTTCCCCAGGGTGAAGAGTGCTTTTCCCCTTTGTCCCTGCCTCCCTCTCAGAGCTTTGCTGCCACCCCTGGTGATCTGGGATCTTAGACCCTCCTTTTGATCTTGACCTGCAGATGCCCTTGGGCCTGAGCCTGTGGCGCAGGTGGGTGGTGGGCGGGGCCTCTGTGGGGGAAAGCCTAAAGCGTGCGTCCCCCAGTCTGTTCTTGCCTGTCTCCCCTCAGGGCAGAGCTGCAGGCCCCTGCCCAGTGCCTGGCTGTCTGGCTCCTGCTGCCCTGCTGTCCTGGGCGGGGCCCTTTCTGGTTATTTTCTGTGCTAGTGTCTCCCAGGGGCTGCGCTGCAGACCCCTCCCCCTTTGCTTCCCGGGCTGGATTCCTGCCTTCACTCCTCACCTGTGGCCAGACATCCTGAGGCTGCTGGGCTTTGTTCTCTGTGCTTTGCCTGTTCCAGTCCCCAAGAAGATTTCTCTTGGGTTCAGACCTGGAGGGACGGAGGGCTTCTCCGGTGGCTGGGCTCCTCCTCCTTTCTGGTCCCGACCTGGTGGGTTTCTGCTGAAGTAAGCAAACCAGCAGGCAACCAGAGGCCTGGCTGTAGTGCAGTGTCTTGTCGGGAAGGAACTAGGTGACCAGTGTCCACTTACTTTTTAGGCCGTGCTGAGCCCTCGCTGTGACCTCAAAAGTACGTGGACGCAAGACGGAAACCGTGCAGATTTTGTGGCTTCTGTCCCCTCCGCTGCCCGGGAAGAGCCGTCGCCTTGGCTGGACGTGGAGGCCAGGTGGGAGCTGCCCTCCCTGCGCGGGCCTGTCCCTCAGTCACCACAGCAGCTCGTCCCCAAGCGGGTGGGCTGTGGTGCAGGGTCTCGAGTCACCAAAGGGTGGGGGCTGGAGGGCAGGTGCCTGTTCAGAGCTCACTGGGCCCTGCTCTGGACATGGGGTGGGAGGGGTGTCCATCACTGAGGGACTGCACCCGGGTCGCCAACCCCTGCTGGGCCCTGCTCTGGAGGCCCGATGGCTGCTTCCACGTGTGGCGGAGGGGCCACGTAGTCCCACTGCCACTGAACCCTGATCAGGGAGTCCACTGGGGCCCTAGGGCAGCATTTGCGGGGAAGTGGGCTCTGGGCGCCCATAGTTCAGGCCGTGGGGCAGGCCAGTCTGATCAGCCAAAAAGTGAGGCACTGCCCCCACCCCCCTTTCCTCCTTTTCTCATCCCAATGGGGTCCCACAGTTAAGTTGGGGGCTGCGGGGCGGCAGCCAACGGGGGCTTTTCTGAGTGAGGCCCTAGGCCTTGCAGAGCTGCATGGGAAAGAGCACGCAGCTCGCCCACACGTACGAGCGCTCTGGGATGTGTTCCTGCTGCGTCCATGCTGTGTCCCATCCTGTGACCCTTGAGACGTGATGGCCATGGGTTCCATTCCCCCTTTTTCAGGGCATTCAGTGCTTCTGTTTCCTTTTTAAATTTTTATTTATTTATTCTTAGAGACGAGAGAAGGAAGGGAGAGAGGTAAACATCAGTGTGTGGATGCCTCTTGCGCCCCCTACTGAGGACCTGGCCCAAAACACGGGCGTGTGCCCTGACTGGGAACTGAACGGGCAACCTTTTGGTTTGCAAGCCCGCACCCAGTCCACTGAGCCACCCCAGCCAGGGCCAGTACCTTTGTTTCTAAACAGCGTGTAGGGCCTGTGCACCAGCGTCGGTGCAGCGGCATTTCCTGTTGCCCTCTGCGACTGCTCCGGCCACGTCGGTCTCTTCGGCGTCAGTGTGGCCCCGTCTGGGAGCTGCGCCCCGTCTCCCCTCAGACAGACACTCGGGTTGTGCTTTACTTTTGTTTTGCCACCAACAGAAAATGCCACGTCCAGCCCCATCCGAAAGCAGATTTTGTGACAGTGTCTGGCCCCTGGGCCCAGCCAGTGGGCGTCACTGAGGTTGGCCGGGACCAAGCACTTAATTTCCTCTTCTTTCCCTGTTCCCTGCCACCCACAGTGAAATTTAATGGTCCCCTTGTGTCCATTTCTGTCTGGAGGTGGTGTTGTACCTGGGGCCAGTTGGGCGCATTGGCAACACTGCAAGGGGCCCTGCCTGGGGGGCTGGCACTGTGACTCCCGCTGGGCTGCACTTGCAAGGCAGCGCAAGCTCAACACCCTGGTGCTCAGGCTGCAACGCCAGCCCCTGCCCTCACCGTCCCATTGGTTTGCACCTGGGTGTCCACACCTGCCACCAAGTCTGGTTGGAAGGCCCAGCAGCAGCCTTAGGGCACAGCGACAAGTGCTGTGAAAGCGACCTGGTGCTTCAGGGGCCTCAAGATGAGTACTCAGCTTGGAGGGAGGCTTTTCTGAGAGGCCGGGCCTGGGCTGAACTGGGCAGCCACAGGCAGAGCAGCCCTGGGGGAGGCTCCAGGGCCAGGGTCCCGAGGCCCGCAAGACTGGGGAGTGGCTGGGAGGAGGAGGTCCCCTGGCCTGGTGGGGGCGGGGGTGGAGGTTTCTATTTCAACAGCCTAGGGGAGGAGAGATGCGGAGTCGTCAGTGCTGCCTTCTGAGGGCCGGCACAGCACCCTCAGTGTGAGGCAGGTCCACCGTGGGGTCATGAAGACACCTCTGGGGTGCTGAAGGCCACGTGAGTAATGTGCTCGCTCTCCTCGCCCCACCAGACGTGCTCCTGCTCTTTGCCAGTGGCATGCCCACAGCCGGTGGCCAGGCCCAGCCTCCATCCTTCCACCTGAGGTCGTCGGGCCAGAGATAAGGACGAGCCTGCTAGGTCACCATGGCAGCCCCTGCAAAACCCCCAGCCCCGGCAGAGCCGGCCTCAGGCCCTGAGCAGAAGCCCCGGGGAAAGCTGCCCCTTGGCTGGGGCTCCCTATTCGGTCACCGGAGTGAGAAGATCATTTTCGCCAAGAGCGACAGTGCCCCCGAGGAGGGCGTGCTCGCTGTCACCATCACCGAGACCACGGTCATTGAGGCGGACCTGGGCGTGTGGAGCTCGAGGGCTCTGCTCTACCTCGCGCTCTGGTTCTTCCTCAGCTTCTGCACCCTCTTCCTCAACAAGTACATCCTGTCTCTGCTGGAGGGCGAGCCCGGCATGCTGGGTGAGTGGGCCGCCTGGCCGGGGTGGGGGCAGGCCGGCAGGGGCATGCGGGTGCTGCCGTCCCAGGCCTTGGCCACAGGGAGTGTCTGGCTGTGTGGCCGTCCCCCACAGGCGCGGTGCAGATGCTGGCCACCACCTGCATCGGCTGCTTGAAGACATTCGTGCCCTGCTGCCTGCACCAGCACAAGGCCCGGCTCTCCTACCCACCCCACTTCGCCATGACCATGCTGTTCGTGGGCCTCATGAGGTGAGGGGCCGCAGGTGCAGGCGTAGGTCTGGGGCCTTCACACCTGGTGTTTAAAATGCCTTTGCCGTCTGGCTGATGCCATCGCTAGGGGACCCAAGGTGGGTTTTCGAGGCAAACTCGCAAGGATCTGCATTTCAGAACGACCAAAGCACCTGGTTTTGTGAATCTGAGTGTCACACACATTTGCCAGGGTTTTTCTGGAACACCCACACAGCTAACGTAACAGTCACTGGCTGGAGAGTCCTGCACCTCCTGGGGCCGACGCTCTGGCCTCCCCGCAGGCAGGGCAGCCGTTGGCTGAATGCAGGGCCGGGGAGCCAGGTGTGCGGCCCATCTGGGCTGGCCCCTTGGAGTCTGGGGGAGGGGGCCTCGAGGACCGCTCCATCCTGGCACACCTTTCGGCTCCCTTTCAGGTTTGCCACAGTGGTCCTGGGCCTGGTCAGCCTGAAGAACGTGGCAGTGTCGTTTGCTGAGACGGTGAAGAGCTCCGCCCCCATCTTTACTGTGATCATGTCGCGGATGATCCTGGGAGAGTACACGGGTGAGCCGGCCTGTGGGAGCTTGCCACCGCCCCCACCCCACGCCCGGCTGGACGGGCTGCTGACACAGGCCGAGGTCAGGGTCTGGACCCGGGAGAGTGACAAGCAGGTAACCTCAGTGCAGCCCCAGCCCAGGAGGGGAGGCTCTCTCCCCACCTGCTGCAAGGAGGGCAGCTCCAATGCACCTTCACCCTGGAGCCCCCCCCCCCCCGTCACTCTCCCCTGCGTCTCACTGCCCCGGTCCTCCCTACGGTCCAGCAAAGTGGACGTGTGTCTGTCTCTCCAGCCTTGGAGACAGGCAGTCTGCCTGCAGCCACAGGTGCACGCATGCCTGTCCCCTGGCCTGCCTTTCGGACAGTGGCGTCCCCTGCAGCCCCACGGCACAAGCCGGGCCGCACAAGGGCGTGCCGTGCACAACTTTCGGAGGGCAGGTTTGCTCCAGTGTGGGAGACACCGGCCCTTACGACAAGGCGAGTGCCTGCCTGGGGGTGGAGGAGCCACCGTGGGGATAAGGACACAGCCGAACTTCCTGCAGCTGGCCTTTCGCCGGTGGCAGCTCGGTTAAACCGAAGCACGGGCCTGGCAGCTCAGCCGTCTGAACGCTCGGGGGCAGGCTTTCCACTCAGCAGCTGCCTTGCTGAATACAGTTTGCAACGAGAGCTCTGTCAGGGGCACTGGGGAGGGGGCAGCTGCAGCACCAAGATTCGAGGAACAGCAGTGTCCACGCTGAGGGCCACCAAGAGCAGCGCCTGCCGCCTGCCAGCGGAGGCCGGGTGTGGGCAGAGCCATTTCGCGGGGTCCAGGGAGCAGCCCTGGGGTGAGCGTGTCTCCCCGAGTAGGCGCAGGTGCACAGATCTGTGCCGTTGCGGGCCACATGTGCTGTTCATCACACAGGGCAGGGCCAAGGCTGGGGTGGGTTGGCGGCAGGCACAGGCCCCTAGGTCCGGGCTCCCTGCTCAGGTGCTCGGCCTTCCCACCCCCGCCGGCCCAAGGTCTGCCATCTGACTGACCCCCCCCGGAGACCTTGCGGTGGGCTCAGGCAGCACCGCCCTGGGACGAGGACTTGACCGCAGCCCCTGAGGCTGATGGGGGTGTCTGTGGGTGGCTGTTCCTTGTTGCCAGACATGAGCACCATAGCATCCACGCTGAGCTTCAGAGCGAGCCGGCTGCTGCTTCTGGGGTCGGAACAGGTGCCCACGCCACTGGTGCCCTTTCCTGGGGATGCGCTGCCCGACCCCAACCAGCGTTCTCACCACCTACCTCACGGGGCTCTGGGTTTCGGAGTGAAGCAGGAATGAACGCTGCGTTCACCCCCAGGTTTCACTGTTTGATTGAGCAGCCCGAGCCCACCTCCTCACTGGCACAGGCGCAGCCGTGGGCCCCCGTGTTCCTGAGGCCCAGCAGAGCTCACCGTGCGGGAGCTTGGGCACTCTCTCTCCTTGGCTGCCCTCCCGCACAGAGGGGCCGACAGGCGTTGGGTCTGGGCTTAGGCGAAAGTCTGCCACTCCCCTGCGGAGGGAGAGAGCGGCCATGGCCCCTGGACGGGCTTCTGCACTGCACAGGCCAGCCACAGCCAGGCCTCTGTCTCATCCTCTCAGGGCTGCTGGTCAACCTCTCCCTTGTCCCTGTCATGGGCGGCCTGGCGCTGTGCACGGCCACAGAGATGAGCTTCAACGTCCTGGGGTTCTCGGCAGCACTGTCCACCAACATCATGGACTGGTGAGTCCCGGGTGGCAGGGAGGCGCGGTGGCCCTGGTGGCAGGCGCCCCGAGCGCAGAGTGGCTCCGAACTCCTCCCCGCCGCTCTGTGCTCAGCACGCCCAGCACTGCCTTTTCTGAGAGAGCAGAGCAGTAGGTTCCCCGGCAAGGGGACTTGTTCTCAAAAAAGGCTGTGATTTGAAGAGTCGTGGTCCGATGCTCAAACATGCTCGACTGGGGTGTGGTTGGCTGGCAGGTGCCGCTCCAGCCAAGTGCAGCGAGAGGCGCGAGCTTGCAGCCCAGGCTCCGTGTGGACAAGGGTGCAGCCAGCGCCCTGCCTCGTGCAGTGTGTCAGCGAAGCCCGCCGCCCGGCGCCTCTTATTTCAGAATCACTGGTCACCCCCAGGGCTGTCCTGGTTCTGAGGGAAGAGGAAATGACACTGTGGGTGTCAGAGTTCGTCGCCACCGGCACCTCTAAAGTCAAATGGCTCAGCCTGAGGTTTTGAGTAACTCAGCTGCAAAAAAGTAAAACCTTCTTCATTCCACTTGTAACACTTGGGGCATCGTCCTCTGCCTTTGGGGCGCCTAGAAATGGGACCAGCCACATTGTACATCCAGTGAGCACCGTGCGGGTAAGCTCAGGGCTTCCTGGGAGCTTCGCAGCCCCGGCCGTGAGCTCCTTGTTCACCTTCTGCCCCCATGGACACCCTGGGAGCCTTTGGTCTGAGTCACTGGGGCCTCCCTGTGGTTTCTGATGTCTGGTGGCTCCTGGAAGGGCCTGGGGACGGCCTGGGCAGAAAAGCTACTGGCCTGTGCTGGCCGAGTCTCCAAAACAACTGGCTTCCAGGTCCAGCAGCGACAGTTTCTGTCGGCGGGAGCCATCCTTGCCCAGGTTTCTGCGTTCTAGTTCTAGCGAAACACAGCACCTCACTGCTGCTCACAGAGCAGCCCCTTGGGTCCCGGGACAAAGCGCTGGCCCTGCGTGTGTCTCCCACACAGCCTGTCCCTTTCGGGGCTTGTCCCTGTTCTGCTCCTGGGGCCTTCATGGGCTTGCAGGCCCCCGCATGTGGGTGCCCAGTCCGAGGTGGTCACTGAGTTCAGGGATCCCTGGTTCACGGTGGGGTTCATGTCGCTGCACAGTTCAGGAGGGACGCAGACGCCTGGTCCCTGTGGGGCTTCGTGCTGACTTCCGGTGCTGACGGGAAACCTCTTCTTTTCTTTATTCTAGTTTGCAAAATGTTTTCTCAAAAAAGCTTCTCAGTGGGGACAAGTACAGGTTCTCGTAAGTACCACAGCGTCCCGGGCCGAGGGGCTCCCCCTGAGCCTTGTTGAAACAGGGCAGAAGAACCCCGTCTTCACCGACGGGTGCCCCCATGGCCGTGCGGGGGGGCTCGGGCGAGCATGGGCCCTCCTTGTCATTGGGGCGGGTGGCGGGGGGCCTCAGTCTGGTCTGCCCCGGTGAGGCTCTCACCCAGTGCCCCCCCCAACCCGTCGTCCCCGCAGGGCCACCGAGCTGCAGTTCTATACAAGCGCCGCGGCCATGGCCATGCTGGTACCCGCCTGGGTCTTCTTCATGGTGAGTCCGGGTGGGGCACCCTGGGCTGCCTCCGTCCTTACAGTCTGGGAGCGGAGCTCGCTCATGTCCAGGCCGCGGGGGTGCCTGGTGGCTGAGACGTGCCCCCAAGAAGAAGGGACAGGAAGTGAGAGCCAGGCCTGGGCGGCCCCAGAGGCTGAGCCATGGCTGTGGGAGTTCCCTGAAATTTCCTTGTGAGGGTGTTTAGGCTTATTTGTTCTTTAAAAAATATTTCTATTTACTTGTTTATTTTAGGAAGAAGGGAAAGTGGGGGGAAAGAGAGGGAGAGAAACATCGATCCATTGCCTCATATGCAACCCATCAGGAGACTGAACCCACAACCTGGGCATGTGCCCCGATGGGAATTGAACCCATGACCTTTCGGCTTACGGGGCGAAGCTCAACCCACTGAATCACAGCGGTCGGGGCCAGGCCTTTTTATTTTACAGCAACACAAAAGCACATCTGCCTTGTTGTGCGGCCGCAGCCACCACCCCCTCCAGAACTTTCCATCTTCCCGAACTGCACCCCTGGCCCCATGAACGCTCCCCGTCCCACCCCGCCCCAGCCCCTGCACCACCGTCTGCTCTGTGTCTGTGGGTCCGAGTCTTCCAGGGACGTCCTGAGAGTGGAGTCTCAGCCTCTGTCCTTCGGTGTGTGGCACGTGTCACGCAGCGTGACGTCCTCCAGGTCCGTCCACGTTGTAGCGCATGTCACGGCCTCCTTCTAAGAACAGACACTATTTCATTGTGTGTGTGTGTGTGTGTGTGTGTGTGATCTTGGTGACATTTTGTTTGTCCATCTGTACATAGACATTTGGGTCGCTTCCATGTTTGGCTGCTGTGAGCATGGGGTGCACACAACTGTTTTGAGTCCCTGGTTTCACTTCTTTTGGGGACGTGCCCAGAAGTGGAGTTGCCAGATTCCGCGGGAGCTCGACGTTAACTCTCTGAGTAGCCGCGAGACCGCTCTCCCCAGCGGCCGTGCCACCTTGCACTCCCACCAGCCGCGCACAGTGTCCTGACTCCTCACATCCTCACCAGCACTTGCTTTTGGCAGGTTTGGGTTTGTTTCTTCGAAGGCAGCCATCCGTGTGGGTGGTCGATGGTCTGCGCTGGGGCCCCCTGCGGACCAGCGCCAGGGGGTTCGGGCCGTGTGCACACTGGCCGCCTGTGCGTGCCGGGCTGAGGTCTCGAGAGGTGCCATTTGGTTGCCACCACCGAAGACTGTTGGCAGCGCCCACCCCGTTGGCCCCACTGACTGGACACGTGGGATGCTGCCCCCCCTGGGGTGACCGGGACTCAGAGGGTGGCCACAGAGCGCTGTGTCTGTCCCCACGCAGGACTTGCCAGTGATGGGCAGGAGTGGGAAGAGCTTCCGTTACACGCAGGACGCCTTGCTGCTGCTGCTGCTGGATGGCGTGCTGTTCCACCTGCAGAGCGTCTCCGCCTACGCCCTCATGGGCAGGGTCTCCCCAGTGACCTTCAGGTGAGCCCGGCAGTCCCTCAGGGCGCTGGCGTGTTGGCCATCTGTGGGGGCCTTGGGGTCTCGCATCCTCGTGAAAGATGCTCGTTGTTGCCAGGTGCTGGGGCAGTGCCGTGGTCATGTGTCCTGAGGACCAGGCCGCTGGTGTCGGTGGCACTACAAAGACACGCAGAGCGTATGATGGGCTTTCTCTCCACTGGGGTGTGTCACGCTGGAGTAGGCGTGGTGTGGAGCGGCTGAAGTTGCCTCCTGCTGGAACAGCCCCGCCGGCGCACTCCTGCAGCCCCGGGCACTGTCCCCCTCGGGCCCTCGGCATGTCACTCAGCGCATGACATGCTGAGTGCAGCCACACACCGAAAGCCCAGTTTCATCCAACTTCAATCCATTCAGACTTGGGGGCCACACGGGCACATCAGCTCTGGAGACCGGAGGTGCCTGGGGATCTCGTTAGCACTCTTCCCTGTTGTGACCAGGCGCACTGAGCGCGAGCAGGGTCTCAGTGGCAGTTGCAAAGGCCTGAGCTGGCGTCACAGCAGGCCCAGGCAGCCATGCGACAGCGGCAGCTGCAGCCATGGCCCGTGTTGTGTGAGTCAGCGGGCCTTTTTCCTTCAACTTCTGAGCTCTGGTGGGACTGGAACTGTCCTCACGTGGAGACAGCAGCAGGTTCAGTGGGTTTGTGTGGCTCTCAGGGCTCATAGAGCCGCACCTGCCACAGCTTCAGTGTCCGCAGACCATGCACACGGCGGCCTCTCTGCTTGTTTGACCAGCCGGAGTCAGCACAGCATATGCTCGGACCCTGATGGGGTGGTGGCTGGGCGTGCCGGCCCCTGCACGGGCCCACTGTGCCAGGCTGTGCGACGGGCGCCCCGCCCCCGGCCAGGCCTAGCGCTCCCGGTCCTGAACAGGAAGTATCAGCAGGAACCTGGGCAAAGGTCATGGTTTCTGAGTTCTTCCGAAGCTCATAGGAACACCGTCTGTGTGTTTCTGTCATGCATTCTTGTTTCCCTCTGGGGCCAAGAGTCATTTACAAATATTCCCGAGTCTTTGTCTTTCAAGGATCATTAGTGATGGTTATGAAAAAGGCAAAGAACAGAGAACTAATTCTTTAATTTTTTTTGTTTTATTTGTCTTATAAAAAGAATACATCCTCTTACAAAAAGTTTTGAAAAGTAGAAAACATAAAGTTTAAATTTTCCATTACCCCGAAAGACAAACCTGTTAATATTTCATGTGTCTAGTGGTGACCCCACTTACACCGTGTGTCGCTGCTGCTGGCACCAAGCCAGTGGCCTTGGGGGTGGCCTCTTCTCAGGGCCCTGGGGAGATGGCTCAGGTTTGCAGGGCCTGGCCTCCCTCCCCAGGGAGCAAACTGGAGTGATTAGGGTGACGTGTCACAGTGTTCATCGCTTCCTTAAGTACCAGAAAGGAAGTACCAGAAAGTACCAGAAAAGGAAGAAAATAAGACAAAGTGCTAATTTTTAAAGATTTTATGCATTTATTTTTAGAGATAGGGGATGGCAGGCAGAAAAACAGGAAGAAGAGACTTTGATGTGTGATTGTCCCTCACACACTCCCTACTGGGGACCTGGCCTGCAACACAGTCATGTGCCCTGAATGGGAATCAAACTGGCGATCCTTTGATTGGCATTCTGGTGCTCAACCCACTCAGCCACACCAGACAGGACAGAGTGGTAATTATTAAGTCTAGAAAATGGGAATGTGGCTGCTGGGCCCCTCCTTGGTTTGACATTGTTCCTGATAAAAAGCGCCCCCACCAGAAAGAGAGAGAAGGGCGTCCGTGAGCAGCAGTCAGAGCTCCCGCTGCTCCGCCCTGCCTGGAGCTCACTGCCACTCACCCAGGACCCCTGGACAGGCCAGCCACGGGGCTGGACGAGGGCCAGCATCCAGGCAAGCGGTGACCCCTCCTCTGTTTTGCAGCGTCGCCAGCACCGTGAAGCACGCCCTGTCCATCTGGCTCAGTATTATAGTTTTCGGCAACAGAGTCACCAGCCTGTCGGCTGTGGGCACTGTCCTGGTGACAGCTGGCGTCCTGCTGTACAACAAGGCCAAGCAGCACCAGCGGGACACCATGCAGAACCTTGCTCCGCCTGCCAGCCAGGCGCCCGGCGACAGCACAGAGCCACTGATACCCAAGGACCCCAGGCCGCACCACTGAGCTCTGGAGCCTTGGCAGGTGCCGGGCCCTGTGCACTTCCGTCCTAGCTGATGCGGTCCCCTTCCCCTGCCGCCCGCACCCTGTCCTCTCCATGGGTCAGCTGGGTGGGGAAAAGGCATGTGCAGCACTAACTGCCCCTTTCTGGGGTCTCCAGTCAAAACCAGCGGGACCTTGCAGGGTCCCCAGACGTTGCTTCCCTGTGGGGAGACCAGAGCCAGCTGCCACTGAGCCATCGCTGCACACCGGGAAAAGTGCCTCCCATGGCCCCACGCTGGGTGCAGCATGGGGGAGACCGCCAGCCTCACTGCAGTCCGGACAGGCTCTTCTGCGGGGGACAGCCACGGGGACAGCTAGAAGCCAGAGCTGGTCCAGATGCCTGCTTGGCGCTGGTGGGCGAACTCATCTGCTCCGGGCCAGCCATCAAGGCCCACCCAAGGGGTGGCCCACTCCTTGGACATCTGGGGAGACCTTTGTGCCCAGACAGAGGGCTGGGGCGCCCCGGGCCTTGGCACAGAGGCCATGGAGGCTGGCAGGGTGGGGAGGGGACACATAGGGCAGAAACAAGAATCCCCCTCTGCTGAGGGCTGGGTGTGGGGCCCTCCCTCCCTGCCCTTGTCTCCGAGGCGTCCTTTCCCTGCCCTGGAGCTGCCGCACCATTTAGGGAGAAGTGACTCCAGAGAGGGAGGCCCCGCCCCCTGCCTGCTGGGGCCTCCTGCACGGTGGACTTCCACCTTGCCTGAGCTCAGGCAAGGGAGACTCGGGTGGTACCTGCTGTTCTGGCCCAAGCTGCTCTGCAGGGTCCCTGCAGGCGTCCCTGTCCTCTCCTAGCTGGTCCCTCCTGAAGGGATGAGCAGGGGGAGGAGTGGGAAAGAGTGTGTGGGGTGTTTACAGTTCTGATGACACTGCATTTAAAATGGCAGTGCGGTTTCTTCACAGGGAGATGCAGGCACAGGTGGCTTTGGGAGGGTCAGGTAATCCACTTTGAGCTGCTGCCTGGCTCAGCCTGGCTGTGCCCCCAAATGGACAGATGACCATGCGGTGTTTATGCCGGAGTTGGGCTGAGATTCCCATCCTGGAGGGACTTCGGAGGGCGGCTGTCACCGGCCAGTCTTCGAGGGCCTCTCCTTTGCCCCTTTGGCTAGGGCAGTCATAAGCCCTGGGGCTGGTCAGAGGCACCCCTGCTCCGGGAGCAGGTCTGGCCCCTGGGGACCTGGAGCCTGCTTACGGGACTGACAGAGGGTCCTGGGGCCCTCGCCGCTGTCCCATCTCCACCCTCCTGATCAGGCCTGGACCTCGACAGCCTCACCACTGGTTTCCCTGTCGGTGTGTCAGCGGGGAAATGCAGAAACTGCCTCTTCGGGACACCACACCTCTTGGAAACAAAGAGCAATAATTATGTCTCGTTGAGCTCTGCCTACTTGACAAGTCTGCCATGATGATGGACTAGAATGAGGCCTTTTAAACAACAAATAACCTTTTAAAAGGCTGCCCTGTGGCCAGAGGACAGGCAGGTGTGGGGTCACCTGCTTGACAACCTTCCTTTCTCAGTGAGGGTGTTTTTTGTGTGACTCCCCCAGGCGTCTGGTCCCTTTCCTCCTCCTCTTTCCCCCAAACAAAACTACAAAACTAAGGGGGATTCGTCAGAGGTGGCCCGGGAGGCGGGATGCCCTGTTGATCTGTGAGGACCAGAGAAAGCTGCTCCCTGGGGCCCCTGTCTGCGCCCTCGGGAATGCAGCTGAACGGAGCAGGGAGCCTGTCTGTGGCCCTTGGGGCAGGGCTTCCACATGGGCCTCCTTGGACTTTGTCACCCAAGTGGGAAGGGACACACCCGCCTGTTTCTGAGTGTCCTCAGGGAGCTCCGGGCCCCACCCATGATGTGCCCCACCCTCCACTCTTACTGTTGGCATTCAGCTGGTTTTGATTTTCCAAGTTTTGGGACCTGAGGCAAAATGAAGATTTTCCTAAACTATTAGTGAGGCAATTTCCCGCAAGCTGCTTTTGACACTCCTTGTCCCGAGCTGCAGCTGGTACAGCCCTTGCTCAGGGCTCACATTCCTTCCATCAGCCTCGTCTGCACCCGGAATTCTCCCACTTCTTGGGCATTCCTAGGCAGTCCTGTGCAGAGAGTCACGGCCTGGCCTTGTGTTTAATGATTGTCCAAACAACACTTCGTTAGCTTTGTCTAGTTTCTGCAGTGTGTTCCTCCCACTGAACTGTCTCAGGTGCATGCGCACCAGCATCGAAGCTGCGTGTCATGACCTCCCTGGTCACTCCTGTGTCTGTGGCTGTCTGTGCCTTTATTCACAAACACTTGAACGGGAGGTCAAAGCAAGTCGCCTGCTCACATCCACTGACATGTAGACGCCCGCAGGTCTCTGGCTTTCAACCTTCCACTACTGAATGGCACAGAAAGCTGCTCACCTTGAACCCAGCAGTCTCCATTTCTGCATCAGCATGAAAGCTTCCTTGGAGAGTTGAGAACACCCTTGCCCAACCCAAAATGTGGCTTTAATTTGAGGAAAAATAAACACGGTGAGCAGAAAAAACCGTGCTGCACAAAGAATGTCAGCCACGTGGCTCTGTGCCCCGAACACTTTCCCCCGACCCATGAGCCTGCTTCCTGCTGCACGCTCCCGTGGATGGCCGCTCCGAGGGGCCAGTGCAGGGGACGGGGGCTTCCTCCACCTGTCCCAGCGACGTGCTTCCTCAGGCCTGGATGTCTTTTCACTGTTTCCCCGGGTGGGAAATACGAAACAAGGATGTCGTCACAGGTAGAAGTCCTCTCCTGCTTCTCCCTTTGACAGATTTTATATTATGGGCTTTATTGTTTCCCCAAGTATCTACATGCCCTGTGGGGGGCCTTTTAATTTTCTTAGTTTATAAGTAAGAAAGTCCCAGCCTCTCAGTGTATCTGCCTGTTTCTCTTATTGCTGGATGAGCCAGGAGCAGACAGGGGTCAGCAGCTTGCCTGGCAGCCAGGGCATGAAACTGCCAACCTCGCTGGCTCGGATTCTGAGTGATGGCTGTGGGACCCATGCCCAGATGTCCAGACTGGGCTAGAAACTTCCAACTGGCAAAGTCTTTTGTTTGTCTGGATGCCCTCCCCCTGCCCCCTCCTCCCCGCCCCGTTTTCATTTGGGGAAAGCTGGCGTGGCTGGTCTGCCATTTCTAGAGCACTCACTGCCCATGAACCTACCAGTTGAGGGAGCCAGTCAGGGCTCTCCCACCCTGGGAAATGCAAGTAGTCCTGTCAATAACCTTGTTATTACATCAGAGCCAAGTAATCTTCACTTTCTTCCCAGCAGAACTGTGCAGTCCAGGCCCACAGTGTCCACGGTGCTTTGTACTTCGCCCGTGCCAGTATTTGTGACTACATCAGTACTTGATAGAAAATGGTTTCTTTAAAGTGACTCTGTTCCTTCACTGTGGTATTAAGTGTATCCTGTGGGTGCCTCCTGTCCTTTCGTCTAAGTAAAGCCACTGGCGGCCACTTTGTGACTCTTGTTCTGCAAAAGTAAAACAAATGGTGTGTACTCGTTTTCTTCATTGGTAGGTAAGGTGTTACCTCTCCCAAAACGTGGTCAGGAGGGCGTTTTTCGCGGGCGCCAGTTTTGAAGTGAAAACGTGGCCTGCGACAGAGAGCTGCATAAAGTAAACACGACCTTTCAGCGGGAAGGTCGGGAAGAAACCTCAACTGTCCGAGACCCGCGGACGACGGGGGGGGGGGGGGCGCGGGGCCTACGCAACGATGCTGCCAACTCGGCTATTCCCTTTTAAAAAATATTTATTTTTATACTTTAGGCGGAGGGGAAAGGAGGTAGAAGGAGGACGAGAAACATCGATCCGCTGCCTCTCTCACGCCTCCATACGGGACCGAACCGCAACCCAAGCCTGCGCCCTCCTCGGGAATCGAGCCTCGGCGGCCTTTAGCTGGGGGATGACGCCCTGCCCACTGAGCGCCCCCCGGGCAGGGCAGCCTCGCCTCCAAAGGGGAACCGGGGCGCCGGCCCCGCGGGCCGAGTGGTGGGCTCCAAGGTCCCTGCGCCGCGACTAGTCCGGGGTGGCCTCAACGCCGTGGTAGGAAGCGGGGCGGCACCCGCATCCGGTTAGCTGCGGATTTCGTCACTAGGCGCCGAGGCCGGAAGTGACGCACAACGCACGCGCTAGCACAATTTCTTCTCGGGGCCAGAGTCCCACCTTTGAGTCGTGCCTACGTCATCACCCCGCGCCGACGCAGGAAGTAACGACGCTCCAGGCGCGCGCCGGGCGCTGTTTCTCCTCAGGCTCCGGGACCCGCGGCGGCGGCGGCGGCGCAGGGGTGAGCAGCGGGCGGCCGCCTTGGCTGAGGCGCGTCTCCTCCGTCCCGTCTTGCCCGCGTGGGGCTCGGGGTTGAGGAGGCGGCGGGCCCCGACTGCCCGAGCCAACCGCTCCGGACTCTCCCGGGCTGCGTGCGGCTGAGCCGCGGGAACCCGGGCCCGCGGCCGGGGGCGGGACCCGGGGCGTCGGCGCCGCGTCCCCGACGCAGCCTGGGTTCTCTCGGTTTGCAGTGTTCGAACTCAAATGGGTGATGAAAAGGACTCTTGGAAAGTGAAAACCTTAGATGAAATTCTTCAGGAGAAGAAACGCCGCAAGGAGCAAGAGGAGAAAGCAGAGATCAAGCGCCTGAAAAACGTAAGCCATGGTGTCTGCGTACGGGGATCAGTGTCTGTGCCCTCGTGTCCCCGTTAGAACGGCGCGTCTTGGGTGAAGTTCTTCTGTGCCTGCGAAGGTCGCCGGGGAGCCCAGCGCCCGGTCTAGGAACTCGCAGAGGCGCTCTCCGGCTCAGCCCGCGTCCGGGGCGGTCGGGGGCGCGGCTGTTCCTGGCTGCTTCCTGGGGCGGCGTCCGTCCCGCCCGCCCGGCCGGTCGGCCCCTCGGGGAGGGCGCGGGCAGGAGGGCCCCGCGAGGGCGCCGAGGCGCAGCCCCCGGAGTGGGAGCGTCGCGCAGAGTCAGGAAGCGCTTCGGTGGGAAGTGCGCGTTCCGGCCCCGCTGTGCTCGGGGACGCCCGCCGTTCTCCGCGCTGAGCCACAGGCGCTGAGCCACGGAGCGTCTCACTTTCCCGTCTGCGGGATTTGGGAGCTTTTTGTATTTTTAAGGATAGAGATTTTTAACAAACCTTTTCATAAACCCCACCAAGTGTATACGAAAGTGTGCTTGGGGACGCTGGCAGGATTTCCCTGTCCACAAAGACGCCGGTCCCCGCCAGGGGAGTGACTTCCTGCGCGCCTCCCAGTCTGATGACAGGGACTCCAAGCGGGACTCCCTGGAGGAGGGGGAGCTGAGGGACCACCGCATGGAGATCACCATCCGGAACTCGCCCTACCGCCGCGAGGACTCCATGGAGGACAGGTGAGCGGTGCTGGCCGGGGGCCTGGGCCTGCTCAGGGCACGATGGGAGAGCTGGCAGGCAGGACTCGGGGTCCCCGGCGGATCGCGTGTGTGTTCTTGCCTTTGTGGTTGCGAGGCTGCTCTGAGTGCGCGGGTGTCCCCGCCGGGTGTTTGCGGGGGCGGGGGGCGGGGGGGTGTCGGCGCAGTCGCTGTCCAAGTTCTCTGCCAGCGAGGAATGCGGACGCAGCCCGGGCAGACCCCGCGGAGGGCCTGGGCCTGGTCTCTATGCACTTGTTCCCTCTGCACGGAGGGGCCTGCGTTGGGTGGAAAGGCCATCGTGTGCGTTCCCCCAGGGTTTCGGCCACGCGGTTCCTTGAAATATTGTTGAATCACCTTTTCGGGTCACTTGGTTTGATTAAAACGCTGCGACTTTTTGTTAAACAGCTTCATTGAGGCACAAGGAACAAACTGCATGTACTTACAATGTGCACTTGAGGCACGTGTGCGGCATCTTGTAGTAACCGTGTCCCGTGTGTGTAAAACCGCACGTGCATCTTACTCCTTCCCAGTTTCCTCAGATGTTTACAGTTCGTGCACCACAGTGGTTCCTCCCTCACGCTGTTCACACGAGTGTGTGCTGAACCTAGTCTCGCCTCCAGTTTCACAATGAACAGTCTCGTAAAGGCTGGTTCAGACCCCGCTTTCTCCGTGACTGGAGCCCTGCACCACCCCCACTGGAGACAGCCCACTGCACCCTGATGCCCCTGCGGGGCTTCCTCCCGCCCGACGCGGCGCTGCTGTGTCTCGTTCCAGAGGGGAGGAGGACGACTCCTTGGCCATCAAGCCGCCCCAGCAGATGTCGAGGAAGGAGAAGGCCCACCACAGGAAGGACGAGAAGAGGAAAGAGAAGCGCCGGCACCGCAGCCACTCGGCGGAAGGGGGTAGGGGAGCCCGCGTCTGCTTCTGCCCTGTCCCCGGGCTGTCTGCGTGCGCCCTAGGTCTTGGGCTTCCATCTTCTCTGGAGTCGGTGGGAAAGGAAGAGGAAGTAAAATTTTAGCTAAAAGCATAAGTTTATTGTAAATCGTTCTGAGTAGCTATTTTTTATTCTGGCTTGTTCCTGTCGTGATGTTGTCTTGGTGCATACTGTTCACAGAGTTGTCTTCCGTCCCCGGAAGTTGGGGAGACTCACTCTGCAGCGCTGGCTCGCTCTGACCGCGAGCTGGGTGCTCCACAGAGTCCCGTGGTGGCTCCGCTCTCTGGGGCTCCTGGGTCTGGGGGGTCTGATTGGACTGGCCTGGCTTTAGGGGACATGGAGAATCCCATGCAAAGGATCTAGACTTTGTCTCCTGTTCTTTCTGAATGGTGATTTCTTAAAACTTATGAAAGGAATACCCAATCAGAGCTCACTACAGGAGACTTTTATAAGGTGGAAAACCCCATTTTTACCATATAGTGATAACCACATTTTTGTCCTTTCTTACTTGGAGACTCACTTAGTTTTATGTGTTTGTCTTTTTTTTTTTACCATAAAACCACGTGTTTCTCCCAATCATTAAATAAACATTTGTCCTTTGCTGGATGTCTCCAAGTTAAGTGTTTGCATGTCTGTTCCCTGTGTGATGCGTCTCCCCCTCACCAGGCAAGCATGCCAGGGCCAAGGAGAAGGAGAGGGAGCACGAGCGCCGGAAGCGGCACCGAGAGGAGCAGGACAAGGCGCGCCGGGAGTGGGAGAGGCAGAAGCGGAGGGAGATGGCCAGAGAGCACTCCCGGAGAGAGAGGTGAGGGGCAGGTGGTCGTGGGCCCTGAGTGCGTGCGCGTGGTGGCAGCATCCCATCGCACAGAGGAGACATGCCACGTGGAGCAGGCATGGCACAGGAGGGGGCTCTCCCGCGGGGTGGTCCTGGAGGCAGGGCACTTTCACTGCATTTGGAAGCCGGAATTGGGTGTGAACCGAGTGAGAGGAAATAGTCAAGGGAACGGAAGTCTGGGTTTCCACCTCTTCCCAATGGAGGTGGGTGGGGAAGCCCCTCAGCCGCCAGACTGAGCAGAGCCTGACTCACGCCAGAGACCCTGTGTGAGTGTGCCATGGGCGTGAAGCTGGGGGCGCTGGGGGCTGGGCTTGGGAGTTCAGACAGGAGGTGTGACGGTTCGGGCCAGACTCGGAACAGTGTGGGGAGAGAACAGGGCAGCAAAGAGAGGAATTTACTTCCCAGACCTGTCGGCCGACGACAGGTGAAGAGGAGGAGCAGGTGTCTCTGAGCTGGGCTCTGCAGGGTGGCGAGGGAAGTGCCCTGTGACGGGACATGCAGCGCTGTGCTGTGTTCAGGCCACGGTAAGGAGGGACGTGACCGCGAGACAGCCGGCCTCGTCCCCACGTGCAGATGCTGGCACAGTGCTCAGGAGACGCCTGGTGCGGGGGGTCAGCAGCTCTTCACTCAGCACCCGTCTTTGCATTCTGTTCTGTATGCAGTGCTAGAGTTCTCTGGGTCCCAGCAGAAATAGACCAGTTCTGGGAAAAGTAACAGAGGAGATCCCAGAGGCCTTGAGAAGAGCCCAGGAGCTGGGACACCAGGCTTCGTTTGCAGGCTCCTCTTGGCGGGCTCTAATTCCCAGGAGAGAGCGTCTGGTAGCCCCAGCCCTGTCCTCTGTGGTCCAGGGTGACGGGACATGGGCATGTGGGGACACCAGGCCCCTGCAGTGTGTGGAGGTCATTTGCAGAGAGAGCGTGGGAGGCGGCTGCTGTCAGGAAGGTGCTTACGTTTCCCACAGCCAGGACTGGACGAGACAGGCATCTGAGAAGACAGGCATCTCAGGAAGCCGTGTGAGAAGAGCCTTGGCGCTCGTGTTGCAGAGGGTGTGGGAGGGGCTGAGGCCAGGAGGCGAAGGTAGAAGACCCCCGGGAGGTGCACGCTGCCCCCAAGGCGTCCGGGTGTGCAGTTGGCCTGGGAAGTATGCGTGTCTGCTGCGCTGCACGGAGTGTCCAGTGTGGGCTGGCCGCACAGCTGTGAGACCAACCCCAAGGACACCAGGCTTGAAAAGGGACGCAGGAAACAGCACTGGCCACAGCTCTGCAAGGGAGGCAGGTTTAGCCCATCAGGTTGTTGAACAAACAGCAGCAGCTAAGAGGGAAAATTAGAATCCATAGTGGCTACATTACCTAAAGTGTCCAATTTTCAACAAAAAATATTGAGATGTACAAAGAACTGAGAAAGTAAGAGTCCTGTTAAGGAGTCAGGGGAAGCACCAGTAAAAAGTGAGTGTCCAGTTTTAGGAAAGACTTGACTTCAGAAAAGACCTGGAAGCAGGAGTTGAAGGTGGAGCGAGTTTAAGGTACACAGGAGTTGAATGTGTACCTTAAAAGAGTGGAAATCATACAGATTATGCTTCTCACCACCAAAGAATTAAGTTGAAAGTCAGCAGCAGAAAGAAACCCCAGGAAGTCCCCAAAAGTTTAAAAAGTCCCACAACCATTTTTTTCTTTTTTTTTTTTTTAAGATTTTATTTATTTGGCTTTAGAGGGGAAAGGAAGGAGAGAGGGAGAGAAATATCAATGTATGGTTGCCTCTTGTGTGTCCCCTGCTGGGAACTGGCCTGCAACCTAGGCATGTGCCCCGACTGGGAATCGAACCACGATCCCTTGGTTCGCAGGCCCGTGCTCAGTCCACTGAGCCACACCAGCCAGGGCCCACAACCATTTCTGAATAACCTGTGGCCTGAGGAAGATACCATGAATAAACAGAGTTCTGAAGTGAGTTGGAATGAAGGTGACGTCAGAACTCACGGGTGCGGCTGCAGCTGCACCGAGGGCAGAGTGCGGGCTCTGAGCACCAGTGTCTGAGACTGGGGCAGGGGGGAGGGGGTAGATGTCGGGGTTTGTCCAGGCTGACAGCGCAGCTCCTCCCTCAGAACCTGGGAGAGGGAAGCAGACAGCCTGAAGCAGCAGCAGGAGTGTCCAGAAAACTCAAAACAGGCAGACTGCGGGATCTTTGGAGGGTGGGGGCTGACCACGGTGGGCAGGCTTGAGGGAGCGTGCCCACGACGGAAAGGTGTCTTTGCTTTTCAGTTGTTTACTCACTGGTCTTACAGAGGAAGGAGGGGCAGAGAGACAGGTCGATGTGGTCTTTCACTTGTTTGTGCTTTTAGTTGATTTCTGTGTGAGCTCCGACTGAGGATTGAACCCACAACCGTGGTGCGTGGGGGCGACGCTGCAACCCGTTGCGCTGCCCAGCCCCGGCAGTAGCGAGAAGGTTTTACAAGTGGCTGTGGTGGCGGTTGCACAACTTCACACATTTGTGAAAATTGCAATCAGTTATTAAACTTTATATGTCAAGTGAACCACAGCTCTATTTTCAACGAGCTTGGACTCACACCTACAAAACTGCACGTAGGCCTCTGGTGCCCTTCGCCCAGCCCCTCGGGGACGATGTCTGTGTGGGGCCTGGCGTTCTCACGGTTGCTCTCGTCGCGTTTCTGGGGGTAGGAGAGTGCTTCTCTTTTCACGTGTTTGTGTGTGAGGCGGAACGAGGGGGCTGTGGGAGTTACCTATGGTCGG
Source organism: Sturnira hondurensis (assembly GCF_014824575.4). Classification (NCBI taxonomy): domain Eukaryota; kingdom Metazoa; phylum Chordata; class Mammalia; order Chiroptera; family Phyllostomidae; genus Sturnira; species Sturnira hondurensis. The sequence goes on from NW_028086562.1 coordinate 4,345,848, forward strand.
GTCTCACCCTTTGGCCACCTTGTGGTGCCATGACCCACACACACCTTGGTGACTAGTGTTTCCTACACTGACATGGCCCTGAAGCTGTTTTCTACATGCATCTCACCGCAGCCATGGAGATGTGCCTGGCAGGCAGGCGGATTCAGGCGGTGCCGCGGTGTGTGCCCGGCGGTCCTCGGCACTTGGAGCTGGCGGACAGGAAGGCGCTGGCGGGCGGCAGTTTCCGACAGGGCCGCTGCTCGCACCACCTGTTCATCTGCCGTGCTCCTGGGAGCGGCGCCCTCGGGATGTGCCTGCTCATGGCTTCTGCCTCTGAAGAGCTCTGGGCTGAACAGTGGAAAGAGGCAGTTTACAAGTTCGGGGGAAGCACTGGGGTAAGAGAGTGACCTTTCTGTGTGTGAAGAAGTGGCCTGTGCCTGCTGCAGGGACCGCCTGGAGCAGCTGGAGCGCAAGCGGGAGCGGGAGCGCAAGCTGCGGGAGCAGCAGAAGGAGCAGCGGGAGCAGAAGGAGCGGGAGCGGCGTGCGGAGGAGCGGCGCAAGGAGCGGGAGGCGCGGCGGGAAGGTGCGCCTGCTGGACCAGGGAGGCCCGGAGGGGGCGGTGCTGGGAGCTGCACCCAAGGAGCCATACGACCAGGGGCCACCCAGGCCTGGCATTCGACAGCCATGTCAGTGTCTTGTGCGCCTGCTGCCCACAGGGGTGCACCCAGACTTGGGGAGGTGGCCCTGGAGGGTCCACCCGGTCCTCGGGGTGGGTTCTTGGCCTCTGCCCTGGGTCCTGCAGGCAGGTGTGTGTGGCCGTGTCTGCCCTGCACACATGAGGGCCATCACCCTCAGTAGGGGTGCGGGTGAGAGGGGGACGGGAGGGCCCTGCGGGCTGGAGGCTGCTGCCACTGCTGTGTCTTGCTCTGCCTGGTGCCAGTCTCTGCCCATCACCGGACCGTGCGAGAGGACTATGGCGACAAAATGAAGGCCAGCCACTGGGGCCGCAGCCCGCCCCGGCCGCCTCGGGAGAGGTTCGAGCTGGGAGACGGCCGGAAGCCAGGTAGGGCCGGGCTGCACCTGCTTGGGTTGCTGTTCTGGGGGCGGTTGCTAGAAAGTCCTTAAAATAGGCCCCCAAAACCACCTGCGGGGGCCCACTTTATCAGTGAAAGAAGAGAAGGTGGAAGAGAGAGACCTGCTGTCTGACCTACAAGATGTCAGCGACAGCGAGAGGAGAACCAGCTCGGCCGCGTCCTCCTCAGGTAGCCGCTCGCCTGGCCAGGCCCCGTCTCGCTGTCACACAGCGGGGACCTGAGAGCTCACATCCTGCCGTTTGCTTCCAAAAGCGGAATCCGGGTCCGGGTCAGAAGAGGAAGAGGAGGAGGAGGAGGAGGAGGGGAGCAGTAGTGAAGAATCGGAGGAGGAGGAGGAAGAAGAGGAGGAGGAGGAAGAGGAAGAAGAGGAGACTGGGAGCAACTCGGAGGATGCGTCTGGACAGTCAGCTGGTGAGGAGAGAGTGGCATGTGGCGGTGTGTTTTATCTGTTTTATTGCATTTCATTACCGACTATATAGAGAGAGCAATCGATGTGCCGTTTGGCTCATCTGTGCTGCATTGGCTCGTTCCTGCGTGTGCCCTGGCCTTGGCGTATCAGGATGATGCTCTTACCCCCTGAGCTACCTGGCCAGGGCACGCGACAGCGTATTTCGATAGAATTTTGGGAACTGCAGATAAATCAGTAGAGGTCTAGTGTTAGAAAACTTACAAGTTGAAAGTGCCTTGCTACCTGAGACTTACCTGAAACTGGTGGAAGGAGCAGGCCCCAGGGCATGCTGGGTGGCACTGCCTGGCCAGGCAACAGCTGGCCAATGCCCGTTCTGTCTTGCAGAGGAAGTGAGTGAAGAAGAGATGAGTGAAGACGAAGAACGAGAGACCGAGAACCACATCCTCATGGGTAAGAGGCCTCCCTGTGGTAGTTTGTGTTCTCCGCATCTGTCCCTGGCGGCGATGACACTGGTTAAAAACTGAGCGTGACTGCAGCAATCACTGAAACACACTGCCCTCCAAGCCATGTCAGGCCCCAGAGACCACAGGGCACTCCTGTCCTGGCCATGTCCCAGGACTGAGCTGGGTGCCACACCGAGCACCACACTGGGCCAGTGGGGGGCCAGCATCCCCCCAAGGGGACAGTGCTAACTGAATGCCACTCTGAGTGCCACTGGGGCCTGGACAGGAGGTGGGCCTCCACCAGCCCTGGCCCGGCCTCAGCACAAGGGGATGGTGACAGCAGCTCGCGTCTGAGCCCTGGGTTGCGCTTGAGCCCGGGGTCCTGCAGGCAGCCAGGCTGTGCCCTCAACACCATAGTCCCCGGCCTTCTCCTTTAAGCCTAGCATCTGGACAGTGGCTCCTGGTGGTCGTGGTCCAGCCAGCGAGCCCCAGTGCCCTCTCTCCAGGGAAGCAGCTTGCATGTCACTGCTGTCAAGCTCTTGTGTCACCATTGTGTGGCCTCTCTGTGCCCTTGGTGTCCCCACCTGCAGAGCAGGTTGGGGCTTGTGACAGTGGTTCATTCTTGGTCCCATAACCGGCTGTAAATTTGGAAGTTCCAGAATCGCGTTTTGACCGAGATTCTGGAGAAAGTGAAGAAGGAGAGGAAGACATGGGGGAGGCCACCCCACAGAGCAGCGCCCTGACCGAAGGGGAGTTCGTGCCTGAGTCCCCGGCCCTGTCGCCCGTCGAGCTCAAGCAAGAGCTACCCAAGTACTTGCCCGCCCTGCAGGTGAGGCGCTTCCCACCCCCCTGGCTCTGCCTTGCTGATTTCAGCAGGCCCGTGGCTGAGAGCAGGGCCGGGGCGGGGCGGGGGCAGGGGCGCTGCCACCTGGGTGCAGCAAAAGCTGCTGTGAAGGGCTTGGCCACCGCCTCCCTCATGTCTGTGGGCGAGGTCCGGCCACGAAGTCCCTGGGGGCCCCATGTGTGGAAGGCAGACAGCCTGGTGAGTGGCCGGCCTGGTGGTCACTCTTGCTGTGGGCCCTCCTCCACGGGCCTGCATGGGGTCCTGGGCCGTGGTGGGCACCTGCATGTGCTTTCTTCTTGGGACATTAGTAGCGGGGACACTGCAGGGGTCCTTGGGGAGGAGTGGGTCCTGAGAGGGGTGAGCAGCCTCTGGTTCCCTGGCTTTCTATGGTTGTTGGCCCTGCCTGGAGCCCCGAGGCCTGCTGGCCCCACCCTGGGTTCAGGGACAGTGGGGCTCCCTCTGGCCGTCACAGTGCACCTGAGCTGTCCCGGCTCCTTATTAGCTGGTCTGCCAGATGGCACTTCCCCACAGTGCACCCCTGGCCCCATGCTACATTGGGGGGGCAGCCCAGCCCTGCACGCTGCCCCCAGGGCCCTGGGTGGGCCACTGCAGCCCAGCAGGGTGCAGACAGAGGGAGGGCCAGGGGCTGGTGGGGCTTGGGTGGCCTCAGTCCCTTTAGGACACACAGGGCCTGCAGGAAGGGCGTGCCTGGACTGGCCTCGTCTGTGCAGTTTTGTTTCATCTCCAAGGGGCAGCTCTCAGTGCAGAAAACAGAGACCAGAGTGCCTGCCCCACCCCCAACATTCGGTCCGTCCTGAGGTGTCAAGTGGGGTGTCCACTCCCACTGTCACACCTCACGCCATGCCCCGCCTCCCCAGGGCTGTCGGAGCGTGGAGGAGTTCCAGTGCCTGAACAGGATCGAGGAGGGCACATACGGTGTGGTCTACAGAGCCAAGGACAAGAAGACAGGTGGGTAGGGTCTCACATGGCCCCCGAAGGGAAGGCAGGTGGGGGCAGGGACACGGAGGCCTGAGGAGCAGTGTTCCTGGGCACAGCCACTCGCCGGTTTCACCATGCACAGGTGTGTGCGGCCCTATGCTGATTCTGGGAGGGCAGTTGGATTTCGGGACGGTGTCCTGTCCACACTCAGGGCAGAGGAATCTGTGCCCTACACTCAGGCCAGGGAGCCCGCCGCCCCTGCAGTCCTGGGCGCCGCCCTCCCTGGTGTGGGGCGAGGCCTTGCCTGCCTAGCCAGCATCAGGCAGACTCGTGGATGACACCCCAGAGCATTGCCTTTGGTACCTCCAGAGGCCAGCCTGACCACGAGACACTACTGTTTGGTTGAAGGAATGTCACCTGTTGTCACAAGGGGAGGAGGAAGTCAGCCAGGCAAGGGCTTGGAGCTGCTGGGGCACCAGCCTTGAGCGATGGCCCCTGAATGGTGTGGGGGGTCGCAACCCCACCACCACCACCATGGTGTGCCTACCTGGGATCTTAGGTGTTGGTGAGGTCATATGAGCCCACACGCCCGGAGAATGGGTGTCAGGTGTCTAGGTCTGGCCGTGTGCCCTGGTCCTAGTGGGGACATGAGTGCAGTGGGAGACTCTCCTTGGCAGTTCTATGGGACGGCTGGCCTGGGCACATTGTACTTCGGTGGCCGGGGTCTGGGCTTCTTGGCACCCAGGTCTGCGACCCCCGGTCCCGGCAGCACCCAGGCCCGCCCTGGTTACTGCACTCAGGAGGCCGGGTCCCCAGCCCCCGTCTGTGCGCTCCCTGCAGATGAGATCGTGGCTCTGAAGCGCCTGAAAATGGAGAAGGAGAAGGAAGGCTTCCCTATCACGTCGCTGAGGGAGATCAACACCATCCTCAAGGCGCAGCATCCCAACATCGTGACCGTCAGGGTAGGTGGCCCACCCGTGCCCCCAAGAGGGTCAGGCGGGTTAGACCCCTGGGCTCAGCTCTTTCTCAGACGGCGAAGAAATGCAGTCTGGTCTCCAGAAACGCCAGGCACATCGGAGTCGTCCCTCTCAGTCGGTGCCGTCCCCTGGCGTCTGCCCTGGGGTGTCAGGCTGCTGGGGGTCCAGGCATCTAGGCAGGAACAGAGGCCCGGGTGCCCATGGTCCCTTCGTTCCCCAGGAGATCGTTGTGGGCAGCAACATGGACAAGATTTACATCGTGATGAACTACGTGGAGCACGACCTCAAGAGCCTGATGGAGACCATGAAGCAGCCTTTCCTGCCAGGTGGGCCGGGCCCCGTGGTCCTGAGTGTGCCCCCTCCAGGTGGCCTATAGGTTATGTCCCCAGGAGGGCAGCCCTGCACTCAGGCAGCCCAGCATTGTCCCTGGGAGCGGTGGGATCACCACGGGCGCCACACGCTGCGTGGGTGCGTGTGCGTGCCAAGTTGGGGGCGTGCCCAGGGTGACTGCGCCATGCCCCATGCCTTCCAGGGGAGGTGAAGACCCTGATGATCCAGCTGCTGTGCGGCGTGAAGCACCTGCACGACAACTGGATCCTGCACCGCGACCTCAAGACCTCCAACCTGCTGCTGAGCCACGCCGGCATCCTCAAGGTGAGCCTCCGCCCACCAGGGGGCGCCCGCCCCCCGCCACAGCCCGCTCACCACTGCCCTGTCCTCACAGGTGGGGGACTTCGGGCTGGCGCGGGAGTACGGGTCCCCTCTGAAGGCCTACACCCCAGTAGTGGTGACCCTGTGGTACCGCGCCCCGGAGCTGCTGCTGGGGGCCAAGGTGAGTCCCTGGCTGTGTGGGGTGCCCTGCGTGCTCGGCCCCGCCTTCCCCTGAGCCCGTGCGCCCCCCCAGGAGTACTCCACGGCGGTGGACATGTGGTCCGTGGGCTGCATTTTCGGGGAGCTGCTGACGCAGAAGCCACTGTTCCCTGGGAAGTCGGAGATCGATCAGATCAACAAAGTATTTAAGGTGGGTCAAGGCGCCTCCTGGGGGAGGTGTCTGCTGGGCATGGTCCTTCTGAGGCGTCCCTCTCTCAGGACCTGGGGACCCCCAGCGAGAAGATCTGGCCCGGCTACAACGAGCTCCCGGCAGTGAAGAAGATGACCTTCACTGAGCACCCCTACAACAACCTGCGCAAGCGCTTTGGGGCCTTGCTCTCGGACCAGGGTTTCGACCTCATGAACAAGTGAGCCCCGTGGGCCCTGCTCCCCACACCCAACCCCCCCCTGCCCCCTACAGAGGGTTCCACCTCCACCTGCCTTTTCCCCCAGGTTCCTGACCTACTTCCCTGGGCGGAGGGTCAGCGCCGAGGACGGCCTCAAGCACGAATATTTCCGGGAGACCCCGCTCCCCATCGACCCCTCCATGTTCCCCACGTGGCCCGCCAAGAGCGAGCAGCAGAGGGTGAAGCGCGGCACCAGCCCGAGGCCCCCTGAGGGAGGCCTGGGCTACAGCCAGCTGGTGAGGGGCAGGCTGGCGCCTGAGGGAAGGCTGGGGGGCCCTGGGGTGGGGCTGGCCCAGCCGGGCCCCACGGCACTGCTTGCTTCCCAGGGGGACGACGACCTGAAGGAGACCGGCTTTCACCTCACCACCACCAACCAGGGGGCCTCCGCAGCGGGCCCCGGCTTCAGCCTCAAGTTCTGAGTTCCTCACGGACCCCACACCAACAACCCTGCGGGCCTGGGGCTCCGAGGGGACCAGGGCAGCGGGGGGCAGGCTGGAGCACCGCTGGGCCGGCTGGATGCAGATGCTGCCCCCCAGGCTGCTGTGAATAGACCTCGAGTCTCGGACTGCTGGTCTTGTTTTCTACATTTCCTTTGTATTTTATCTTGGCTTGTACATTTGTAGAGAATTAAATCTTATTTCTTTGTGGAAGGAAAAGCTGTGTGTTTTCAAACGTGCCCCAAGAGGCCAGGGCCTCAGCGAGTGCAACCTCCGCCACCCCGCCCTCCGGGCTCTGCGGTCGGAGAGTGGCCGCGATTCACAGTCCGAGCGGGGTTTTCGCCCAGGCGCCTCCCAGCCGCCCCGGTCCCCAGAGCTGAGCGAGTGAGCTCAGCTGCGGGCCTCCTTTGAGGATGCGCCGCCCGTGGAGATGGACTCAGAAGCTCGGCGCGTCCTTCCCCTGCCCGCCCTGGGCGTGATCGCACAGGACCAGGTGTGGCCTCCGCGCCACCTGGACCGGCCGCCTCGGTTCCTGCTCCAGTTGGGCTGGGCGGCCCAGGCAGAGGCGAGCTGGTTCCTTGCATGGGCCCGACCCCCTAGCTCGGCTCCCGTCCGGTCTGTCCCGCAGCCCACCCTCCCCAGCCCAGCCCTTCTGCCTTCCTGGACCCGAGCGAACCCAGAGCGCGCGACGGGCCGGGAAAGGCTCCTCGGTCTGGGGGACCTGTCCTCACCCACCCCGAGGGGCAGTGCCAGGCACTTGAGGCATCCTGGCCTCAGGCTCCCCACATCCAACGGGCGCGGGTTGGGTGCCCCGCTCCCGTCCCAAGAAGGCGCGGAGACGTCGGAGAGAAAGCGTTTTATGGGCTGCCCGGGCGCTCAGCTGCGCACGCGCACTCGCCAGGAGTAGGTGCTGAGCACGCGCTGCCGCCGGCGCACCACGCACGTGTAGGTGCCCTCGTTGATGGCGTTGGCGATGATGCTCAGGTGCGCCTCGCCCAGCGCCAGGTAGCCGGGGAAGGAGAACTCGAGCGGTTCCTGGTCCTTGTACCAGCTGCGGAGGGGGCGGAGGCAGAGGCGAGTGCTGGGCGGGGGCCCGGGCCCACCGCCCCCTCGCCGTCGCGGGCGGGCCACTCACTGCACTTTGCCTTTCTTGTGCAGGATCTTCTGGCCGCAGCGGAAGGTCACGTTCCTGCCTTCCGGCACCAGGCGGGTTTTGGTCCTGGGGGGCGGCGCGGTGGCGGCCACCGTGGGGAAGGGGAACTCTGCGGGGGCGGGGAAGGGCTGCGTCAGCGCCCCCTCCCCCCGCCCCCCCTCCCCCGCCCCCCCCCCGCCCGGTACCGTAGCAGAAGTCACAGCTACTGGGGCACAGCCTCTTCATGAGCCGGCGGCGGGCGTCGCAAAAGCCCCTCCGCGCCCAAGACGAGCACACGAACAGCCGGTCCAGGCAGCCTGCGGAAAGGCGGGCGGGCGTCAGTGCCGTCCCGGCCCCGGCCCGCCCGCGCGTCCCCCGCAGGGACCCACCGTAGAGCCGGTGCAGCCCCCACAGCTCGTCCTGCGACAGCGCCTTCCAGCCGCGCAGCGTGGCGTTGAGGTGCATGAGCGCGCGGCCGTGCTGCGAGTGCATCAGGCCCAGCGCGTGGCCGATCTCATGGGCCGCCACGTGCACCAGGTCGGTGAGCCACACTCCTGCGGGCCCCGCCGGTCAGCGCGTCGGGCCTGGCCTGCCCGCCCCCCGGCCTGGCTCCCCGAGGCTGCTCGCCGGCAGGGCTGCGGCCGCAGGCAGATGAGAACGTTCCAGGCCGGCCGCGGCGGTGAGCTCGGCGCCCAGGAATGCAGCCTCGCTCCTCTCCAGCGGCATGGGGGTTGGGGGCTTCGGGCTTCCCGTGGCCTCCTCGCAGCCTCCCGCTCCCGGACCGTGTGACCCCCCCCCCCCGCACCGCTCCATCGGCGCCCGCCCCGGCCCACCTTTCTTCCAGCTGTAGCGCGTGGGGCCCAGGACCCAGTACTCGCTGTCGTCAAAGTGGATGCCGCCATGCGGGGGGAAGAAGGCATGGGCCAGCTCGCCCGTGGGGCCGTCGAAGCAGTGGTGCAGCGCGGACACCAGGCAGTCCGTGTGGTTGACCGGGTAGAAGCCTGGGGGAGCAGGGGACTGAGAGGGGTCCTGGCCGCGGGCGGGGGACCGGGGGTGTTGCACCCACCTATTCGGAGGTCGCTGGGCTGCTCGGCGGCCACCTCGCGGAAGCTGAACGGGGACACCTCACTCCACATGCGGAAGGCGGCGGCCAGACCCTGCCGGGTCTCTCTGGGGCTCAGCAGGTTCCGTGGGAAGGACAGGATCCTGGGGTGGAGGCTCGAGGTCGGGGAGGGGGCGGTGGCCAGGCGGCTCCCAGCCTCCCCCCAGGGCGAGGGTCACACCTGTACGTGAGGTTGAAGTGGTCCCAGCGCAACCTGGCTGGGGTCAGCGTGTAGCGGCGTCTGCGGGGCGCCTGGTGGGGCAGCGGGCCGGGCCCCAGCGTAGTGGGGACCCCCGCGGGGCGGGGCGTGGCTTCTCCCTTCAAGGGAAGCGAGTGCTCTGGGGAGGCAGCAGCGAGGCTGCCCGAGTCCCAAAGACCAGGTGACCTGACTCGAAGCTGATGGGGTGGGGCAGCACTGACTTCCACTTTTGGTTTTTCTGCATTTTCTGGTTTTCTACCTCAAGCCGGCAAGTGTCACTTTTACAGCCATAAAACAACACGTCACTAAAGATAAGCCAGGACGGAGTGGGTGGAGCTGGGGGGACCAGAGGCTGCCCCTGCCCCAGCCCCGCCAGACACCAGGGCTCGCGGACACTTGGACTCCTGCGCCGGTCCACGGGCGGGGGGGCGGACTCACCTGTGCTGCGCTCGCGGAGGGCCAGGCAACCGGGGCCCCCAGCCGGGCCAGCAGCGTCAGGACGGGCAGCAGGCACAGGGCGCCCAGCAGGGCCCCCAGCCCACCAGCCGGCGCGCGGGCGCCCCACGAAGCCCAGGAGACGCAGGGCCCGCGGGCCATGGCTCCCATGGACTCCGACTTGCTGTCGGGGCTCTGGGCGCCTGGGCCGTGGGACCTGCAGGAGCGCGAACAGCCGGGGGAGGCGCCGAGACAGCTCGGGTTACAGCCCCGGGGTGGGGGTGGGGAGCGGGAGGTGGGGACAGCCACCCCTGAAGGGAACCGGCTGGCCATCCTACTGTCAGCGAGGGGGACCCGGGCCTGCGGGTCGGTGGCGGTGGCCTGGTCAGGGCCTGTTGGGTGGAGCTACTAGGGCGGGAGGTGGGGGCCAGGAGGTACCCTGTCGGCAGGAAGGGACACGCCCGGGGTTCAAGATCGGGCAAGGATGGTCAGTTGGGGTCCCAGACTGGCTGGGGCTGAATGACCTGTGGCCTCCCCTTCAGTGGACCGCCCCCAACTCCCTCGACACTGAACGAGACTCCGGAATAGAACTTCCATCCAGGCCAGCTCAGGATACGTCCCCAGTGCAGCCCGTCAGGGTCCTTATGAGAGGGGCGGGGACGCTGAGGGAGGGGACGTGGCAAGTGAGTACAGGCGGCTAAGCGGGGAGAGGCGGGAGAGGCGGCTCGGGGACGGCGCCAGGAGGGAGGGGGACCCGCAGGGGTCCCACCAAGAGTTGGAAGAGGCCAGAGGAGGGACCTGGCGGCGGATGTGGGGGGAAGGCGCACAGGGACAGGATCCGTAGAGAGCCAGGAATCCCTGACTCGGCTCCCTCGCGGCGGAGCCGGGCAGAGGGCCCGCATCTGGAGTGATCCCGGGTGGGAGGTGGGGGACAGTGTCTTGAGGCTGGAACACTCGAGGGTGGCATTCAAACTGTACCCGGGTGGGGGGGGGGCGGCGGGCAGGCAGAATGTTGGCGAGGGTGCTTCTGGGCTGGGGGAACTAGGGCCGAGGGTTGGAGGGGTGTGTGGGGCAGTCCGTACAAGGCCAAGGGTCCTGGCCCTCCCCGTTCTCCATCCAGGCCTGGAGCCCAGAATGACAGTGGCGCGCTGGGCCAGCGGGGTCAGTGCCAAGTGCCTGGCCAGCAGCAGTGAGTGAGGCTCCGGGGGAGCATTTTGGGTGGTTCTTGGAAAGTGCAGGGCGAGCAGGGGCAGCGCCCGAGTCTTCATGGCTGAATACCTACTTGCCCAACACGCTTCCCCGCCCCCCCCCCCAGTCCTTGAGACCCTGAGGCTGGGCCCTGCCTGCAAGCAACACCGTACCCCACGCCTGCCCCACTTCACCGCGACCCCGGAGCCCACAGCGAGAACCAGGCACCGCGTTGGTCCAAGCCTGTCTTCACAGCCTGCACGGGAGAAAAGTGGAGGGGCGGCCAGGGTGCTGCCGAGTCGCGGGAGGATGTTTCTGGCCCAGAGGCGGTGTCTGGACCCAGGAGCCCTGGGAAAGGCAGGATGCGCGGTCGGGAGGGGGCGGGACGTCTGGCGGTCAAGCAAGGCCACCAGCTGGGCCAGTGCGGCAGCTGAAGGGGCCGGCAGTGTGGTGGGCAGGACGAGGGCACCGAGGCTCGGCAGCGCCCCGGAGACCCGCGCCCCACAAGCAGGCACCAGGCAGCAAAGTCCATGAATCTTTTTATAAAACACGGGGGTGGGGCTCTGGAGGGTGACGGCGGAACGTGGCTGCGGAGAGCGAGGGGCGCGGCTAGACGAAGATCTGGATGCGGTCGCGGATGGGCTGGCGGCAGATGGGGCAGACGCTGAGCGCGGCGCCGCAGGGCGCGCAGGCGCCGTGGCCGCACTGGAACACGAGGCGGATGTGGCTGTCTATGCAGATGGGGCAGGTGATGCGCTCTTCCATCTGCCGGTAGCGGCTCTGAAGCTCCTCCACCAGCTGCCGTGGCGGGCCGGGCGCGGGGGCCGCGCTGGCCACCTCCGTGCCGTCTGTGGGCGGGTCTGGGTCACGCGATGGGCGCGGGGGTGAGGGGCCGGGCGAGACCCACCCTTCCCGCCCAGTCCCAACCCACCAGGTCGCAGCTTCTTGCTGATGACCACCTGGCACCTGATGCACTTCTTCATCCTGCGCGCGCACTCTGCGGAGGAGAGGGAAGCAGGAGGCTGGGCGTGGCCGCGCTGGACCCCGGGGACCCGGACCCGAGCCGCCCTCCCCTACTTACCCTCACACACCGTGCGGTGCTGGCACGGCGAGAACTGCACCAACAGCGCCAGCTCCGAGCACACCAGGCACTCTGCCGCCTCGGGCCCCGACGGCGCTGCCACGTGCAGGTTCGTCACGGTGTTGGGGATGCTCAGCACCAGCCTGGGGCCCGTAGCCGCGCCCCCGCCCACCTGCCGCTCCCTGCAGTTGGAGGAGGAGAGGGCTTGAATGGGGTCCGGACCCAGGGGCCCGCTCCCCGCCCCCCACCACGACAGGCTCACCGGAAGCGCTGGGCGCAGCTCTGCAGGGCCTTGAGTACACGACCCTCCGCAGCCAAATCCAGCGGGCTCCGGCCGCGGTGATTGGTGTAGTTCACGTCCGCGCCCTCCAGCGCCAGGAAACAGGCGACCGCCACGCCCACTGTCAGCTCCACGCTGGCAGGGAGCCCCGAGGCCTGCAGCTGGGAGGCAGAGGCGGGTGAGGGCCCGGCCCTGCGGGGACCGCTGGCCCAAGGGAGCGTTTGAGGCACCGGTACCCCTAGGCCCCAACACCTCTTCGAGGCCATGGGAATAGAGGCAGAGGGAGGGACTGAGTTCTGAAACCTGCCCCTCAAACCCCTTTCCCAGGCTGGTCAGGAGCACAGAACTGCAGGGCTGCGGGCCATGGTGTGGGGCTACCCCAACCCCTCCAGAGGCCCTGGCTCCCAGGGGTAACCCACAGCTGAGGGGGGCAGTCCCTTGGGTCCTGCAGACAGATTCACACTTCCTCACCCTGGACAGAATCTGCAAAGGCCCTGGGTCCCCCCCGGCCCCATCAGCCACCAGGGGCAACAGGTGATGACGCTGCAGTGCCACATGCAGGGCTGTGTTCCCATCCTCGTCCTCCGCATTGATGCTGCAGCCAGCGTCCACCAGCAGGGGCACCAGCCCCACATGGGCCTGCTGCACGGCCAGGTGCAGCGGGGACTGGAGCTTGCGGTTTTGGACATTCACATCACAGCGGCCCTGCGGAGGGGAGGGGCAAAGGTTCAGCCCAGAGACCCTGACAGGCCCTGACTTCCGGTCCCCTGCTAGCGGGGGCCCTGTGTCCTCACCTCTTGGATAAGAATCTGTGCCACCTCCCGGTGGTTGTTGAGGGCAGCCAGGTGCAACGCCGTGAAGCCATCCTCCTTCTTGGCGTCCACCAGCTGCCGCGCCCCAGCCAGGATCCTCCTGACAGCCCTGGGAAGCAGGGAGGTGTGTCTGGGGGCGGGGTGGCCCTGGGTGGCCCGCAGCCTGGCTCCTGGCCCCGTACCCACCCCAAACTCACAGTGTGTGGCCCTTGAGGGAGGCGTGGTGCAGCAAGGTGAAGCCCTGGCTGTTGGTGGCGGCGACGTTGACGCCTGGCACTTCGGTGAGGACCTCCACGATGCCACTGGCACTGGTGCCCACAGAGATGGCGCAGTGCAGTGGTGTGTTCCCTTGAGCATCCTGTCAGTGACGGGCCAGCAGTCACTCAGCAACAGGCCTCCCTGGCCCGAGGGGCAGGGCTGGGGGACCTGGCACTCACAGGCAGGTTGACGTCACAGCCCAGCTCGCACAGGACTCTCACCACCTCCAGGAAGCCCCTCTGCACAGCCACATGCAGCGCTGTGCTCCTGGCACCGTTGAGGGCGTTGGCGCGGCACCCCGAGGTCAGGAGCACTCTCGCGGCCTCGGGCTGGTTCCTGATGGGACAGGTGAGGAGGCGGGGGTGTGTGCTGCCCACTGCCGGAGGATCCCGAGGCCCAGCCCCCGGGGCCCCGCCCAGACCTCACCCCAGTGCCGCATAGTGCAGGGCTGTGCTGCCCTCCTCGTCCGGCAGGTCCGTGCCCGCCCGAGCCTGCAGCAGCAGACGAACCAGCTCCACCTGGCCCAGGTAGGCAGCCACCTGCAGGGCGGTCCTGCCCTGGCTCTTGCTGTCCACCTGCCAGGAACACCAAGAGGTCAGTTTCCAGGCCCTGCCCCAGCCACGGGGCTGGCCAGGCCCAGGGTCTTGGGAGCTTGCCTGCTCAGGGTGCCTCCGAAGCAGGTCCAGGGCCCGGGCCAGGTTGCCCAGGGCCACCTCCACCACCAGCCTCCCCGGATGCTCCACGTCGCTCTTCTGGGTGCGCAGCTTGTCCAGGGCAACGCTCAGGGAGCCTGGGGTGAGAGGCCGAGATTCAGCAGCAGCCCAGGGTGGCCCCACTGCCCACGGCCACTGCCACCAGGCGCCCGCACTTTTGTTCTCCCGGGTGCGCTCGGCCACGTCCAGGTTGCAGTCCTCCTCAGGCCTGTAGGCCACCAGGCAGGAGGGGCTGAAGGTCCACAGCTGACCGCCGACCGCCACACGCAGGTTCCCATCTCCAAAAACCTTCACCACTTTCCCCACGCGGCCCAGGGCCTGAGGAGAGGGTGGGGTTACAAGCAGGCCTCCCTGGAGGGAAGGATGGGGTGGGGGACGTGGGGGGGCCTCACAGGCGCCATGTCGTCTGTCCACTCGCTGTGGCCAGCCTGCAGTCGCTTCACCGTGTCCAGGCCGTCGATGACCCGCACCACGTCACCCGCCCGAAAGGAGTTGTGCTGAGAGAGAGGGGGGCCTGTGAGGGGGGCCCCCAGGACAGCATGGCTGCACAGGGTCCCGGAGCAGGGGCGCCCCCACCGAGTGCCTTGGACAGGGATGCCTGAAGTTGATCCCAGCCTGGCCAAAGACACTACCAGCGGGTCTGGTGTGACAAGGGCCACAGGTGACCAGGCCCCCTGGGTGGCTCAGGCTCAGTGCCATGGGGCAACAGCTAGAGAGGCTGTGCAGCTGTGCCCGGAGCAGACAGAACCCTCTCTGGGCCAGGGGGCAGACCAGGACGAGCCTGCCCTGCACACAGGCGGGCCGGCAGGCAGCAGGGCCAAGGCCGGGCTCAAAGGGCGTTGAGGCTGTGGCCCGGCACGATGAAGGGAGCATGGGAGCTGGGTCAAGGGGCCTCACCCATTCCCGAACCTTTCCTGGTAACTTCCCCCACACCTGGAGCCTCACCTGCACAGGGCTCCCTCTACAAACCACCTGGATCGCGCGTGACCCACACACATCCTCCCTGAAGGCTCCTGGAGGTCCCAGACTCTGAGTCCTGAGCCGAGTGATGGCATGGCCTCCCCCTGGCACCACTCCATCCCGGGGTCCCCACCTACCAACGTCCCTCCTCCCAGCCTCCCACCACCTCTGCTGTCCACCCCCTATGAACTCCTTCTCCCTTGTCCTCCTCCCAACCCAGCGCCCTGGGCCAAGCATCAACCTCTGTGCTGAGGGCCTTCCTGCTCCCACGGACCCCTCACGCGGCACCACATGGGCGTTTCAGGAAGGAAGCAACTGGTGGCCGGCCCCCTCTGGTGCTCCGAAGAGACACCCAAGTCTGCCCGCCCCACCCCGCCCCAACGGCGCCCAGTGGCTTGCCTGCCTGTGACCTTCCCCACCTGGACCCTGCCAGGCCCCCCGCTCCGTGTCCAGGGCCGAGCAGGTCCATGGAGGGGGTGCAGAAGCAGGAGGATGGGCCTCAGCCCGCACCCAGGCACCTTGGTGGGGAAGGCCACCTGGCAGGGAAGGCCCAGGGGGGTCTCGTGGCTAAAGCACTCACACATGTCCCTGTGACCTGGTGTGCACGGTGCTGTCTGTTCGACACACTGGGGTGGGTCCCAGGGGCTGTGGCTGAGGCTCTGAGGTTATGAGGAGGGGAGGCACAGGACCTTGCTCACCTCCACCACCCTGGGGCTCCACCTGTTGTGGCCTTCCTGCGTCTCCCTCAGGACGTCTGTATCCAGCAGGCAGGTCACCTTGTCCCCATGCTGGAAGGGCTGGCCATCCGCACTCACCCTGCGCTGCAGCTCTGCCGGTTTGCCTGGAGGCAGGCAGTGGGCCCCATTCAGGCTGCACCCTCCCTTCCCCTCCTCACACCTGCCCCCACCCTGTAAACCACCTGGGCCGGCTCAGCCAGGGCAGGAAGGCAGGCAGGCAGCCCTTACCGAGCCTTGGGAGGTGCTCCTTGTAGTAGAAGCCGCCGGCCGCCTCACCAACACACTTGAGGTCCACCTTGCCCTTGTGACCCACGCGGTAGACGTTGGTGGTACCGTCAGCCCACGTCACACTGGCCACACTCCGGCCCGTCTCCACATCCCAGCCACGAATGTCCACCACTCGGCCTGGTTTCCCTTCCCCTCCTGGAGGAGGAGTGGGCCCCCCAGCAGGCTAAGCCCACACCACCAGCTGCAGCCACAACCCATGCCAGCCCAGCCCTGCCCCCGCCACTCACCATCCTGTGAACCCCACTCCCAGTCGGGGCCCCGCACCACCTTCGCCCCCTGGAAGATGCCCCTCAACGGGATCCTTGGGAGGCCCTGGCGGGGGCTCAGCGTGACCCTGCAAGATCACATTTGCACATCCTGAGCCGTGCCCGTCGGCAGGGTGACGGGCCCTCCAGCTCCCGAGCCTCACACCCCACACCCAGGGCCCAGACGGCGGCCCAGCAGGTCAGGCCCCCTTGCTCGGGGCCTGGAGCGAGCCTGCTGACCCTGCTCCTCCAGGAGACCCCCCCTGATGCTGGGCTGGATGAACACCCCGGCACAGCCTCACAGCACAGCCCGTGTGCAGTCCCTCCGCACCCGCTGCCTCCCAAAGAGCTGGGCGCCCTCGGTGCACGCTGCCCCCAAGTTTAGCCCATGGCCTGGTCCGGGGAGCTTACACACCATTAATGTGAGAATGAGGAACACGGGCTTGGCCGCAGAGTTCACCTCTGCTCCCCCTCTGGCTACAGTGCGGGGAGTGACAAGGACCAAGGGGATGGGGTGGTGCCCCTGGGTGCCCAGCCTGACCCTCCTGACCACAGCCAAGGAGCCTTCCAGCCAGACCAGCAGTCCCTCAGCCGAGCCTGGGGGCTGGCTCCCACTGCCCGGCCCAGGGTCTCCACAGCAGATGCTGGCTGCATGCCCACAGGCCGCCCTCCCTGTTCCCGGGAGCCCCACTTGGTTCTGGGGCTGGTGCCAGGGCAGAGGAGACCCCACCCCAGGGCACCACTCTTTGCAGCTGCTCAGTGGACCAGCAGCAGGTGTCAATGCCCAAGCCCCTAAAGTGACTGCAACCCTGGCCATTTTTCAGGGAAATAGCTCAAGAAGGCCTTGACCTGCCCTGGGGGACAGCAAGTAGGTGGCTTGGTCAGGGGTCACAGGTGCCTGTCAGGGCCCTGCGAGGAGCAGCCACATGGTGGCCCGGGCGGCTGTGGGGGCAACAGGACTCACGGGCGCGAGTGGGCCGTCTCATAGCGCTCGAAGGCATGAGTGAGGTCGTGCTTGTTGCTCAGGTAGCACTGGGTGCACAGGTCGTAGTCGGCGCAGATGCGGCACTTCCAGCGCATGCCCCGCAGCCCGTGCTTCTTGCAGCAATCACAGATGATGTTGGGGTGACGCACGCCTGGGGGAGGGCCAGGGTCAGGGCAGGCGGGCGGGCGCGCGCGCCCCGCCCCCCACCTGCCCCCCGCACACGTACCGATCTGGGCATTGTCATAGAGCAGCAGGTCGTGCGCGCCCTGGTAGCCCGCGCGGTAGTTGGTGCGGGTGCCGTGGTCCCACTGCACGACCACCGTGCGGTCAGGGGTCGAGGGGCTGCCGTGGCGGCCGAGCTCCACCACCGTGCCCACGCCGCCCTCACCGCCGTCCTGCTGGCCCCACTTCCAGTCCACGCCGCGCACCACGCGCATGCCCACCTGAACGCCCGCCTGGGGGTCCGGGTCCATGGCAGGCGGCACTGCTTGGGGACCTGCAGGCGCAGGGGGCACCCTCAGGCCATGGCAGGGCTGCCAGGGAGAGTGGGGTAGACACCCACCCCAGGGAGCTTGGCAGAGAGAAGTGTGGTGCGCATGTGCACTAGAGAAGGTGGGAGGCCCCTGGCCACCAGGCAGTGGCATGAGGAGCAACCCCCACGGTGAAGGTGGCACAGTCCAGGGGTGGCGGGGGCAGGGAGTGGACACCTCTTTGGGAAGGCCCCTCAGGCTACTCCCAGACCCGCACCCAGTAGCTGTGCGCTGGAGGAGTGGGGGGCAGCCCCCATGGGAGCAAAGTGGATCCTGGGGACGGAGGGCACGCACCTGGCAGGGGAGGTCCCCTCAGCAAGGACCCACTGGTAGGTCCAGTTGTGGGCGTTTAAGAATGAGTGGACTTGGCTCCCAGGCAGCAGGGAGAGGTCGGGCAGCACAGCTGGCTACGGGTGGACAGCACCGAGGCTCAGAGTCTGCTCATCCAGGCCCAGGGCGACCGCAGGGGCTGGGACATCAGTGGGACTGGCACGCAGTCTGCGTGTCCCGCAAAGGACCTGGACCTGCCACGTGGGAAGGGCGCCAACCCCAGCGCACAGAGCAGACACCCCTGTGGAAAGCAGGTGAAACCCTGTGACAAGGGCCACCTGGCCACCGCCACATGTGGTCGGTCACCTGTGCAGGGTCTCCCACGGCCCCCACGTCACCGGCTGCCCTGCTGGGCCATCTCTGGAAGCCCAGCTGCCCCGGGTGTGTGCACAGCACCCCCTTTGGCTCCAGAGGAGTAGAAACCCACCCCACCCCACCCCCAGCAGCTGGAGGTGAAGCTCAGGCCCACGTGTGGAAGAACAGCCACGTGCCCCAAACTGACCCAGTCTACAGAAAGGTGACCAACGTGACAAGCAAATCTCAGGCCTGCAGCCCCGGAGACAGTGGCAGAGGCAGCCACCAGGGCTGCAGGACCTTCCAGGTGGGCACTGTTCCCTGACGTGGAAGTGCACGCCTGTCCGCCTCCCAGACGGCTCACCAAGGGCCTGTGCCACTCACGGACTCCCTGGGGCAGTGTCTTTAGCAACATGAATGGACTTGGAAGACGGTTAGGAGTGAACACCAACAGGTCTCGAAGGACAGGGCTGAGCAACTCCTGAAGGGCACAGCAGCAGCCCCCGCGCCCATTCTGGAGATGGTGCCCGGGGTCACCATCTGGTGGTGTCCCGGGGGCAGAGCAGGACCTTGTGGAGTCTCCAGGTGCTGCAGCTGGGGCGACGAGGCAGGGAGGGGGTGGCCCAGCGGTGGACTGGCCGCACAGCCTGTGGGAGGCCGTCGGGAGACCCGGGGCTTGCTGGGGGGTGGCCGAGCTGCGGTCGGCCACTGCCAGCACCTGCGAGGCCAGTCTGAGGAGAAAGCCACATCGCCCCCCGACCTGGCCCCACTCCGGAGCCTGGGCCCTGCCGCACCCCCAGCCCAGGCCTGACCACCTCCGGAAACACCGTGGCCCAGCGGAGGCCACCGACGGGCAGTGAGGAGAGGCAGTGGCCATGCTCTGCCTGCCGCCCCATTCCTGCCACAGGTGCCAGAACCCAGGCAACCTGCTGCCCACCCTCTGCCTTGCCCAGCCTGAGGATGCAAGCCAATGACCCCTTGTGTTCTCGGGTCATTCGCTGCTCAGGCCATGTGGCCTTCTGTAAACCCCTTCCTCCTGGCAGCGTCCCTGCACCGGCGCCTCCCCCCACCACCCCAGGGCCTCCGGGGCCTCCACAGACCAGTGGGTGTTGAGAAAAGGACGAGCCTTTCCTCACAGAGGCAACTCATTGCTGATTCACCCAATGCCGTCCCTCCCGGGCCACACTGCCCCCTGCTGGGGCCTGTCCCACCCTCCCCCATGTGGACTCTGAGGAGGTGAGCGCTGAGGCCCAGGGCCACGGAAGGGCTTCTGGGTCTTCCGGCAGCCACACCCAGACCTGCCACAGCCAGAGTGTCCATGTCCAGAATGACCATGTGAGGACACCTCCTCAGCTGGCTGCAGCAAGCCCCAGGCAAGGGGAGGGGTCCTGTGGGCTGCCACCTCCGAGGGCAGGCAAGGCAGGCCAGCCACCTGTGGCCTCACAGTCCTGCTTGTCGCCTCCCTGCCAGCAGCTGTCACACGTGCCTGACTCTGGCAGAGCAGCCTGGCCTACAGCAGCCTGTGGCAGCAGAGAGCTGTCACTGTCCCTCAGGACATGAGCCCCACCCCTTCCCTCTCCAGGCTGCAGGCCTCTGCTAGGCCCATCTGTGCCCTCCTCCTGCCCAAACACACCTGGAGCTGCAGTCGCCAGGGCAGCCTCTTTGCAGGCAGCCACACATGTGAGCGCCCAGGCCCACTGCAGACCCACCTTTACGGGGACACCCGCACCGCAGAGCCCAGAAAATGGCCCCACTCCGAGACGGAGAGCTCGAGTGGGACTCCACCCCAGTGCTGTCAACCAGTGCCGCGGTTGCAGCAGGGGCAGCGCACCCCTGGGCCTGGCCTCAGCCTGCCTGGTCAGCCACCACACCTGCCTGTCTGCGGGCCCGGGGATCCATTGGCTGTGTGCTACATGGCCGTCTCCAACAAGACACGGGGTGGGGCACCCCAAACAGCAGAGCAAGTGTGGCCCTGCTCTCAGCAGGTGGGCAGAGAACAGAGAGCGGAGCTGGGGTGCCTGGCAGGGCCTGAAGGAAACGAGGGCCAGGCCTCAGCCAGTGACCACTGCAGGTGGTGGGCAGGGCAGGGTCACCAGGGCCTGTGGCCAGTGTCTGTTGTCTTCACACCTGGTATTTTTAGCACAGCCTGGCAGTCCGCCGCCAACCTCGGGCCTGTGAGCTGCTGCCCCCAGGCCACACCCCCCCTCGCCTTGCTAGCCCAGACAAACGCACCTTGAGAGAGATACTGCAGGACAGAGAAGCATCCCACTCTGGGGCACCCATGCTCTGGGAGCCTCCCTGTCACCTGCCTTCCACACCCCGCTCCAGAGGCCTGAGCACCGCCACCCAGCATGGCACCCCTGGGGTCAGAGCGCCGCCTCCAGCAATACCGGTCCGCTGCCGGCCTGCACTCGCGGTGACTCGGCGCCGGCTCCCAGGCTCAGAAGCACCTTGGCACAGCATCCTAGGACCCTCGAGAGGGGAGGCAAGCCACCACATTCCTGCCTGGTCTCTGTCACTTTCCTCCCTGGGGCCCAGGACTCGATCAACCAGGCTCCGAGTGATGCTACCAGGTCCCAGTGTCAAAGCTCGCACCTCCCCTCGGGAGGTCCCCGGGTGGGTGTGGAGGAGGTGAGTGGGGGCCGCACCAAGACCAGGAGCAGGTGGGGCTGGGAGCGGAGCCCCCATTCCAGCAGGTGGCTCACCCAGAGACATTTCCTCCTTCCTCTGCCAGAAACATCACAGTGCCAGCGGCCCCCCCGCCCCGCCCAACAACCCACAGGCCAGGCCCCTGGCTGGCACTGAGCCCCCTCCGAGGCTGTGGGTACAAAAGTCTGAAACGACTCTGAGGCAGCCAGGGTGGCAGCACTTGTGTGACCGACATGCTGTAGCCAAACGGGACTTACCTCAGAGAGTACACCAGCCTGGCGCCGGCCTCCCAGACCCCGAGCTGCTATTTCCTGGGTCACACATTTGCTCAGCCACCAAGATCCCCTGTTGGAAACCCACAGCCATTGCCGACACAGAGCACAGCAAACCCCGCAGGCGGACTACCAAGAAGTCCGGGAGAAAGGGCTGTAAAAGGCAGTTTCACACCGTCAGCGTTAGTCTCCACCGTGAGAGGCCCCGGGGCTGCCCTGTGCACTGCTGGTCTCTCTCTTCACAGGGTCTCCCCGCCTAGGCGCCCGTGCGTTCCAAACCACGCAGGAATAGTGTGCAAAGCACAGTGTCTCCTACTTGTCAGTGTTTTATTGGAAAAACTTAAATGCCATAAAGATTGAATCACATTCAGCTAAGAAGTTGGCAAAATGCTTTTATTCAGAGGGATGAAGTTGTGTGAAGAGGAGACTGGGGGCGACAGAAGCAGCCCCCCCACCCCGCAAGGGCCTGTTGCTGCTGCTGCTGGAATCAACACCCCATGTGTTGACTGGGCAGGGTAGGTTCCTGTCACGTGGCAACTCTGGCTAAGAGAGAGGTGGACATTCTCCAGGAGGGGGTAGGGTGAAGCCCGGAGACAGAGTTCAGGAAAGCACACTTGGCCCTGCCTGACACCTGCGGGTCGGGTCGGGTGGCCCACAGGAAGTACAGGGTGGTCACTGCCCAGATAGAGACCCCCAGGCACCCTGCAGACTGGAGGGTCACACTCCAACCACTGCACCAGCCCGCTGTGGATGGGATCATGGCATTTAGGTCACAGGAATGGTAGGAGGGGACCTGCCAGGACAGACAAGGTTTGCCAGGGCTTCCATTTGCTTAGGCTGCCTGATCCCCAGCCCTGCTGGTGCCTGCCAGGAGTCGGTCTGGTGACTTTGTTTATTTCAACTGGTTTCAGACTCGGAAGGGGAGAGGCACAATTCATTATCTACCCCGCCACACACGCGCAAAAGCAAGCAAAACCCCTTTGACATGGAGCCAGACAGAGTAAGAGCACGGAACCTAAACTACCACACTGCAGGCCCTTCGAGAGCTCACCTGTCTGGCTGTCCAGTTCCCCTGCAGCCCGCCTTGCGCCTCTTGGGCTACAGCCCTGATACCTTGAGAGCTGGGCACTGGCACTGAGCTTGGCCACAGGCGCAAGTCACGACCCTGTGGCGACGGGGAGACACGCAGTTAGCACCTCCGACGGGATCGCGCAGACAGGGCTAACCTGTCTGAATGCTCATTCCCAGGCCAGCGCCCACGAAACCTAGGGCCACCCCAGGAGCCTGCCTCTTGTCCTGCAGGGCTCCCTGGGGTCTGGGGCCGCCAGGAGTGCAGCCGGAGGACTGCGGCCCCGGCCGCGCAGACGTCAGGGCCCCGCGCTGCGTGCTGGCCAAGAACATTGGCCCGCGGGGGGAGCCCGGACACAAGGCGCCAGGACAGGACAGGGTCGGGCGCCCACCCCCAAGGTGTCCCCCGCCGCCATCGCCCGGGGCCGCCCCGCCCTCTGTCATTCCATCACCCTTCCTGGAGAAGCCGCGCAGGCCCCCGGCGGCTGCCAGATCCCCGGCCCCGGCCACAGTACGACCACCGTCGACCCCTCCACTTGCTCGCAAGTTTGCGTCCCGCCCGCTTGTCGCAGGGACTCCCGGGGCCTGAGAAGCGCCGACTCTGTTAGCAAGGCGGCCAGCAACCCTGCAGCCTCTCAGCTGCCCAGCAGCAGCCAGCCAGGCCGCCGCACCCCAGCCCACCGGCCAAGGATGCCGAAGCCCCCAGCCAGGGATCGGGCTCTTGGGGCTGCCGCAAGGCCTGCCGGGAGTTGTGGTCTGCAGCTTGCGAGCGCCAGGAGTGGGGGCGGACCTGAACCTCAACTCCCAGGAGGCCCCGCGGCGGCACTGACGCAGACAGCTGTAGGGGGCGTCGCGGCAGGGCCGGCGTGAGGGAACCCTAGCCTGGTAAGGATGGGAAACCCTGCTTCTCCTGGAAGAGCAGGGGTTCCAGCCTAGGTCTGCACCGCCGCGGACGCGGGGCGCGTTTGCGTCGGACGACGTGGGATGCACGTCCTCAGAGGGGTGCGGACTGCGGCAGGCTCACGGACCTGTCACCACGCTGGGGGACAGGGGCCGAGCGGCGTGCAACCGCACGGGAAGGGACCGGGCTCTTTGTCGGGTGCGCGCGAGGACCCTGGCGCCTCGGGTCACTGCGGGCCGGACACGCACGGGACGGAACTCGGCTCCAGGCGACCGGAGTCCAAGTACCCAATCCAGGCAGCTCGGGGACTGGGGACCCTGCCCCTCCGCCCCAAGGGCGGAGCCTGCGCCGGAAGTGCGTAAGTGTGCTAGGCGCATCGCCACCTCCAGATCCTACGTGGCGCTCTTGGGTTAGGAGACGCGTTCCGTTACCGGGGAGACGGAGGCTGCGGGGACCTGGGCATCCGTCGCGGCGACGTTGGCTCGGCCTCGGGGACGGAGAGACGAGGCGTGGTCGGAGCCAACTCTTCTGATGTAATGTGTTTTAAAGTAAAAAGGAACGGCAGTACATGGCTTTAATTCGCGCAGAAAGGGGGACAGAGTAAAAGTCGCCGTCCTTTGTGCATTCCACGGAGGCAGATACCTGAAACTTGCAGCTTTTCCTGTGACAGGAAGCTCCTTGTTGCTAGACCAGAGGCTGCTAGTTGTTTACGTATTTAGGCATTTCTGTGGACTTCCAGATAAGGTCAGTGAGAACTTGGGTCTCCAAACAACCCCTTCCCCTCCCCCCAGTGGTCACGTGACTTCCCTAATCAGTAGGATTACATCAACTTCCCGGGTGCGTTTCTGGGACTGCTGGCTGCTTCTCGTTGTTGCAAAAAACCATGCCTCCACTCTTGCACAATATTTTCTTTTTTTCTCTTAATATTTACCCGGTATTTTTTTCACTTAATAGTTTTCTTATACCTAGAGTTTACTGTCCCATAGCCAGTTTTCCCCCCAGCCTCTAACATCTTTGCCACAAGCCCATGGGTAACGTCTTCCGGAGGCCCCGGCACACTCTTTAATCCCGGAGACCTCTGTGCTGGAGCTCTCTGGCCCCGTTCCGGTCCAGATTGATTGTTATCAAAGCTCCTGCTTTTAGAAAAGCTCATCTTGAGCTTTTCTATGTGGTCAACCTGTGGATCTCTGCTTTTTCCCTGTAATGGAGCCCCTGCTTCCGGGGGTCTGTGCTGTTTCTGCTTCTTTTTAAAAAAAAATTATTTATTTATATTTAGAGGGGAAGGGAAGGAGGGAAGGAGAGAAATGTCAATGTATGGTTGCCTCTCGTGAGTCCCCCACTGGGAACCGTCCCGCAACCCAGGCATGGGCCATGTGCCCTGACTGGGAATTGAACTGCGATCGTGTGGTTCACAGGTCCACGCTCAATCCACTGAGCCCCGCCAGCCAGGGCTGTTTCCGCTTCTCGATTTTCTCTCTCATTTTGCTGGAGTCAGCCCTCTAGCCCTCATTTCCTTCCTGAGAATGGTCCATGTCTGAAATGTATTTATTCTGCTCTCACTGTGATTGACAGTTTGGCAGGGTATAGAATTCTGGGTTGGAAGTACTTTCCCTTCAAGGTTTTTGAAGTCATGAATTTTTTTTTTTGCTGTCAGCTCCCAAGGCTGCAGTTGAAAACTCCGATGCTATTCTAATTTCTGATGATTTGTGTGTGATCTGTTCTCTGTGAAAGTGTTTAGCATCTTCTCTTTAACCTCACTGTTGTCATCTGTCACAATGATATACTGTAACAGGGAATAAAAACTTTATGCTACTCTGACATACCATGAAATGGAATTAGAATAAAATGTCCTAACAAACTAATAAAAAGAACTCACACACTGACAGTTTCTTTGTAAGCACATTGCAAGTCCCAGCAGCTCCATCTCCTGCTTGTACAAAACTGGTCTTGACCACAGCTGTGGCTGATGCAGGTTGCCCACCTGCAGGCCTCTGGCTGGCACCAAGTGGTTCTAGGGTGCGGACGTTAAAGACCCACATTGGGACCAGCAAGGACACTGCAGCACTTGCACAGGCTCTCCCTATGACCTCTTTATTCTCCTTGTCCCTCCTGCCCCTTGTGACCCCCCTGCCTGCAGTGAGAGCAGGAGAAGGGCTTGGGAGGAGAAGGACTTGCAATGGGAGTCCCTGCCTTCTCCGTGGCCAGCCTCTGATCAGCTGCCTCTCGAGCACCTCTCGAGCAGTGGTGGGCAGTTGGACCTTTTAAAAAAAAATTTAGAGAGGGGAGAAGGGAAGGAGAGAGAAAGAGAAACATCAATGTGTGGTTGCCCCTTGCGTGGCCCCCACTAGGGACCTGGCCTGCAACCCAGGCATATGCTCTGACTGGGAATCGAACCAGCAACCCTTTGGTTCTCAGCCTGCGCTCAATCCACTGAGCTACACCAGCCAGGGCATGGTGACAATATCTTGATGTGGTCCTAACCCACAGCCCTGGGCACAAGTCCTCTTCGTCCCAGAGCCTCACATCCATCACCTTGGGAGATTTTTAAAGAACATTCCCTTAACATTCCTATGTTCTCCCATTGGGATTTCCACTAAGATTTTTTTTTTTAGATTTTATTTGTTTATTTTTACAGAGAGGGGAATGAAGGGAGAGAAATATCAGTGTGTGGTTGCCTCTCATATTCCCTCTACCAGGGACCTTGCCAGCAACCCAGGCATGTGCCCTGACTGGAATTCAAACCTGCAACCCTTTGGTTCGCAGGCCCGTGCTCAATCCACTGAGCTACACCAGCCAGGGCTGATTCCTTTTCATAATGATTTTCACAGGTGCCATTTTTCTCAGTTTAGTTTAATTACAGATTTTTAAAAGCCTCTCAGCTTTCTGTACTCTCATCCAGATTCCTCTTCTCCGTTTGCTTCAGTCTCCCCATTTCCTGTTGAAAGGTCTTTTTTTAAATTTTTTAAAATTATTATTTTTAAGATTTTATTTATCTTTAGAGGGGAAAGGAAGGAGAGAAGGAGGGAAATATCAATGTATGGTTGCTTCTCATGAATGCCCTACTGGGAACTGGCCTGCAACCCAAGCACGTGCCCTGACTGGGAATCGAACTGCGATCATGAAAGATCTTTTTAAATGTCTGATGAGGCATCTTTTCCTGTTCATATCTCAGAGTGACACACAGGGGTAGGTAGGGTCATGCCCCTCCAAGAGCGTCAGAAAAGCTTTGAATAAAAGGGGCTTGAACAAGGCTGAGGAGGGGTCTTTGGTACCAGATGGTCCAGGGCTGGCCCCTCCAGAAGGAGCAGAGGGAGGGGCCGTGCCACTGACATTCCATTGGCCAGGACTTGGCACACGCAGCTGTAAGGGAAGCTGGTACGTGCCAGGCCACATGACCGGGTATGACTGGTGAAGTCATTTAAATAACAGACAAATGGATATTGGGAACAGCAGCAGTCCCCACTCCTAACAGCTGGGCAGATGCCCTGCTCACCAGGGCAGGGTCGAGTACCCCTAGACTATTGCGGGCGGTCCTGGGCAGGCTGGTGAACGTTTCTTCTGGGACCCTTTTTAATCCTCCCAGGATGCACAGGCGTCCCTCTGGACACAGCGTCGGGAAAGGGGCCTGGGGGCCACACCCCATGGAGTGCAGAGTGTCAGTTAATGCCCCTCTTTTCATCCTGCAGTCACATTGACACCAGGACCGTCTTCCAGGGCTTGCTGGGCCCTGGAAACTGTCCTGGGCACTTGTGTTCTCACGGGTGTCCTTACTCAGCTGGGCGGGCCAGGTGGCACCAGGTTATCAGTCCTTCGCAGTCCAAGCAGAGCTGAGGCACATGCCCACTCAGGGCCAGGCTGCCCTGCCATGCCATGGAAAAGCACTGGGCGGTCGGGGCCTGGACACGTGACCCCGTTGCCCCAAGGGGTGGGGTGAGAGGTCAGGCTGCTAGCCGACTTGTGCTGGAAACGTGTCTCTGGGACCTGAACAATGGACGTAACGAAGGGGCGCTCGCCCTACCAGACGGTAAAGTGTATTCAGGTGCGAACAATGGAAACAGTGGGGACAGAGCAGGGACCCCGTGTGCCAAGCCCCGTGAGGTGCAGGCCACCTCACAGGCCTCTGGGGAGTAACAGAGCTGAGTCCCAGCCTTGGGCCCTAAACAGGAACGTCTGGAGCTGACCAAAAATAGATGCAGAATAAATAAAGCCATGTAAGTGCCGGGAACCCGAAGGACAGCCCGTTTTTAGCTTCAGGACTGGGAAGACTTCCCAAACACGACCCCGAACCCAGGAACGGCAAAGCACCAAGTACAGAGCTGTCGCCCGGCAGACCCAGTGCAGGCAAAGCCCGAGGCCAGAAACTCGGAGGGCTGTCCCCGACTTACAGATCAAAGGCCGAGACCGCGAGCCAAACGGGTACAAAAAGGACAGCAAAGGTTTTAAAGTGGAACGTTCACACACTGCTGCCCGCGCCCAGGCCGCGGCCCGTGCGGCAGTGCCCCATGGGGCCAGCAGGTGGCGGTCGCCCTCTAGTTTAGCGCCCAGGATCCCGATCCCAGGGGCCGGGATAAGGCACCTTTGTCGCAAAGTCTGTGACATCAAAACTCGGAAAGCAAAGGCTGTCTACTCATCGGGTGCCGCCACATGGCTTCCACGTGCATGTCTAAGGCACGGAGAGCCGCCCCTCACCCACACAGCCTCGCTCTGCCCACCACGGGGCTCCTACCCCTCGGGACTCTGCCTGCCGCTGGACCGGGTGTGAGCAGGTTGGCCTACGCTCCAGGGGGCAGTGGGGGCTCGTCACCATCACTTTGTTTCTCTGGTGGAACTCCTGAGTCCCCCACAGAGCTGAGGCAGGGGCCCAGGGTCCTCTGTACCTGAGGGGAAAGGAGCCAGGGAGAGCCCCTCCCCAATCCTTCACCCCCAAGTTGTATGGTGCAGAGGCCTGGAGACCTTGCTCAGGGTCCCAACAAGCTGCAGAGGCCTGGTGTTGGGGTCAGGGCCCTCAGGCCAGGTGACAAGGTGTGCTGGGCTGGAGTGGGGGCCTCTGACCCTGGGCTTCGGGTTCTGCCAGAGGCCTTGAGATCTGGGGGAGAACTTAATTTTGGGGGATGGCCAAGAACTGGTGAGGCTGGGGGTGGGGTGGGGTGTTCCATGGCTGTCCAGAGCTGGGGACCAGTATCTGGAGAGCACTGCAGCCCACCGAGTCCCTCCCCTTCCTCTCCGAGGAGGGTACACAGCACAGTGGCCAGCGACTGCTCCTGGACTCTCTGCCCAGGACACAGAGCCACCGTTCAGCCAGGCTCCTGGACTCTCTGCCCAGGACACAGAGCCACCGTTCAGCCAGACCCCGTTCCCTGAACGGGAGGTGCTCCTGCTACATGTCCACTTAGATCGGGCAGGCCAGGACAGCTGACCTCTGGTCCTGGAGGGCCAGAGGATCCAGGTAGGAATGGGACTGAACGCCAAGGGTCTTGGGCCCACCCTGAAGACAAGAGTGGGGGAAGGTGGACTTGTGGGGAAGCGGATTCTTTGTCCAGCCTTGACCCACTTCCGGGCCTTCGGGAGGCCCACCCCAGGCATTAACCAGAGCAGAGGGTGGCCTGCTCTGTAGATGTCTATTATGTGTGAAGAATGAAGAGTTTTCACCCAAGGAAGCCTCATCATTCGCACCCCTTCCTGGTCTTCGCCATCCAGCTGGGGAGGGACAGAAGCCGTGGGGGCTAAGAGAGGTTTCCATCCTTGCCTCCGCGCTGTCAGGACCCTTACTTTAGGTCCCCAGCTTGTGTCTGGGTGGACCAGCATGACCAGAGGCTTTGCAAGTCCCAGGCCGCAGCCTCCCCTCCCCATCCAGAAGTACCACGTCCTCGACGGCATGGCCTAAGGAAGTCGCCGAGCTGCCCCCCTGCCCCCGGGACCACTGCCCGCCACAGCCCATGTGGCTTTCTGGGAAAGCCTCAGAAAGCCTGGCGGGGGCAAGGAGGGGAGCGGGGATCAGAAGTGAGCTGAGACGGCGAAAAGCGGAGGCGCAGGTGGACCTGCGCGGAGCCAACACTCCTGCGCAGCCGAGGACAAGTCTGGAGGACGCCAGGGGCTCGGGTTCACTGCCCCTTGCCTCTTCTCGCCTGAGATCCACCCTCCTGGGGTCCACAAGCCACGGACCAGCGAGGGTTAAGGGGGGCGGAGCGTGGGGCGGCCCCGCCTCCGCCGCCACGCTGGGTCCGAGCGCGCACCGGGCGCGGGGGCGGGTCGGAGCGGGCGGCGGCAGAGGGCGCGGTGCGCTGGGCGAGCACGGGGAGCGGCGGCGGTGGCGGCCTGGCCCGCGTGACCCTCCGCCCTCGCCCGTGCGCTTGAGAGCCCGTGCCCGGCCCAGCTGCAGGATGCGCGTCCTGCCGCCGCCGTCGCCGCTGCTGCTCTCACTGCTTCTGCTGCTGGCCGCTAGCACGCCTCCCCCCTGCGCCGCAGGCGCCCCGACGCCGCCAGGCTGGGAGCCGGGGGCTGACGCGCCTTGGTGCCCCTACAAGGTGCTGTCTGAGGGCCCGGAGGCGGGCGGCGGGAGCCTGTGCTTCCGCAGCCCCGCGCGCGGCTTCAGCTGCCAGGCGCCCGGCTGCGCGGTGCACGCTTCTGCCGGCCACTTGCTACGCGCCAGCGTCCTGCGCAACCGCAGCGTGCTGCTGCAGTGGCGCCTGCCCCCAGCCCAGGCGCTCCGCGTGCGCGCCTTCGCGCTCAACTGTTCGTGGCGCGGTGCCTACACTCGCTTCCCCTGCGAGCGCGTGCTGCTCGGAGCCTCCTGCCGCGACTACCTGCTGCCCGACGTGCACGACGGCGTGCGCTACCGTTTGTGCCTGCAGCTGCTGCCTCTGCACGCCGAGCACGCCGCCGCCGGCCCACCGGAGCCCTCCGGGCCCACCGAATGCGTGGAGTTTGCTGCGGAGCCGGCCGGCATGCGAGAGATCGTTGTGGCCATGACCGCGGTGGGCGGCTCCATCTGCGTCATGCTCGTGGTCATCTGCCTGCTCGTGGCCTACATCACGGAGAACCTCATGCACCCCGCCTTCGGGCGCCCGGGCCTGCGCCGGCAGCCCTGAAGCTGGAGGTGGCCGCCCACCGGGGCTCTGTCTACTGACAAATGCCAGGGAGGCCCAGACCCACTCTTGCTGCCTGGTTCCTGCTCCCTCAGGATCAACACGCAGGGCCTGCTGAAGATGGAGAGGGCACCAGCCCGCACGCGCCAGGGCCAGGAGTCATCCAACGACTTTGCCAGCCTGGCATCTGATTCCCAGAGCCCAATTTGGAACTGCCCCGCCTGAGTGAGGGTACCGGCTGCATCCAGGACTCTTCCTGCTTCCCAGAAGCCTGTATAGGGACCCTCAGGACACAGAACCCCTTCTAGCGAGAGCCATTAGCACCGCCCCCTCCCACTCCCTGCAGCTGCAATCTGTGCCAAGTGGGAAGACCGGGCTGTCCTCATTGCTTGGTCACTGTGCGCTTTGCTGGCCCAAGGTCCCCTCGGAGCTTGTCCTTCCACCCCACCCCAGTGGGCTTAGGTTAGCGTTGTGCCTTAGTGTCTTGGGCCCACTGCAGGAACCAGCCTTCTTGTTCCCTGATATCCCCGAGATTGGTGGGCTGTGTGTCCTTCCGACTAGAGTCCTCCTGGGGACCCCCCTTCAAGCTTTGCAGGAGCCTCTGTAAACAGCGCCCCATAGCGCGTCCCCGCGGGGTGTCTGACGATCTGGGGTCCGAGTGCAGGTCGGCAGGCGGGGCCTGGCACCCCGCTGCTCCAGGGTGAGTGTTCTCCGACCACGGGAGAGCCGGCAGTTCAGGGCTGGGTGCCTCCTCCCTTTTCATTCTGCAGTGCTGCCCCTGATGAGGGCGGGCTGTGCTGAGTGGGGCAGGTGGCTGGGAAGAGGGGGCAGGTGGCAGAGGGCAGCCTTGCACGGTGGTCTGGATCCAAAGTTTCGTCCACAGCACGACCGACAACATCCCCCTCTCCTGCCCTGTGCTGGGGCCCGGAGGCCCAGGGTCGGCTGGCAAGGCCACTGCCCACACGCCCACTGTGGCCAGAAGGCCAGCCCTGCTCCTCTACGGGTGGACCTGAGCACCCTGGCTGAGGCTGCTTCCTGCACTGACCGCCCGGCAACACCCAGTGCTCACTCTTCACAAGCCCCTGACTGTGACCATGCTGGACCTGGCATTTCTGGAGTCACTGTGGCTAACCCGTCACCCTCACCCTAGCGACCACCAGCAACCCCAGGCCCTGGCTGGTGCCCCACAGTGCCCACTGCCTCTGTCTCCGCTCTGCTCACCCCTGGCACCACTCACATGTGAGCCTGGCGCCAGTGTCTACAATGTCCATTGTCCTTAGACCAAGACCACTGCCTTGTGTGCTTATTTGGAAGGTGGGACAAGGGTGCAGAGTTTGGGGGTAAGCTGGGCCTCTTTCTCCCCAGCTCCTTCAAGCTCCTTGAGCGGCATCCCAGTGGCCGGCCCTGGGTCTTTACCTGGTCAGGTATGGCAGCCCCAGGTCCCCTGACCTTGCAGCTTCTGGCTGAGGGCTAGGCAGGCTGTCTCACTGTGGGCCTGCCCACCCACCGACTTGGGAAAATATCTCCTGGGCCCACAGTGCAGGCAGGGTGTCAGGGTGGGGGCAGCATCTGCTGCCGTTGGGAATAGCAGGGTCTCAGGGTGACCTGCTTGAGCTGTGATGACCAGCAATTAGGTGTTTCCAGGAAGGGGCCCCTCCTGACCCTGCTCCCTCCTGGAGTTGGGGTGGGGGCAGGGACAGCCGGTAGCCCTGGGGCTCCTGTGTGACATGCACTACCTCACCACCCACCCTCCGGATAGGCCCTCCACCACCTGGTCTGTCCTTGAGGTCCTGGTGCTGCCATGACCCTGAGGAGCAAAACCAGCAGGGAAGGAGAGTAGGCTCTGGGGTGGCTCATCCTTGGGGGGAGGGGGGAGGGGGAGGGTGCAGCAGTCGGGGGTGAGTGGGCTGGGTTCCATTTCCAACCAGAAGGTGGAGAGCTTCTGATTCCGACTTCCTGTGCAGGATGCCCCGTCTCCCACGGGGCACAGGCAGGCCTGCAGGAAACCCCACCTGAGGCTCTATGGCCCATCCTCCAGCTTCGGGGGGCTCCTAGGTCCCAGAGCTGGGGCCTCATGGTTCTGAGACCTGCTCTCCGGCCCTCCTCCCCACTCTCCTGATCTCAGGCCCCAGTTATGGGTTCCAGTGCATACCAGCTAGGGCCACAGACCTGGCCTGTGAGCCGATGAAGGGGCTGGTTGCTCTGACCCACAGCCTTCCCCAGAGGTGCAGTTTCAGGACTCTTCAGAGGCCTGGAGTCTGGCCACCTGCCCGCAAGGTCCGTCTGGTGAGCCTGGCCTGGTAGACAGCCTGCACCTGGTGGCTGGCCAAGCACTTCTGCTGCTTTGTCACCCCCCAGTCGGCCTTATGATTCTTCCAGAGGTGCAGGGGACACCCAGGCTCCTTCCCTTCCTAGCCCCGCTGGCCCACCTGAAAGACCAAGTGCACCTTGTCCAGATCCCTCCACAACCACCTCTCGTAGGAGCCTCCTGGCCCCTTGTGCCCCTCTCATGGTGGCCTCTGCTTTTCTGCGGCCCCTCCCACTTCAGACTGTGTGGCTGACAGGCTGCTCTCCTGGGAGCCTCAGGGCTTCCCTGTGCCCTGGAGGTGGGTCCAGATGCCTTGTTTGTGGTGCAGGTTTTGCCTGTCTCACTGACCCCTAAAAATAGGAAGTTTTGTTTTGTTTATTTAATAAATAAATTTTAGGCCTGGCTGGCGTAGCTCAGTGGATTGAGCACAGGCCTGCGAACCAGAGGATCTCGGTTCGATTCCCAGTCAGGGCACATTCCTGGGTTGCAGGCCAGTTCCCTGCAGGCCAACTCCCAGCAGGGGATGCGCAAAAGGCAACCATACATTGATGTTTCTCTCCCTCTCTCCTTCCCCTCTAAAGATAAATAAATAAAATTTAAAAATAAATAAATAAATAAATAAATAAATAAATTTTACTTATTTATCTTTAGAGAGGAAGGGAAGGAGAGGAGAGAAACATCAATGCATGGTTGCGCCTCGTGAGTCCCCCGCCAGGAACTGGCCCACAACCCAGGCACACGCCCTGACCAGGAATCGAACTGCAATTGTGTGGTTCGCAGGCCCGAGCTCACTCTACTGAGCCCCACCAGCCAGGGCAGAAGCTTATTTTTTGACAAAGGTAGAAATAACTGGCTGGATTGTAAACACTGAAGGCCACACCGCCTTTCATGGCCTCAGCTTCCTCATCTGTAACGTGCAGGCAGGAGCAGGACCTAGTTCACAGGTCCTGCGAGGCTGCCAGCCAAGACAACACGACTGCCGCCCGAGCCACCACCCAATACCCCAGCCCCTGCTGGGGCTCGGCTGGTGGCCTCTCAAAGCTCCCACTGTGATGGCTTCTGAGTGCAAAATGGTTAGCCCAGCTCCACCACGTGCGGCCACTTGTCCCCCAGCGCGGATTCGGAACGCAGACAAGACTCTTCCTGGATCCCCACTCCGTCCTCTAGGTGGAGACTGGACGCAGCAGCCTGTGTCCAGCGCGTTTGCTCCTGTGCACCTTCCCTGGTCAATCAGCTTTGGAGGCAGGGTTTTTTGACTTAAACTGCATATTGTCTGCCTCAGTTTCATTCTTTCAGACCTCAGCTTAATTGATGTGTGTACCCCCTTCCTCACTGGGCACTTCTGTCTTGCCTCGGGGCAAAAGGTAAATATAAAGGTGACTGTCAAACTGTAAACCCCTGCTGCCTCCCATCCTGGGTATGAGCGAGGTTAGGGGACACAGCAGCCCAGGAGGGAGCCGTCCTCTTTTGAGGTCCCTACCCTATCCTGGGAACACGGCTGTTGACGACAGCCCAAATTACTTTTGGTCACATTTAGTTAAAAATGCACAGGAGTAAATGTGGTTTTCATTTTATTTATTTAGAAAATCTTTAAAAGTTGATTTGAGAGAGAGAGAGAGGAATGAGGGTTGGGGGGGAACATCAATTTTTTATTCCACTTTTTTATGTATTCATTGGTTGTTTCTAGTATGTGCCCTGAATGGGGAATCAAACCCGCAACCTTGGTGTAACTGGGTGCTCTTACCAAGTGAGCTAGCGGCCAGGAAGGAACCATAGTTTTTCGCTTTGTTTTGAGATTTTACTTATTTTTAGAGAGAGGGGAAGGGAGGGAGAAAGAGGAAGAAAAACCTCAGTTGGTTGCCTATCACACACACCCAACCAGGGACCTGGTCCACCACCCAGGCATGTGCCCTGACCAGGAGTTGAAGCAGGAGGGCACTCAACCCACTGCGCTCCCCTGCGCCACGCCAGTGGGAGCGGGACGGGGGTTTTTAACCGAAAGTTCAGCCAGGGTCCCTATAGGAGATGCACCCTGAAAACGTTCAGACAACCGAGACTCCATTTTCCAGACCTTTCTCCACAGTGAGGGCACAGACCGTCTAAAACAGCTCAAGCAACCAGCAGGCTCCGTGCTGGTCCGCGTCAGGGAACCTGTGGCTTTAGGATAGCCAAGTCACAGAAGGTCCGCGGAACAGCCGGCTCTGGACAGGCGGCTCCGGAAGGAGCCTGCTGGGTTCCGAGGACTGGAAAAATTTACTAACTGAAAGTCTCACGCGCGCCGTGGGGCCCCTGGTGGCGTGGCAGCGAGGCCAGTGGACGCTCAGTCCACTTCACAGGTGCTGGATGACTACATAGGGCAGGACAGAGAAGTCACACCCCCCGGACGGACTGGTCCCGCAGCAGCACGAAGCCCGAGGCAGGGGAGGGGTGCTAGCTGACTCCCTCCAGGGCGGTTTAAAGCCAACAATCCCCCTTCGACTGCTTCAGCTCCAGGGTCAGGCACAGGTCACGCCTTGGAGGAGTCCCCCCTCACCACCTGGTATCTGAATGACAGTTTCAGTGGGACGGTCTGGTTCCCAGCAGTCTGAAAGGCCACTGCTGGCACCAAGGGGCGGGCACCAAGAAACACCGATCCCCTAGGGGGTTAAGCAAGAGCCCAAACAAGACCTGTTAAGAGACAAAAGAAATCCCCCAAACTCTGAACAGATCCTGAATAAAGCCCAGAAAACTTCAGAACAAACCCGCAGAAGCTCAGGTCCAGGAGAAAAGCACCCTTTATCTCCCGAGCCATGGAGAAACACAGGAAACTGGGAGGGCTCTGTGGGCGCCACACCTGTTTGCTCACCAGCCCCGGAGCCGTGGGGGTCTTCTCTGGGATGAGCCGCAAATATGGCGGACGTAAGTAAAAAGTCGGTGTCCACGCAGCAAAAAGGATTCATTCGGGGTAAAGACAGACCGCGATCCGGAAGGTGATACCAAGGCCCACCATGCGGGGGTTTCCGCCCTGAGAAGAGTGGAGAAAGTACTGGAGAGAGCGGAAAAGGAAGTTAAGGGTCGGGGCACTCACCCCCGGGGGGACCCCGGGCAATGCTCTCCAGCTGACACCTGTGGGAGAGCTCCTCCCATACGCCCTGTCTGGATTAACCTTTCCGTCATAAATGTGGTCACAAGCCTTCATCTACGCTTCCTCTCTAACCCTCTCTCCACGCACGCCCGTACTTCACCTAACGTCAAACTGCACGGTTTCCGCGGGAGAGCGATGGCGGACGCCTGCGCGAGCGCGGCACGGGCGGCGAGCGGAGGCCGGGGCGTCGCTCCCGGAGAGGTGCGGGCAGCGGAGACATGGCGGCGCCCCGGGACCGGCCGAGGGTGCGCGCAGAGCGCGTCTCGGCCGATGCGATAGCCCCTGCGGCAGGAGCGAGGGCGCCGGGTCCCCTGGATTCCGCCGAGAGACACGCTGCATTACCCGCAGCTGCTGGCCACGCCTATTTGAGTGCGCGTGGCGTCACTCCCAGCGACGACGGCGGGACCTTCGTGACGCCTCACGCGTCACTCTCGGAGACGGCGGCGCCGCCTTGTGACGTCATGACGCCGGCGCAGGTCGGCGGGCAGTTCCTGTGAGAACTGCGGGCCTCGTCTGCATACGCCCGGGACCGAAGCGCTCTCGGCAACTTGACGCCAGTCGGGTGGGCCTTCCTCCGCCCGCCGCTGGGGCTCTGAGACGGCGGCGAGGTTTCTGGGCCGCCGTGTGTTCGCCCGCGCCGCGCGTCCCGACGCGATACGTCGCGCCGGCGCCGCCGCTTCGCGTCATGACTTCCGGGAGCCGCGGTCGCCATCTTACTCGTGCGGAAGAGCCGCGGCTGGGTGGGAGTCCGGAGCCGGAGAGTGCGGACGGGGCGGCCTCCGCCATGCCGTCGTCGCCGCTGCGGGTGGCGGTGGTCTGCTCAAGCAACCAGAACCGTAGCATGGAGGCCCACAACATCCTCAGGTAGGCGGGCCCTTGGGACGCCCTGGCCCGAGTTGGCGGCGGTGGCCCGGATGGTAGCCCGAGGCGCCGCGGGTCCGCGCTGGTTTGCCCCGGGGCCAGAGCACTGCAGGGAGTGGAGGCGGCTTGGTCGGTCGCGCCGTGCCCCGACGAGTGCGAGGTATTGCGGGAAAGTTCGGGGTGTGAGCCCGGGTTCTCAGGGTTCGGGAACCTTAGAGGTCTGGGTACATCCGAAGGTCCGGTGCCGCACGCGCCCACTTTGCGCGGGCGCCTGGGCCTTTAATAGTGGGGTGCCCGACGGAGACGGCTCCCCGACCAGGCGCTGATCCCAGACGCAGTTGACGGTCTGGGAGTCGGCGGTCTCCATCCAGGATGTGCGTCCTCGGTCGTGACTGCCGGCAGCGTGCTGGACACGACTGCAGGACAGGAGGAGGCCGGGGGAGAGGGTAAGGGCCTATTTTATCAACTTCGCGAGTCGTGTGTTTGCTCCTAGTGACGTTCTCACGTCTCACGGGAACTGGCCCCTTGGGAGCCTCCAGGCGGTGATTTCTGGACCTGGTTTGGAGCGTCGAGTTTCTTCTTCGGTGGGAACCGCTGTTTTGGGACCCCGGTGGTGCACGTGTTTAGCACACGTGTATTCCTGCTTTATACATTTTTTTCCCTTGGCTCCTTGCATTGTTCGCAAGCCCAGTAATCACCCTCCCGAGTCAACTTGAGAGAAGCGGACCGGCCCCACGCCCCGGTGGTTCGTTGAGGCCGGCGGACTCAGCTACCCCCATCTGCTCCCAGCAGTTTGATTCTTCCCAGCGTCTACTACGCTGACCACAGCGGTCGCTTAGTGTCATGTTTTAAACTAGAAAGTTACTTTAAACCTAGAAATGTGTTAGAAGTGCATTGCTTTAGGCCACATCCCCAAACTGCATTTTCACATTCAGTCTTTTAAAATCCAGTGAATTTAAGCAAACAAATACAACATTCGCAGTCCTGGGGGATTATTTGGGGAGAATGAAATTTAATATTTTAATTCAGGGGCACAGTTGACATAGTTCTGGATGATAGCTCCTTTAACAAAAGTTGGGCTGGAATCTTTGGAAAGGAAAACAATTTTTTTCTCAAGGTTTCTTTATCTTTAGAGAGAGGGGAAGGGGGGGCAGTGAAAGAGCCAGGGAAAACCATCAGTGTGTGGTTGCTCCTCACACGCCCCCACTGGGGACCTGGCCCGCAACCCAGGCACGTGCCCTGGCTGGGAATCGGACCTGTGGCCCTTGGCTTCACAGCTTGGCATTCAATCCACTGAGCCACACCAGCCGGGGCTGGAAAGGGAAGCTTTTTTAAAGTCACCTGTAGCAGCGTTAGTGAAGTCAGGTCCATAGCCTCTGCTTCCCTGAGACAGTCACTGCAGGAAGACAGGTCCTTTCTGGCCCAGCGGATGGGCCACCCCAGGGTATGGAGAGCCCAGGGCAGAGATTCTGGGGGACTTTAGCCCAGGTTGCTGTCTTCCACATTTACCCATGAAGAGCA
Source organism: Sturnira hondurensis (assembly GCF_014824575.4). Taxonomy (NCBI): domain Eukaryota; kingdom Metazoa; phylum Chordata; class Mammalia; order Chiroptera; family Phyllostomidae; genus Sturnira; species Sturnira hondurensis. The sequence continues at coordinate 4,383,605 of NW_028086562.1, forward strand.
CAGGCTCGTAACTGGGACAGAGGAGAAAAGTTCAGGGCGACACATTATTGATGTGAGTGTCGTCGTCTTAGGCATGAATCGTTACTCTGTAAAGTGCTCATTTGGGGCCGCTTCTTCTGTTAGAGCGGCAGTGTGCAAAAGATGGCAGAGCTGAGGGTGACTCAGGGTGCCTTTCCCCACGCCCGAGCGTGGGAGATCACGCCAAGGTGCTGCGGCCTCGCCCCGTGTCATGCTGTGAGCATCCAACTGCAGCTCCTTTCCGCTCTGGTTGGATGGACTGAGTTTGAACATGTCTGCTCCTGTGGCGGCAGGTGACTGGATGCATGGCCTGGGACAGAGGAGTCACCTGTCCCCACGAAGAGACGCCTGGGCTTCCTGTTTTTCAGTCCCGCAGCATCAGCAGCCGCATAAACATCCTCCCGCGTCTCTGGTGGTTTCCTTGGTGTGAACCCTTCGAGGTGGCATTGCTGAGTCAAAGAGAGACGCACTGTACATTTTCATGCGTTTTTCCTGGACCACATTCCACAAAATACCTATTTATAAAATTCTCGTTTCCTCACAGTCTTCTCATGCTACCTGGGCAAAAAGTGGATCTCACCTGCCTTTAGTTTTAAAATTGCTGTAGAGATTAAACAACGTCTCACGTCATTTCTACTTTTGAAAAACTGCTTACAGATTTATGTAATTGGGACTTTTTAAAGCATCTTGAAGAAATTTAAATGAAGGTTTTCTGTTACAACTTGAAGAACCTTCAGCCTCGAAGGTGACTTTGTGGGAAGCACAGACCTATGGCAGAAACTTAGCAGAGGGAAGATGATGCACAGTCTGGTTACAGACACACGTGGGAAAGCTTCCAAAGCGAGACGGAGAAGGAGTGCCGTTAACTGGGTGCGCGCAGTTTACTTATGAAACCCCACTTGATTTTATTTTTGCCTTGTTGAAAATTAGCTTGGACTGTATTTTCCGATGAGTTGTTTACAAGTGATAATGATCTTGGCACTTTATAGAGCTAGTCAGGATGTTCCTTGGGGTGAACTTTTTTGGTCTTTTGAGACTAAATTGTTTCAAAGGCCACTCCCTTCAGAGCCAACTTATTCACTTGTTTGTTCTAAACTGCCTCCTAGATGTTAAGAGGCCTGTTGTTTTTCGGAGGTACAGTTTTCGTTGCAGCAGTTTGAAACAAGTTTTAAAGACAGATTCCCGTAACTTGCGGGATGGAGTTTCTGTGTCCTCATCCGCAGTGTCCTGGCAGCATGCCTTTGGGAAGATGCGCAGAGGCTACATGTGGGGAAGGAGCACCTGGGCGGCTTGTAGGTGCACACTCACACCCGGGGAGGAGACACTGCCTGGAGCCAGAAGCCCCAGCTTCCGAGTGACATCAAGGTGTTGGAACCAGGGGGCTGTGGTCATGGTAAATGAGTGACAGAATCGAGACTCAGGGTGGGAGAAACGGGCTGAAGGAAGAACCCAGGGTGTGGGGACTGCCACAGTCAGTTGAGGTCCTGTAGTTCTCTGACTTGCAGGGGACTCTCAAATCTTAACATCGTGGCTAGGGAGCATGGCCCCACGGGGGAGAGGTGCTCGCGCTTCTTCCTGAACGAGGCATCTCAGGGCTGCCTGAGCTTGTGTGTGTGACACCGGCAGGTCCCAGACACAGGGTGCTTCCAGGCACCAATGGTCCGACACTTGCAGAAACCCCTTACCAGGGGGCATCTGCTGGGCCCTGGGGCCGCACCTTTGAGACTTCAGTTCTAGGAACACTTGCAGAAAGTTGTCTGGAAGCCACTTGGGAAGGTCACAGGCTCTGAAACCAAGTCCTGAGAATGGCAGAGGACACGAAGGGGTGCCTGCCTGGCACCACGTTCGCTTTCCTGGGCTCAGAGAGGCTGCGTGGTTTCTGTCTTCAGGGACAAGGCCGAGGGGGCAGAGCTGCACGTGAAGGTGAACGTTGGGGGAGAGCCCGCTGGGCTGAGGGCGGCACCACTCCAGCAGCGGGGGCGCTGGTCCCTGCAGTAGGGTCTTCTCCAGCCCCCTGGTACACAAGAGTGGGCGGGGCCCGTGGTCAGTGACTGGTCCTTGCCTGGGACTGACTGCCTGGTGCTGGAGGGGGGGCCACAATGGCCTGCCGAGCGACATGGAAGCTGGGGTCGGGGCTCGGGGCCTGGAGGGAAGACACCTAAGCAAGGCACCGATGGGCCAACCTCCGTGGTGTTTGTGTCACAAGTTCAAGCCGCTCCGCTTCATTCTTGACCTTGTGTTGGAGGGTGACAATCCATCCTAGAAGATGTTTATTGAAGGGTGTGTAAGCCCCACAATTTGCTTGTGAGAATGTACATGTTACTGGAACACTGACATTTTAGAAGTGTTATCTTCCCAGGCAGGCATTCAGGCGTGATGGCTGGGGAGATGTCCTCGAGTGTCCCCTGAGCAGGAGATTACACGGTAGGGGTCTGCCTGCCTGGGGGGGGGGGGGCGTGATGGGTCTAGGGCAGCGACCCCACCAGAGTTTCCAGTAAGGCTGGCGGCCACAGTCCAGGAGAGAGGGAAGCCCCATGTTTACCGAGTCTCTCCGGCATTCATCCCACATCATGCGTCACCTCCAGCCATCAGGTGGCAGCGCCCCATGGTTCACACTTGCTGTGACAGGCTCTTTGGGAGAGACATTGGTGCTCATGAAGGCACTGGGAAAACGTGTCTGGAGGGCCAGTTCAGTGCGAAGAGAGCAGGCCCTGGAGACAAGGCTGCAGGGCGGCAAGAGTGTGTTCCAGCCCTTGGTGTTTTCCCATGAGAGACCGAGCGTGACCCTGCCCTGTGTGCACCACACACAGCATGGCTGTCATGTCACTGCGCCACCTCAGAGGGAATGGCACTTCTGTTGCTAATCAGCCTTTTTGCCACTTGTGAGCATGGTGTTGGGGAGGAGCGAACTGCACTTCCTGTGACGTTGAAATGCACTTGAAGGTTTTGGAGTCCAGGGGGTGGAGGACAGCACCCCACAGCTCCCTCTGCACAGAAACCCCGTCGGTGGGGAGCCTCGGTGGGGTTGGGTGGCCGCGGGGGCGATTCGCTGTGGGAGTGTGGGCAGACAGGGATGGAGGAGGTTCTGCCTGGACACCCAGTACACCCGAACCCAGCGGGGCAGGAGAGGGGCCCTGTGAGGTGTCCCCCGGGCAGGTCAGACTTGGGTGTCTGCGGTAGGTGGCAGGTAGAGGGGAAGCCCTGCACAGGGTCTCCTCCTGGGAAGCCTGTGGTGGCTTCTAGGTGGCGTGCCTGCCATCCCCCAATGACGGGCAGTGTGTTGTGCCGTCATCTCCACGCCCATCCCTTGGCTCTCTCCCTGCTGGGCTGCTCACTCTCCCGGGTGGCAGGTATGGGGTTTACTTTCTGGCTCCCAGCTTCCTCCAAGGGTCCGAGGACAGAGCTTTGGGCTGTAGTGACCGTCATCCCAGCACGTAGTGAGCGGCGGGAGGTCCTGGTGCCTCAGAAGGGGGTGGCGCACCTGCCACCCTGGGCGGGCAGGGACCCTGTGGCCAGATTGTGGCGGGCTGGCTGGGTGCAGGCACTCTCACTGGGCACGCGCTAACAGTGTTGAAAGTGGTCATGCCCGGGTCCGCCGTGGCACGTTCTGGAGCTCTAGCTGAGCGCCTCAGAGCAGCGACGGCACGGGAGTGCCTGAGTCCCGGGAGAACGCCTGCCTTACGAAGAGCTGCGCCTGCGCTGGATCCGTGTGAGTCTCGCACACGTCTTCGCTGGAGCTTGTTGCTCTCCTTGTTGCTCAGAGCGATTTTGGGAGGTCCTTTTTTTTTTTTCCAATTTTTTTTATTTAATTATTTTTCAAGCACAGTTTTCTGTCTATTACTCCCATCCCATCCCTCCCCCCATCCTCCCCCCTCCCATTGGGGGGTCCTTTTGAAAGGGGCTTCTGGGGTGGCTGATGCATGACAGAAGAGGGGTCTTGACTGTGTTTCTTACTTCGACCCCTGAAGGCTCTCTCTCCAGTACACACCCCACACACTGAGACAGACAGGCTGCCTTTCAGACAGGGGCTGCGTGCAAGTCGCGTGTGCACTGTGCGGCAATGTGTTGCAGTGTGCAGTAGCACTGTGCGGAACAACAGTACCCATGTTAAAACACACTTGATTGCACCTGGCTGGTGTGGCGCAGTGGGTTGAGTGCCGGCCTGTGAACCAAAAGGTCGCTGGTTCGATTCCCAGTCAGGGCACCTGCCCGGTTTGTGGTCACAAGAGGCAACTGCACATTGATATCTCTCTCCCTCTTTTTCTCCCTCCATTCCCTTCTCTAAAAATAAATAAATAAGTTCTAAAAATGAATAAATAAAGTCTTATATTTAAATATTTTATTTATTTTTAGCCCTGGCTGGTGTGGCTCAGTGGATTGAGCACAGGCCTGCGAACCAGAGGATTGCGGTTCAATTCCCAGTCGGGGCACATGCCTGGGTTGCGGGCCAGGTCCCCAGTGGGGGGCCACGTGGGAGGCAGCCACACATTGATGTTTCTCTCCCTCTCTCCTTCCCTTCCCCTCTCTCTAAAAATAAATAAAATATTTTTTAATATTTTATTTATCTTTAGAGGAGAAGGTCTGAGGACGAATTCATTCTTGCTCAACGATGTAGGTTTTTCACCTTGAACAGCCATTGGACTGCTCGGGGCGTGGCTGGCACCTTTGGGTCATGGTGCTTGTTGGCCTGTTGTGAGGCAGCAGTCAGTCCTGAGGCCAGCATGACCCCACTGTGTTCATGTGTTACCATTCGGGGGGAGCGTGACCTGCACAGAAGCAGCTGCCAGGTGACCTTGTGTGACCACAACCACCTTGTGGAGCCAGGCAGCCAGTGGGTGCCTGTTGCTGCCTTGGTGACCACCACTCCCACGGCTGTGGTTGCTGTGGCCTTTTCCAGGCTTGCTGGTGCATTGACAAAACCTGGCTCAGTGCGCGTGCGCAGGCGCCCTCTGTCAGGCCCTGAGTAGGGGCAGGACGGGGAATGTAGCAGTTGAGGGCCCTGGCCGGGTCTGTTCATTTGTCTCCTGCTTTGCAGCGTCTCAGTCGGATGCTGGGTGTCAGTGTGTGCACGGCTCCGAGCCCTTTCTCGGTGGTAGGAAGTGCCCCACTGCGCAGGTGGCCTGCAGGCTCCCTCTGTGTAGCTGCACGTCCCAGGGCTGGTGGCAGGTGTGTGGTGGGGTCCCGGCAGGGAGGGTGGGTGGAGGAGCCTCACTCAGAGGCCTGCTGTCACCCCCACAACTCACTCTCCCTCACAGTGTAACCTGCCCACTCACCACTCAGCAGCAACTGAGCACGAGCCCACTGCGTGCTGGGTGCCGCGGCGCTGCTGAGGACCCCATGCCGAGGCCCCTTCGGCTGTTGTTTTTGGTTTTAGCTTCTGCATAGCATGCTGCAGGGCTTTTTAAAGTTTGAACAAAGTGCTCCAGCTGGTGTAGCGCAGTGGATTGAGTGCTGGCCTGTGCACCAAAGGGTCTCAGGTTCGATCCCCAGTCAGGGCATAGGCCCGAGTTTCGGGCCAGTTCCCCAGTAGGGGGCACGTGAGAGGCAACCTCACATGGATGTTTATCTCTCTCTTTCTCCCTTTCCCACTCTTCACTGATAAGTAAAAATAAAATCTTAAAAATTTGAATGAGCCCTGGCTGGCGTAGCTCAGTGGATTGAGTGCGGGCCTGCGAACCAGGCGATCGCGGTTCGATTCCCAGCCAGGGCAGATGCCTGGGTTGCAGGCCGGTTCCTTGCAGGCTAACTACCAGCAGGGGACGCACAAAAGGCAACCATACATTGATGTTTCTCTCCCTCTCTCCTTCCCCTCTAAAGATATATAAATAAATAAAATCTTAAAAAAAAAAAAGAGTGTTACAAGTTTAAAAAAAATTGAATGAAGCATTTAAAGTGAGGGATTTAAAAACGTGTTTTGGAATACCAAGAAAGTTACTCATTTTGTTTGTTTCTAATCTCGTGCCGTGTATTTTCAGGGCTTTGTGTCTTATGTAGCCCAGCTGTGACCTTTGTCTCCCTGTGTCTTTCAGCAAACGGGGGTTCAGCGTCCGGTCCTTTGGAACAGGGACTCACGTGAAGCTCCCAGGTCCGGCGCCCGACAAGCCCAACGTGTATGACTTCAAAACCACGTACGACCAGATGTACAACGACCTCCTTAGGAAAGACAAAGAACTGTATCCCACCTGGTTACCCTTGGGAGACCCCAGCGTGGTTGTCTGTGGCAGGTGGGCCTTCAGGCGCAGGTGTCATGCCGGCCCTGGCGTTGGGGCATCCGGGAGGCAGGTGGATGGTGGCGGCCACCACTGCGTGCTGTGCTGAGTCGGGCACGTGCAGAGCAAACACACTCCTCTCCTCAGAGAATTATGTCCATTTCTGGTGTTGCTTGGACAGGGTCAAGGACGTGCAGGGCACGTAGGCATACTTGTGTGACAGTGTCATCCTGTTACTCAGCTTAGATGGGGCAGTGGGAACTGCAGGCTCCATCCCTTTCCGCACTGCAGGGCCCTTGCTGTCCTTTGCAGGCAGGCTTCGGCTCAGGGTGCTCAGGGCCAGAGACCGAGTGGCTCCTTCCTCCGGGATGCTCGAGAGCAGTGGGGTGCAGGTCCTCCAGGCCTAGTGAAGCTCCATTGGGGCGGGAGCCGTCCGTTACCGTTTTCCTTGTGGGGTTATCTGCCGCATTCAGGGTCCACCTGACCCTCCACAGACAAAAAATAGCTTCCTTTCTCCCTGCTCTGGTGAGGAAGGGGACTCGGGAAGAAGCGTTGGATGCTGTGCAGTGCTGTGGTTTCGGTGCCTCACGTGGGGCTGCGCAGCCGTCACTGCAAATGTCCCAACCTTTTCCTCTCCCCTCAGACCTCGAGAGACCCCTTGTTTTAGTCCCCAGCTCCCCCAGCCCACAGCCAGCTCAGTCTGGACATCTCTCCTGGGCAGCCTCTCGGCAGGCAGATGGCCTGGGGCCCTCTGGCAGCTGCGCTGCTGGGGGCATTTTCGAGATCTGACCGAGTTGCCGGTGGTGTCAAGCTGTGTTGATTTTAAACAAAAGCCAACTTTACTTGTTCCATTTCTTGCATTCAAGTATTCTTTGACATTCTTGGCTTTGAACTGCCCGTTTTAAGTGCACGTTTTCCCCTTGGCCGCACTGTTTCTCTTCCATTTGTCTGGAGTCGTCCTGAACACAGCGCGGCTTATGCACTTGGCTTGCTCCCCGCAGGCATCAGTGTGGCTCCGGGGCTGAGGCTTCCGAGGCTTTTCCTTTCCCGCCCTTGAGCTTCCCCCCAGGGTTTCCCTGCCACTGTGAGGGGTCTGTGGCTGGACCCTGTGTTCACGTGGAGAGCCTTTGGTGGAAAGATCAAGTTCTGTTCTGACGTAGCAATGACCAGCTTGCAGTGCGGAGGCGGTGGGCATGGAAGGAGGGCTGGCCTGTCGGCAGGAGACTCGGGGCCAGGCCTTCCAGCTCTTGATTGTTTTGTGACTATAAAACCACCTGCCTTAAAGCAGGTGAGAGCCTGCCACTGAATGCAGTTAGTGTGTTTTCAGTGCGTGTAACCAGCCAGTCCCCCAGTGCGGATTCGGAACGCAGACGAGACCCTTCCTGGATCCCGACTCTGTTCTCTAGGTGGAGACTGGACGCAGCAGCCTGTGTCCAGCGCGTTTGCTCCTGTGCACCTCCCCTGGTCAATCAGCTTTGGAGGCAGGGTTTTTTGACTTAAACTGCATATTGTCTGCCTCAGTTTCATTCTTTCAGACCTCAGCTTAATTGATGTGTGTACCCCCTTCCTCACTGTGCACTTTTTTCTTGCCTTGGGGCAAAAGGTAAAAATAAAAATGATTTCTCACACTGTAAATCCCTGCTGCCTCCTGACCTCCGTCTTGGGTGTGAGGTTGGCAGACACAGCAGATCAGGAGGGGGCCGTCCTCTCTGGGTCTCCTCAGACTTGTTTCAGGCGGGCACACTTCTCGTGCGGCACGGGGGGCGGGGGCAGGAAAGGGTCACTGGCCCCTGGCCACCCGCCTGGTGCCTGAGGCCTCGGGCTCTCGCTCGCTTCTGCTGCGTTTGACCTCGTCCCCTTTCACCCTGGCTGGCAGCTGTGTTTCAAATAGTCTTGGAAAGCAGTGTCTGTTTGACAGATGGGTGTGCTCCCAGAGAACGGGCGATCAGATGCAGCTGGTGGATCCCAAGCTTTAGAAAAGCTCCCGTGCTTCAAACAGGTTGCGGCCTTGAGGTGTCTCGGGTGACGCAGGCCGGTCCCTGTCCTGTCTGAGCTGTTCGCCTGCTCCTCGGGTCTGCACCTGGTGGGGGGGACCAGCTGGTCCCCCACCTGAGACGCGGTCTCTGCCTGAAGACACCGAGGTGTGTGTGAGGCTGCTGCAGCCAGAGCCGGCCCCCGAGCCTGGCGTCAGGGTGGTGCCCGGGTCCCCACGGCCGTCTTTGAGCGTCCTGCATGCTTTGCAGAAACTGCTCTGCTCACCAGAGTGAATTCAGGTTGGCTTCTTAACATGAAGAAGTGCTGGCTCGAAAGCTGTCCTTGCTCTGGGGCTCCAGGTGTCTTCCTGCTCAGCCACCAGAGGGTCTGGGGCTGGCCGCCTAGCCACACGATGGGGTCAGGGGACACCCGCATCAGCCTGTTCCTCTGAGTCTGTACCCTGAGCTGGCCTGTGGCATGTAGCTGGCACTGGAGAACTCGGTGGCAGGCCCCAGGGCGTGCTGCCCTCCTCCTGGGGCAGGGAAGGCCTTCTGAGGCCTTGAGGAGGAGGCACGGGTAGCAATCAAGGAGCTGTGGGCACCGAAAGAGGGCGATTCCAGGCCGCACAGCCCGGCGTCCCAGCCAGCCTGCCCCTCACATCCCAGAGGTTGCCGGGCCTCAGGCCCCTCCCAGCAGGTGCTGATCAAAAACAAAGGCAGAACGTAGCCACTGTGTGTGGAGTGACCCTAAGATCTGAAACACTGGGGCAGCTCCTGAGCTGAGCTGGGGCAGCTTCCCTGCTGAGGAGCTGCACATCCGCTGGGTGCTCGGGACGCTCTGCTGCAGGGAGGGGCTCCCTGAGTGGGCCCTCCAAGTGCGTGGGGGTCGGAGGGGACTCTCAAAGACCCCAGAGAGGAAGGGGCCACTGATCGGGAGTCCGACCTTCTGAGCTGGGGCTGCCCCTCATGGTGACTGGGTGGGGTGGGGGCATTGCCCTGTGCTTCTCTGGTCACGTGGCACTGCCAGCCTGGAGACCACGGCCAGGGAGGAGGGGCTCTGGGCCATCTCGAGGGTCCGTGCCTGAGTTCTCAGTGCCCTCCGGCCCTACACGTGTGGACATGTGTGACTGCCTGCAGTGGCCCAGCACCGTGGTTGAGCTGCGTGAGAGCGCTCACTTGGGCCTTTGTGAGCCACAGAGCCGTGGGGGTCTTCCAGAGGGGGCATGGGCTCCACTTGAGACTCCCTGCCTTGTTTCTGACATTGTCTGATCAAGTTTAACACTGGAAGTAAAACTAGGTGACGGATCTCCATGCTGAGCTGGCTCCTGGGCGCAGCCCACCCTCAGGGAGCATCCACAACAGAGGATTGGGGTCACTTCTGAGGCTTCTGATTGGGGTCACACACACAGCGAGGCCAGGAGGATTGGGTGTGGCAGCACCCGGGGTGTCCGTGGGTCCGCCTGGTGGCCCAGTGAGGCCGGAGCACCATCCCCCAACCGTGACTTGATGCTGGCAGAGGACACACGGCACCCTCCGTTGGGGCTGCCCTCCTGCCCCGTGCAGGGTGCCTTCTGCTTCCCTGCCCCACCCCTTGGGCTTCCGTTTCCACTGGGGGCCCCACTGCTGTCCCAGGTGTTCTGAGCGTGAGTTTTCTTGCCCTTACTCGCTCACATTCCGTGGACCGCGAGGCCAGTGAAGGTGAAGCTGCACCTCCCACTCTGTCCACCAGGGGCTGGGCTGGGCTGGGCTGGGTGTGGGGCCGGGCAACGCCCTGGGGTGTGGGGGCCCAGCTGCTGGGCTCACAGCCTCACCAGGCAGCGACCAGTCCCTTTTCTGAGTCCTGCCAGCACCATTGCCTTTCTCTGAAAACACTCGCCCTCGCTCTTCTTCGTGGGACCCCCTTTCGAGCCGAGTGCTCGTGGGGCGTTCTACCTCGATCTTGCTGCACACCAGCCCATTCCCCCACCCATCTGCCCCCATGGGAGCCAGACTGAGGCCCTGCATGGCTGGCCCCGACATACTTCTCCAGGCGGGTTGGCCCCCGGGTCCTAGGCCCCACTCCCTGGACGCCCTCCGCAGGTGTCCGGGAGGAGCAGCTGAAGTGCATTGGAGCTGTGGTGGCCTCGCTGTGGTTTCATCCATTCGGCTTGACCTTGGGAAGTGTCACGGGTCCCTGGGAGGCGGGAGCATGTTAGGAGCCTTCCTTGTCTCGGAGGCCAGGCTCCTTTGGGCACTGGCTGCTCTGTTGGGAACTTGGGGATTGGAAGGTGGGCCAGGAACGAGTGGGGCCCTGGAACTGGCGGTTTGCATCTCCCAGCTGGGTCATCGGCATGGGAGGCCCGGCCTGGCCCCTTACCACCATCAGGCCCAGGAGCACCTGTGGCGGGGGTGGGGGATAGGGTTCTAAAAACTCAAGTCTCCACCTGCTGCCAGGCCCTGGGGTGGTCAGCCCTGCCCTTGCCCAGCTCCCGGTGCCTGCTGGTTCCCCAGGGTGTGACCTCAGACTCAGGGCCGAGGGTCCAGAGCTGCACTTGGAGGCCGCCTTCATGGGACACTTCACTCTTGACGAAGCACGTCTGGAGGCTGCTGCCTCCCAGCAGCATGTGGCCCGACGCTGGCCCCAGCCTTCCTCTGACGGGTTTTGTCCTCGTGGCTGACTCCTCTCCTGCTGGCCTCGCTGCCCTGCTCACCCCACCCTCGCCTGTCCCTCGTGGTCTGAGTGGGGGTGCAAGTGGCTCTGGGTTCCTGGCGGTTGGAACAGTGAGGGGTCGTGGTGTCTTCAGGGGTGCCCTGCACAGCCCTCCTGTCCCTGGTCCTGCTTGGCTCCACCTAGGACCTGCATCTCTGGAATTTGCCAGGAGAAAAAACAAAACCAGTCCAGAAAGGCCTCTTCCTCCTTCCGTACCAGGGATGGTGGGTGGGGTCTGATCCCCCAGATAGACCTTCTACTCGAGTCCACAACCCTCACCTGTGACATCACCTTCGTGAAGGAGGGAGGGTGGGTGGGAAGGGGGTGGAGATTCCAGAGCTCACAGCATGGCAGCCCTGGCTGCGCACCTGGTGGTTGTCTCTCCAGGGCCGTGGGTGTGGGGGGGGCAGGGAGAGCACAGGGGCTTGGCTGCAGCCGCCAGCCCTGCTGGCAAGCGAGCTGCCCACAGCACAGTGCCCACTCGTGGGGCTGAAGGGAGGCCCCACCTAGGATGCAGGTGTGCCTGGGCAGTGGCTTCGTGAACTTGGCCAGAAAGTGTCAAGAACCAGACACTACAGCTAACAATCCAGCATCTTTTTTAAGTTACGTCTCTTAGATAAACCATTTAAATGTATTATAACGGGTGTCCTCAGTATCCAGGAAAGGGAGAAATGTGTGGTAACAGGAACTTCTTCAAATAAGTCGTCCCAACTTTGAGGTTTGGGCTGCATTAAACGCATCATCCATTTGGCATGGCCAGAGCAGCCAGCCTGTCTCCCTAAGGTGGAGTCGGCGAGGCGCTCCTTCCCTGCTGTCCAGAGAGACTCCGCCTCCTAGAGTTGGGGCTCCGTCTCTGTTGAGGAAGTGAACTGTCTCTGGGGCCCCAAGGACACAGCCACTGTGTTGGGCAGGGGTGTGGCCCTGTCTGGAGGTTCCCGGAGGCTGCATACCCAGCTTCGGGTCACCTGCTTGGCACGGACCTTGCTGCTGAGCCCGTGGGGCCCCATTGCTCTCGACTTCAGTGGTCCGGCCTCTCCCTCCAGGACCCCCTCGTTGCCGCGAGGTTTCGGGTTCCTTTGCTGTGGCTGAGCCTGGCTGGGGTGGGCCTGCAGGTGAGTGTTGCTATGTTGGGGTTGGGGCCAGTGTGGCTGCAGGCCCGGCCACAGAGGTGGCAGGTGGTCTGGAGAGACAGGCGAGAGCAGGCTGCAGGCAGGCACCAAGTCTCCTCCCTCTGGGCCACCTTGGCCCAGAAGCTGTGACCTGGCCAGCTGAGGTGGGCAAGTCCAGGCGCCGGCTCCGTGGGCCAGTCTGCCCACCCACACCTTGGCCCCCGTGGCGGGGGCGGGGGTGCCTCGGCCAGCGCAGAGCGCGCCGCCTCTGGAGTTCCTTAACCTGGCGTGCAGCTACACACAGAACGGCATCCTGCACATGCTGGACAGAAACAAGCGCATCAAGCCGAGGCCGGAGAGGTTCCAGAACTGCAAAGACCTGTTTGATCTGATCCTCACCTGCGAGGAGAGAGTATACGACCAGGTGGTGGAAGGTGAGCCCAGAGACCCAGCGCCCCCACCTGTGCCTGGGCCCGGCCGTGTCCTGGGTCTCGTGTGTCCCTTTCACGCCTGTCCTCCCCCAGCCTCAGCGGGCCAGGCAGCAGCCGGGGGGCCCTAGCCTGGGGCTTTGGCCTGTCGTGTTTTCCTGGGCAAGGCTGCCAGCAGCCTGGCGAGGGGTGGAGGGCCTGGGCCTGTGGGGAGCCTGGGGTGCAGCCACCTGGGGGCCTGCTGAAAGCTGCTCCCCGGGACAGGTTGCGTGTCCCCAGGGAGGTGGGGTCTGGTGTTGCGCTTCGGGCAGGAAGTGCTTTGATGGTCAGCCAGGGCAGGTCGAGCGGAGCCCCTGATGTCCACGCCGCTCTGTCCCGGTCAGACCTGAACTCCAGAGAGCAGGAGACCTGCCAGCCGGTGCACGTGATCAATGTGGACATCCAGGACAACCACGAGGAGGCCACCCTGGGGGCCTTCCTCATCTGTGAGCTCTGCCAGTGCGTGAGTATCCGCGCCCCACTGGTGCCTGCGAGGGGTGGGCTCCAGATCCTCCTGCACGGGAGGGATTCGAGGTGGAAGTGACTAGCACACAGTGTGGTTCATGTTCCAGTCATTTCCAAATGTTAAAACCCAGGTCGGGCAAAGGTGCCCGCAGGTTGAGAATCTAGTAGCTGGCTCTGGTGAGTCCACTTCAGGCATTGGGGCGATAGAAGGCAGTGTTTGCGGGTGTTTTGTTCTCATGAAGTTGCCATGAATCATGTGTCAGAGGGCTCTGAGGGACCTCTGTGTCACTCGTCACTCCACTCACCTGGTGCCCCCTCCTTGTGCGGAAAACCACAAGGCTTCTGTAACCTCTATGCAGCTGTTCTCAGAGCGGAACCTTTCTCTTCCGTGTGATGAGAGCCTCTAGCAAGGAGGAACCCACACGCCTTGTTTCCTGCCTGCACTGGGCTAGCTGGCTGAGAGTGACAGACGCACAGTGGCTTAACCAGGACCTTCAGAGGGGGCCCAGCGCAGCTTCTGGTCCTGGAGTGCCTCATGGTGCATCCTAGCTGCTGGAGCTCCAGCACGTGTGACCATTATCCTGCCGTAATGCAAGAGAAAGGGCTGCAGCCGGGAAGACACATCCCAGAAGTTGCCTTGTGTGACTTGGGTCACTCTGGCAAGAGCTGAGCTCTGGGGGTGCCGCTCTTCGGAGGCCATGCCTTAGGCTGAGACTGATGCGGCAAGCAGCCTCTGCTGTCGTCTGGCTTGGGCCACCCCAGGGCTGTACCCTGGCAGCACCAGCTCCTTCAGGGCAGCGCTTGTCCACCAGGGGTGCCTGGCTGTGTTTGCACACTCATGGGTCTGACACCTGGGAGGGGGGTTCGTGGCAGCAGGTGGGCAGAGGCTGCAGGTGCTACCTAACAGCCTGCACAGAGTGGGCCCCCCACCCCCCAGAGCACGGGCCCGGCTTCCGCTCTGGTGGGGACCATGCCTTCTGTGCCCGAGCTCACCTGCGGCAGCGGGCCCAAATTTGGAGTCCAGGTGACATTTGAGAGCCCACCCTCGTTTCGGTCCCCCCAGGGGAGGGCCAGGGGCCGCACAAAGTGGGAGGCCCTGGTCGGCACCAGCATTGGGGGTCAGGCCTCGGCGCTCCCTCAGGAGGCCGCTCTGTGCCCAGATCCAGCACACGGAGGACATGGAGAACGAGATCGACGAGCTGCTGCAGGAGTTCGAGGAGAAGAGCGGCCGGGCCTTCCTGCACACCGTCTGCTTCTACTGAGCCCCCCCGCCTCAGCCTGCCTCCTCCCGACCCTGCCTCCTCGCCAAGGGCTGCGGCTGCCCGCACTGTGCACCCTGCTACGAGGGCAGGCCACGGCCTGAGTGCTGCGCCCCCTCCAAGTTCTGGGTGTGACATTAAAGTTTCTTTAAGCAAAACAGAACTCGGTTTGCAGCACATTTCTTCCACTGTGTCTCCTTCCTTTGCTGTGCGCCCCTCCCCGCCCCTGTCCCTAGCTGGGGTGCACTTGTCCAATTACAGGTGCTGCTGGTCCTCGGTGGGCGTCCTGAGCTCTGCACTCGACCCCACGCTAGTCCCAGGAGGCAGGGGGCTAGGTTCCCCCAACGTCCTTCGGGAAGGGCTCCCAGCTGTGATCCAGGGCCTCTGGGCCCAGCCTCCTTCCCAGCACCCCCGCTGGGGCTGCTGGCAGAATGGGGCCCGATTTCCTGTGGCACCTAGTCCCCTCTGCCGTCTGCTTGTACCCCAGGCGCCCTTTCCCAGTGACCCCTCTGGATGTACATGGCCGTGGAACATCTCTGGTCACCTCTGGGGAAGGGGCAGGTCTGTGCCTGGCAGGGGCTGACTCAGGGATGCCTCCCCAGGGCCCCAGTGTCAGGGCCACCAGAGTGCAGATCCCAACACTGGCCTCCCGGCTTCCAGGCTGCCTAGCCCAGGTGCCTGAGGCTGACGCCTGAGGGAAGCCAGGCTGAAGCTGGTCCTGCTCCCTCTGGGGGCTGTTCTTTGGCTTTTGCTTGGCTGTCAGGCTGCGTGTCCCTGGCTTTGGAGTGACACCCTGGCTCTTCCTGCACCCCGGCAGGCCTCCCCAGTAAAGGCAATTGCTTGCATGGGCCCACTGCTGTCTGTAGGTCCAGAGTCCCTCACCGAGACCCCAGGGACCTAGGAGGAGGAACGTAGGCTGACGAGTGGGGAGAAGTGGAGGGAGAGGGACTCCCGGCTCTCTCCAGGGTGCCATTCCGGCAGGGACTTGGGCAGGGCACCGGGGCCCACGCTGACCAGGTGCCCCGCGGAGGGGGTCGGGCGGGCGCCCGGGGGCGGGGCGGCCTTGTGGTCCCTCCCGGAGGCGGGCGCGCAGGGAGAGGGGGCCGGAGCGCGCACGGGGAGGAAGGGAGGGAGGCAGGGCCGAGGGCGGAGCGGAGAGCGGCAAGTGCGGTGGCCGGGCGGCCGAACGACCCCGAAGCAACCTGGTCCGGTGCCCCGAGCCCCCAGCTCGTGCCTCTTACCCGGCCCGCGGCGGTGGGTGCGCGGCGCGCTGACCTTTGCGGAGGGGCCGGGGGCTCAGCATCGGGCCGGGGCCGGGGGGGCGCCGGGGCCGGGGGGCGGCGCTCAGGCCCGGCCCGGCCCCGCCCGATGTCCATGAGCGCGAACACCATGATCTTCATGATTCTGGGGGCGTCGATCGTGATGGTGAGCGGAGGGGCTTCCCGCGCACCCGCTCCCCCACCCGCTCCCGCCTCCCGCGCCCGCGCACCGCCTGCCGCCTCCCCCTCCCGCACCTTGTTTACCGGCCTGCGCGGCCTGCGCTCCCCGTGCCCTGCCTGCGCTCCCCGTTTTGGGCTGCCTTGAGCACCCTTCTCCCCGAGCCTGCGCTCCCCCACCCCTCCGCTTCTCTCACCCGTCTTGAGCGCCCCCCCGCCCCCACCTAGACGCCCCAGCCCGCGGCTCCTGGGCTCTGACCGGTCATGGGCTCTCCCAGGCCATCGCGTGCTTGATGGACATGAACGCGCTGCTGGACCGATTCCACAACTACATCCTCCCGCACCTGCGGGGCGAGGATCGCGTCTGCCACTGCAACTGTGGCCGGTGAGTCTGTGCCTGGCGGGGCACGCGCGTGATCACACATGTGTGGGGCACGGGGCCCACTAGGGTGCGGGGAGCCTGGGGAAGGCCTGTGAAGGGCCGAAGTAGGCCGCAGGGGCCGCTGAATTCTGCACCAGGCCGGGGCGGGGGAAGGACTCTCCAGCCTCCTGCAGGCACCTGGGGGTTGGCCAAGCGGGCTCAGGAGGGGGAGCATGCCTGAGTCAGCCAGGACCCCCTTCCAGAAACGTCTTCAGAGAGTGGGTGACGGTTAGAACAGGCCCAGGTCTCCTGGTCCAGAGCCTGGAGGCCAGAAAGGCAGCAGCCCGGCCTGGCATCCGGGAGGGACCCTGCACAGGGCTGTGCCCACAAAGCACAGCAGCCTCGGCCTTGGACCCTGCTCGGTTCCATGGACTTTCCTGGGAGCCAGGTACAGGGAAGTGCAGCTGGTCAAGGCGGGCAGGGCCCAGCACCACCCCCCCGCCGTGGTACAGAGGAGGAACTGAGGCAAGGGGGTGGGGTTTGCTCAAGGTCACCCAGAGAGCGCGGAGAGCCCAGGCCCCTCCGCCCACCGTGGCCCCATCTTGTGCACATGTAATGGCGGCATCCTCTGGGCCATGCATGTTTGTACGTCTGTGTACGAAATAAACATCTCATGACACGCGAGTGTGTGTGCTGTCTGTGCGTATACGTGTGGGTACGCAGCACACGCGCATGTCCGCATGCACACCCTCACCCCGCAGGACATCCTCGCGCTGGAACCCGAGAGAAAGCGGACAGAGATTTGCCCAGAGTCACACAGCTAGGAAGGGGTGAGGCACGGGCCCTGGAGCCTGTGTTCTCCACCCACAGCCTGCACGCCTGCTCCAGACGTGCCACGCGTGCCGGGAGTCGAACGGGCTTCACTCCTGACCCAGCACGCTCCGTGCCTGTAGGTGCTGACCGGTGTGCCGAAGCAGAGCCGGGCAGCGGGGCAGGTAGACAACCCTCACCTGTGCAAACAACCGGCAGTGCAAACAACCCTCACCTGTGCTGGCCAAGCACCAGCCAGTGCGTCCTGGGTGGCCATGCTTGCCCAGAGACCACGTGAAAGAGAGACACAGGGTCGGCTCACTGCCCCTGGGGCAGCCCCGACAGCGGAGTGGGCGGAGGCTCAGGTGCCTGGTGGCCCTCCCAGGACTGGGGTGGCACAGTGCTGGGCCCCGACTCTGAGCTCAGGACGCATTAGTAACACACATTTCACATGTGTGGGCTGTCGTGTTGTGATCAGCATCTGTGTGCCTGTGACTTCATACTGAGGGCAGGCAGGGTGTTTTCAGAGTGTATTTGCACAGGTGTGTGTGCGGCATATGCAGTGTCCAAAGTACATGTGGACTCATGCAAACATGTGGACGGTGCACACTAAACTGGATCAGCGTGCACAGGTTAGTGTGTCTTTGGACACAGAACATGGAAAGCGACACTGACGATAGAGTGTTTCTGCCTGTATGTGTCCACATGTGTGTGCTTTGTACACTTCACTACATACAGGGTATGTAAACTCAGTGTACAAAATAGTTTTGTTTGTTGACAGCATACATGTGTATGCCCAGTACATGTACATAATACAATATGCAGTGACCGGTGTGCTCCATGTGCGTCCAGAGCAGTTTTGCACATGGGGTATCTGTGTATGAACCATGTATGTGCATTGCCACAATGGACTCTACCCATGTGTGTACACAGCGTGTACAGAGTAACCATGCACACAAAATGTGTGCCTTCTACATGCCTGTATGGGAAAGTTTATGCAGAAGACATGTATGTAAAGCGATGCTCCAAAGGTGTGTGCCGGCAGGTGGCGTCTGTGCCCACAGATCCATGCATGAGCCACGGTGCCCCCAGAGAGGGTGTGCAAAGCCACGTGCATGTGCACCTCTGTGGGGTATGCACCATAGTCATGCCAGGCAAGCATGCACGTGCACACATGTGAAGCTCATGGGCCGAGTCCATGGTATACATGTCATGTCCTGTGCATGTGGCTGCCATGTATACACGACATGCGTTGGACCTCAGGTAAACACATGCAGCATGCTTGGTCCAGGCAGGACACATGCATGTACACATCATGGAAATACGTGTGCACATGGGAGGCCTGAGACCCCACCTCCAGGGACCTGCGCTGGAGGAAGAGGGGCAAGGAAGGGGCAGGGGAAGAGCCACAGAGGCCAGGCCAGCAACAGAGCGCAGGCTGCGATCTCCAGCCCTTGGGGGTCCTGAGCCACCTGGGGTGGTCGCGCCTGGCCTCATCCATCCTGCAGAGCACCAGGGGCCTTGCAAGTTCTGTCAGTGACCCAGCTTTGTAGAGTCCTGCCCTGACCAGCTGTGTGTCCAGGGGTGGGGAGCAGCTGCTGAGGGGGCCCAGTCGGAGCCCCTGGGCCCCGAAGGCTGGGGCAGCTGGAGACGGGGTGATGCTAAGTGTCGTCAGCCCCTGTGAGGCCTGGGGCACTCTGAGTGACTGGGACTGCTGATGGCTCAAGGAGGGCCTCTTCTCCTGGGAGCCTGGTGGCCACCTGATACACATTCTAGGTGGTGATCATTTGCTTTCCATCACTTATTGATGACTCACAATGGCTAGTGACAAACTGATTGGAAAAGCAGTGTCGGGCAGTCTTTGCTGACTGACCCCATAGAGGCTGCCTGCTACCACTTCCCTGGGCTGAGCTTGGGGCTCCAGGGCTCCCTGACTCCCCAGGGAAGTCAGCATGTGGCCAATATGGGCACAGCAGGGGCCTGAGGTCAGGGAGAACACCCACCTGTTCTTCCTTGGGAGAAGGTTTCTTTCGGGGGGAGTGGAGCGAGCCTAGGGGGGCGGGAAGTAAGGGCCTGGCTCCACTGAAGACCAGGCGGAGGTGTCAGCATCTAACTGAAAGGGAGACGGGAGCAGCAGGTTTGGGGAGGGAGGATCTATTTTTAGGTGAGAGTTTGAGGTGTCTATAGATCCCACGTGGAGACGCCAAGCAGGCAGCTGGAGCTCAGAGCAGACACGCGGGGTGTGGGGCGGGCGGCAGGGACTTTAGGAGGGTGGGGATGGAGCGTTGGAGAAGCCAGCAAAGGGGCTTGGGGAGGAGGAGAACCAAGAGTAGTGGTCTCCCGAGCAGGAGGACCCCAGGTCGGCCCCTGCACTGCTGGGTGAAAGGAGGAGCTGTCTTAGCTGGCAGGGATGGCTGCGGGCTAAGGGTGCGTGGGCCCCCTGTGTCTTGGCTCACAGGCTCTCTTGACGGTGGGGAGGGTGGAGGACAGATAAACCCAGAGTTTGTTGTCCTGAGTGTGGTCTCCTGGGCAGGGCTATGCCACCAGGGATCACAGAGTCCAGGGGGCTTCCTGGAGGAGGAGGGTATTCGGGCAGGTTTGAGGCTCGAGGGGGCCTTGCAGGGAGGGTTTAACGTGGGCCTCAGGGGCAAGCAGGGGCCCAGCAGCCTGAGTCTGGCCAGTGAAGGGAGGGGAGGCTGAGGTGCAGGGCCCAGGCCTTGGTGGGCGGGGAAGGGGCCGTGGTCCCGGGACTCCTGGAGCACAGAAACATTGTCATCCCACTGTCCACTGGGAGTGGCTGGAGGACATGCAGATCCATGAAGGGATTAGGCTGGGGGCACCCCCAGGAGATGGGGTGAAAGGATGGGGTGCTGGGCAGAGAATCAAAGAATCGGGGGCCGAGGAGCAGAAGGAAGGCCAGAGGCCCAGGCCAGCTGAGGGCACTTGGCTTTGAGGAAAGGGCTAGTGCAGGGGTGTCCAACTCATTGTCACCGGGGCCCCGTCAGCCTCGCACGTGCCTCCAAAGGGCTGAATGTTAGGACTGTATAAATGTAACTACTCCTCAACTAGGGGCAAGGAGCTCGGCGCTGCTGCCAGGTAGAAACAAGGTGGGGGGCTGGATTCGATCCGAGGCCCTTGTGTTTGCCACCTGTGGGTTAGTGTCAGGCCAGAGGGGTGGTCTCAGAGGAGCTGCGTCAGCNACCGGGGCCCCGTCAGCCTCGCACGTGCCTCCAAAGGGCTGAATGTTAGGACTGTATAAATGTAACTACTCCTCAACTAGGGGCAAGGAGCTCGGCGCTGCTGCCAGGTAGAAACAAGGTGGGGGGCTGGATTCGATCCGAGGCCCTTGTGTTTGCCACCTGTGGGTTAGTGTCAGGCTAGAGGGAGAGGCCAGAGGGGTGGTCTCAGAGGAGCTGCGTCAGCCCCGTGTCCAGCAGGTGGGCTGTGACCCTGCCACCAGACAGGGACACCCTGCCCTGGGCCCTCGCCCTGGACTGGTCCACCTGCACTGTTTCTGTGACCCCGTCAGGGTCAGTGATGAGCCCCAGACAGCAGAAGAGGGAGGGCAGACGCACCCCTGGCCAGCGCCAGGACTTCACTCTGACCACCGATATCACACACTCCCACCCTCTGAGCAGCCTCCGCCTGGGGACGGGGGTCTGGGCGAGTCGCAGGCCCCTCCGGACCTCAGCTCCCACAGGGGCTGCTTCCAAGACCCCCGCAGGTATCCCGCGCGCCCCGCAGGAGAGGTGCCAGCCCGCCCTGCCGCCCCCAGGCACCACATCCACTACGTGATCCCATACGACGGGGACCAGTCAGTGGTGGACGCCTCCGAAAACTACTTCGTGACAGACAACGTCACCAAGCAGGAGATCGACCTCATGCTGGGGCTGCTGCTCGGTTTCTGCATCAGCTGGTTCCTGGTGTGGATGGACGGCGTCCTACACTGCGCTGTGCGCGCCTGGAGGGCTGGTCGGCGCTACGGTGAGCTCGGCCTGGACACGCGGGCCCGCCCCATCATGCCCTGCCCCGCCCCGCGAAGCCCCGCCCTACCGCGCCAAGTCCAGGGCCACACCTCCACACCAGAGCCACGCCCCTTCGCGCCAGGCCCGCGGGACCTCCACACCATGCCTCGAATGTCCCTGAACCCATTAGGGAGCCCGACCACGCCCCTCGCGCCCGTCCCAGGCCAGGTCTCCGCCTGGGCCAAGCCCCACCCAGACCCTGCCGGGGCGCAGACGCTTCACACGAAAGCCACGCCCCCGAGACTCTTCCTCTCGCGTCGGGCCCGTACGACCACACCCAGCACGTCGGCCCCGCCCCGCCTGACCGCTGCCCCTGGCCACTCCCCCCGCAGATGGCTCGTGGACCTGGCTGCCCAAGCTGTGCAACTTGCGGGAGTTTGGCCGGCGGCCGCACAGGCCCTTCGAGGAGGCGGCCGGAAACATGGTGCACGTGAAGCAGAAACTCTACCACAACGGCCACCCGAGCCCGCGGCACCTTTGAGCCGCGCGCAGGACTCGCGGGGCCGCTGGCTACCGCTCCCACGAACACGGGACTGGATGGCCGCCTGGGCCAGGGCGCCCGGGCCGCCGGGCGTGTCCAGCGGAAGGTGCTCTCTTCTTTTTATAAAGGGGTCAGGGTGGGGCCGGTCTGGGGGCAGGACCCCGGTCTCCAGGGCTGGGCAGGGCACAGGGGCTTGGGGTGGCGGGGGCCCCACGTCCTACAGCCCAGCCTGCGCCCGGCCTGGGACCACGCCCGTTACTTAAAACCGGCTGTTTCCTGTGCGCCTATGTTCTTCCCCGTTCTCACAGAGGGGAGGCCGGGAGATGGTCTAGGCAGGGAAGGGGGCCGGACCTCGGCCGCACCAACGTCTGCACACGGGAGCATGTGCATGGGGCGTGTGCGTCCGCGGGCCACAATGGGGGGTGGGGGGCGGGGGTCTGGGGAAGGCCCCGGCCCAGCAGCAATAAGGCCTCTGGGCCCCACTGTGGCAAGTGCGGCCACCCTGCCCAGGGCATCCCTGTGAGTGCCTCACTGTGACCCCCAACCCTGCTGGTCAGTAAATTCTCCAGAAAGCTCCAGCTTCTGCCTCTTTTTTCACCTCTGACCCTGTGACCCCTTCAAGCCCTGCCCTTCCCTTCAGCCAAGAGACAGACACTGAGGAATGGTGTTGACATTTTTATTAGATTCTGGACAAAGACCCCAGCTCCAACAGCGGGCGGGCTACAGGTCGTCTGGGCCAGGGCGGGTCCCCAGCACTGGGTGACCTTAGCCAGCAGGGTGGGAGCCTCCAATCTCAGCAGCAGCCCCCACCAGGCACCCAAGGGCACTGAGTCGTGTATGGGTCAAGGACGTGTCCCACCCCGGGCACCTCTGCTCAGCCCTCACTGGGCTCTGGTTCCAGGTGGGACGGGGCCCCCTCAGGCTCCCAACCTGCTGGTCATGACCAGGACAGCTGGTCGGCAAGGCGGGCTGTGTGGCTGCTGCCCCTGGAGTGAGCGTGGGGACTACGCTTCTGCTGCCCTGGGCCTGCCTTGGAGACACGTCTCCCAGGAGTGTCCTGAGCACGGCCCCAGCCTGGCCCTCCCCAGCCGACTCCACCATGGGCAGCACAGCCTCAGCCG
Organism: Sturnira hondurensis; assembly: GCF_014824575.4. NCBI lineage: Eukaryota > Metazoa > Chordata > Mammalia > Chiroptera > Phyllostomidae > Sturnira > Sturnira hondurensis. Next base: position 4,406,028 of record NW_028086562.1, read on the forward strand.
GTCCTCAGCAGGGGCCTTTCACGCTGCCTGAGCCCCAACCAGAGGAACAGTAAAAAATGCCAGGGCGGGTGGGCGGCTGTGCGGCACCCCCACTGACCTCTGGAAGACATGGGCATGAGGTTCCCTGGCCAGTGTGCCCCAGGGCCCAGCATCCAGGTCCTGCTCAGGCAGTCGGAGCACTTGGGAGCAGGGGCTGGCTGCCCTCAGGTCCCTCCGTCTTCAGCCACTGCATCTTCTGCTGGTGCTGCTGGATGGCATCTCGGACCCGGGCATCCATCATGGCCTCGGTGAGGACCCCATCCTCTGAGGCATATGCCATGGCCTAGCAGGGGGAGAGCGAGCTGAGGCAGGTGCCCAGAGGGGCCGGCTGCAGGGAAGGAGTCTCTCGGCCTCAGGCTTTCGGAGGCCACCTGCCTGGAGACCAGGGCCAGACCTAGGGATGACAGCCCGGCTGGCCTCGCCCTCCACACTGCTTCCCCCCATCCACAAGCCCTTTTCCTGGAGGTGCCCTCCTTTGGGGTGGGGGCAGGTGAGAGCAAAGCCGGGGATGCCGAGTCCACCAGGGGACAGCTGGCCAACGCCCTCCCTAGGCTGCACACACACTCCTGCCTGCTGACAGCACACGCCTGGCCTCCAGTGCACACGAGTGTGCTCACATGCCTGCTCACAGGCAGTCCGCAGCCTGCGCCACCCCCGCACCACCCACCAGCCCCTGGCCCTGTCTCACTCCACTGAGTTTCTCAGTGACCATCTAACATTAGGAAGCCCAGGCCTGGGCTCTGGAAGCTGTCCCACCCCCACTGCAGACCTGGGAGGCCCTGCTTCTCAGACACAGAGCTGTCCCCAGTGCCAGGGCAGGGGACAAAACCACCACAGGCCACTTGGGCAAAGGTCCCCAGGCACAGTGCATGCCAGGAGTGGCCCCACCGGGCCGACGGCCACTGAACACTGGGCAGCTGCGGTCCACCTCCCTCTGCCCTCCTTCTGCAGCCACAGGTCACCGAGAGCCTGCCACCGCCAGGCGTGGGGCATGGTGAACAGGTCCCGTTGTCTGGGGGAGCAGCTGTTCTGTTTACCCGGCTCCGTGCCCAGCCTGGCTATGAAGAGCGGCTGCCCGACGGCCCCTGGAGGAGCACCGGCCTCAAAGAGCTACGGAGAAAGGCTGACCCCAAGGGGTGCCTCGGGTCGTGGGGCTGTGGGCTGGGCGCAGCCAGTGGCCTCCCCGGCAGAAGCATCGGGGAGAGAGCAGCTGCTTTCCCCGGAACCCCAGAGCATCGGGCGGCCAAGGCCTCCCAGAGGGGGCAGGCGGGACTTGATGCCACACTCCCAAACGAACGAGGAGAGGGGGACAAAAGTGACTTGGCCACGGAGACACACAGCAGCCACCACCTTAACCAGGTGGTCCAGGACAAGAGCCTGTGATGCTGTGTGGACATCAGGTCCCAGAAATGAAGTGACCGGAGGGCACCTCACCTCTGGTCTCCTCCCAGAGCCCCCCCATCTTGGCCTAATCACAAGAAAAACAACAAGCCCCACGGGAGGCTTGTAAAGAACCCCGACCGCACCCTCGACGGCATCCAAACAAGGAGCCCCTGAGAACTGCCCCAGCCCAGAGGAGCCTGGGGAGGGGGCACGAGGACGGCCGAGTCCGGGGGGCACTGCCCCCAACGCTACCGGACTCAGGGTGCGAGGGCAGAAAGTCCTCAACAAAACACCAGCAAACCCGCCGAGGCAGCGGGATGGGAAAACAGGCTGCGACCGGGCGGGAGCACTTCAGTGCCACGCACACCATCGGCACGCCATCGGCAGAGTGACGAGCAGAGATGCACAGCGGGTGCGGGAGAGCGTGCGGCAAAACCCAGCACTCCCGCCCAATGGAGATGCTCAGTCGGCTAGACCTAGAAAGGGCTTCCTCAGGAGGGTCAAGGCTGCAGATGGAGACCCGCAGCAAATGTCCGCAGTGGTGCGCGGCTGAGCAGGAACGATACCAGGCTGCCCACCCTCTCCACCTCTGTCCAGCACAGCGCGGGGATTCTGGCCAGAGCAACTGGGGAAGAATCGAAGACATGAAAGGCTCCAGACTGGAAAGGAAGAACAAAAGTACCTGTCGTACAGGTGATATGATCTTTTATAGAGCAAATCCTAACGATCCTCCCAAAAAACCGTGAAAACAATTCGGCAAATGTGCAGGATACAAAATTAACACACAAAACCATTTGTTTCTATACAGCACCAATGATCAATCTTGGAAAGTTAACATAATTCCAGCCCTGGTTGCTGTAGTTCAGTGGATCGAGAGCCTGCTTGTGCACCAAAGAGTCACAGGTTCGATTCCCAGTCAGGGCACAGGCCTCGGTTTCAGGAGGTCCAAAGTAGAGAGCAACCACACGTTGACGTTGCTCTCCTCTTCCTCCTTTCCTTGCCCTCTCCATTTAATAAGTAAAATCTTTGACAATAAAAAAAAAACAAACTCCATTTACAGTAGTATCAAAAAAAATAAAATACCTAGGAATTAGCTATGGAGGTGAAAAGACTTGTACGTGGAAAACTACCAAATGTTGCTTAAAAGACCAAAGAAAGAGCCCTGGCTGGCGTAGCTCAGTGGATTGAGCGTGGGCCTGCGAACCAGACGATCACGGTTCGATTCCCAGTCAGGGCACATGCCTGGGTTGCAGGCCGGTTCTTTGCAGGCTAACTACCAGCATGGGAGGCACAAAAGGCAACCATACATTGATGTTTCTCTCCCTCTCTCCTTCCCCTCTAAAACTAAATAAATAAAATCTTTAAAAAAAAAAACAGACCAAAGAAAGAAATTAAGACACCAAAACACAGAAAAACATCTGTGACTATCGAAATTTAATAGTCACATCAGTACTATAAAAAGCAACCTGTAGATACATATATTTAAAAAGCCCACCCTAGAGTTCATATGGAATCTCACGAGACCCTACAGCCCACGCTACCCTGAGGGAGAACTAGGAAGCAGGAGGTCCCGCACTCCCTGACGGGAAACCCACCCCCCAGGACAACCTCACACTGGTGTGGTCCTGGCCGGCAGATGGACGGACAGACACGGCCTGGTGGGACAGAGCCCCCTCTGCAGCAGAGCAGAAGCCCAGCGTGGACCCTCACACCCGTGCTCAGATGGTTTCCAGCCAGCACAGAAAGGGCCGGGAGAACCAGACATCCCAGGAGACTCGCGTCCGACCCCTACCCCACCCCCCACCCCACATACAGAATGAACTCAAAATGGGTCGAACACCTCAGTGTCTAACGTCGCGCAGTGAGTCCAAGAAAACACAGAAGACCCCCCAGACACTAGAGCTGGGCTACCCGGAGGCTTCCGGGCTGGGACAGTGAAAGGCCAGGCGACAGAAGCAGCCTGGGGTAAACCGGAGTTCCAGGAACGAAGGGTCTGTGCACCGCAGGACACTGTCTGCAGCGTCGGGGAGGCGCCCACGGGGCGGGAGGGAGCGCTTGTGTGCCATGCAGCGGATAAGGGCTCCACCCGAGTGTGTCAGGAGCCCCTCACGCAACAACCAAGAACCAAACCCCACGGGGAAATGGCAAAGGGCCGGGACTGCTGCTCAGCATGACCGGTTGCCACAGACACGCAACTCAGACCACAGGGAGGTCTCGCTTCAGGGACCAGTGTCCAGGCCCCTGTGCCTGCTGGTGGGGCGTGAGGCGCTGCACAGAGCGACCATGGGACCCCACAATCCCACTGCCGGGCGGGTCCCCGAAGGCATGCAGAGCCAAGGCTCGGAGAGACGCCGTCCCCCCCGTGTGCACAGCAGCACTGCTCACAACCGCCAGGAGGTGAAAACCACCCACATGACCGTCCATGGATGAGGAATAAACAGTCTCTCTCACATTCACATGGGAACATCACTCAAGGAAGGATGCCGTGACACATGACAATGTGGACGGACCCAGAGGGCGTCACGCCGAGTGACACACACCACACAGAGGTCAGGGAGCGACGGCACCCACAGGGGTCGGGGGGGCCACACCCACAGAGCCAGGCGTCCCCCCCCACAACGAGCGGCTTCAGGTGCTAAGAGGCACCAGCCTCGCTGACAAGACCACGGGGCAGGATCCAGGCCAGGCCACGAGGAGGGGCTTTGGAGACCAGGGAGCACTGTCCCGGGGCTCCCAGCCGGAGGGTGGGCGGGTGGGCAGGAGCACCCGTGCAGCCCCACTCTGCGCACTCGGCCACCTCTGAGGCAGACGGACTTGGGGAAGTCACGAGAGCCCCCGGCCTCTGTGCCCCAAGCCGCAGCATGTGGGTGAGGCCACCCAGCCTGGTCCGTGGCCAGGCTGCCCACGAGGTCACAGCGAACCCTCCTCACCCCCAGACCCTGGAGAGCCCCAGCAGGAGCAGAGGACCCTGAATGCCAGGTGACGACACCGCCTGACACGGTATTGGGCCAGAGCCTCTTCCAAGCTCCTCACCCAGGACCCCGGGTGGGACAGTGCAGTTACTGTAGAGACCCTGAGCCCAGGGGACCTCGAAGACAAGCACAAGGCTCATTTGCAGAGGGGCCCCGTCTGACTTCAGGGAGCCCCCAGATCTGGGTGACCAAATGAGGGCCCTGCCCCCAGACCCTGGCCGCCATGAGGGCTCAGACGGGGGTCTCGCCCGTGCTGGAAGCCCTTCCATGGCAGCACCCCAGGGGCAGCGAGGCAGCAGTGCCCCGTGGGACTCGGGGTCTCCACACCCAACCCCCAGGGCGCGTGCCCAGCTCACCTGCCAGGCCACGGCAAGCTGGGAGATCTCCCGGCCCGACATGCCGGCCGTCAGCTGTGCGATCTCCGAGCACTTCTTCCCGTAGTCAAACTGGGCCAGCCTCAGGCGCCTGCTGAGCAGGGGTTCCCAGGTGAGGCCGGGGCGCCCCAGGGCCCGGGCAGGTCCAGAGGCCTGCCAGGCCCTGGGACGCCCACCTGGAGGGCGGGCGGCAGCCTGCGCAGGAAACCCCCAGGGACCGCGCATCCACCATTCCTGCCCTCGCGGGTGCTTGTTCTCCTCTGGGAGCCCTGGCGGGGGGGTGGGGGGGGTGCAGGGGCTGGATGGACATGCTGCAGGGCAGCTGCTGTGCAGGTCAGGACCTGGGAGAATGAGGGGCCCCACTGCCCACCCTGGGGCAGGACCACGTCTACCTAGGCCCTGCCCTACACCCCAACTACAGGGCAGCTCCAACAGCCGGGGGACACGCGGGCAGTTGGGAGACCACAGGGGCGCCCAGTGCTGAGTTGGAGCAAGGCCCACACTGGAACCCCAGGAGCCACAGAGCCTCCCACAGGGGCATCAGGCAGATGGTCTGAAGTAGAGCACCCAGATACACCCTGCCGTGTCTGGGCTGCCATTGGGCTAGGGTAAGCCAGTGGGGGGTGGGGGGCACAGGGAGGAGGCAGCCCAGAGGGGGGGGTTGCGGGGGCAGCAGGAGGGCAAGGCCATCTGGAGCATCAGCCGACTGCTGCTTCCAGCGACAGCAGGGATTCGGGTCAGCGCTGCTGACGGCTGCCCCCAGAGACGGTGAAAATGGCCCAGCCTCGGCGTCCTATCTGGGGCACTCCTGACAAAGCGCGGGACGAGGGCCCACCGCCCAGGGCGCTTCGCCGGGCAGGGGCCTTGCCATGTGCCGGCCCCCGGCCCCCGGGAGTCACGGTGGGCAGTGGATGGTGGTCTCGGAGCGACACTATGCGAGTGCCAATGGACACCATGGCCCCTAACGACACAGGCCTGGCTGCCACCCGGGATCCGTTCTCCTACACCCCTTGTCACCAGAAAAGGATGGGGAGACTGGTCACACAGGGTCAGGGACTGCCGACCGGAAGACATGATGAGCTAGACAGGAGCTCAGGGGCCGAGCAGGTGGGCGGGGAGTGACAGGCCCCCCAGGATTGCAAGGTCACATGACTCTGGAGGCCGGGAAGCCACAGGGGGGACTGAAGCACAGGGTGGGGACCCGGAGCTGGCGGGCCCCCGTGGACAGGGCGGGAAGCGACAGCAGGCTGCCCCGGACACTTACTGCTTTCCTTCTGTGGCTGGCTTAAGAACATACTTGTCAAAATACATCCTCACCAGGCGCTCCCGCTCCTCCAGCTGCGGCAGCTCGAAGCCGACGATCTCGTCGATTCGGTCGTTGACGGCCCAGTCGAACTGCTCGGGCTGGTTGCTGGCCAGCACCAGCATGAACCTGCACCAGCAGATGGAGGGGCTGAGGGGCTCTGGTGCCAGGTGCTGGCACCGGGGCGGGTCTTGGCCCCACCAGGGCGGCTTTCTCACAGAGTCGACCCGGCAGCTTTGTGAGACCCCGCACCGCCTGCCGTGTGCCGCCCCACCCCCACAGTCCTGCCGCTGCCCGGACCTCACCATTCTCTGGCTGACAGCCCACCCCGGTGGGGCGGCTGGACAAGCCTGGCTGTGCACAGCACGGATAGGGACCCCACGGCTGAGACAGACCCCTCCCCCTCAACCAGAAAGCTGGGTTTCGGATCCCGGGGCTCATCCGAGCAGAAGGGCCCTACCACCTGGGACTGGGCGGGAGCAGATACTCCTCCCCAGGTTCTCAGCCAGGACGTGTGCAGGTGACACGTGTTCCCAACAGGGCTGGACACCCCCTCGCTGGCCAGTGCAGGGGGCCCGGAGGTGCCTCGCCAGTGCAGAGGAACATGACCAGGGGATGGAGAAGGGGCCAGCCCATGCTCAGGGCGTCTGTGCCCCAGGTACCCAGCTATGGGGCCACAGCCCTGATAGCCCATCTCTGGGGGGCAGCCAGAGGCACCAGGACATTGACCTTGCCACCCAGCTCTGCCTGAGACCCCCGGTAGGTCTTCTCGGGCGGGCCTGGGCACACGGCACAAACAAAGGGGCTGGCGATGCCCTGAACCCGGATGCCCCCGAGGCAGCGCAGGCACCTCCTGGCCCTGCCCAGCAGCAGCGGCGAGAGCAGGGGCGGCACCTCAGCCTCCCCCCGTGGGAGGCGTGAACGGGCCGATGCAGGGAGTGCCGTGCGCGGGGCCCCGGGGCCAGCGGGGGGCCCTCACTTGCTGCTGTGCTGGCCCGTCCGGTGTAGGAAGGCATTCAGGGTGGCCCTGAGGTCCTCGCTGACCCTCTCCTGTGGAGACAAGATCCGATGTGAAGTGTGAGCCGCCCACCCGAGCAGCAAAGTGCTGGGCGCAGTCCCCCCGGAAAGGCAGCGAGTGCACCCCCAGGAGCAGGACGGCGCCCTGGGCCCAACCCTGGAGACTGACACTTGACTTCAGGAAGATTCTGAAAAATGCCACCGATACGACCTCTGTTTCCAAACTGAGCTCAGGGAGGAAGTGCCACTGAGGTGCAGGCCTGGGCGGGCCTCAGCTGCGACCCTGCCTGGGGGTGCAGACACAGCTGGGCTCCGGGCGCACCCACACCCCAGGACACACGCCCAGGCTCACGGTCAGACGGAGCTCCCCCACTCACGGTTGCTCGCTTCCGGAGGAAGGCATCTGCTTCATCCACGAAGAGGAGGAGGCTGTGAAGGGACGTGGCCGCGTGAGCCGCGGAAGGGTTCTGGCACAAGCGCTGCCCCTTCGGGACGGTCAGAGGCTCAGGATCCCCAACCGCAGGCCGCCCTCAGCTCTTTGGAGCCCCAGCCCTCAACCTGGGACAAGGCGTCGTGCCATGTGCCAACGAGAAAGTGGCTGGGGCACACAGGACCTGACAGGGCCCTGAGTGAGCTACCCGGCCACAGGAAATGGTCCTGCAGTGAGCTCCCCACCCCACCGGGCACTGCGGAGCCATGGGGACCCCAGGACAGACTGTTGGGAGAGTCAACAACCCTTCCTGGCAGCGATAACCCAGTGGCCACCAGGAGTGGGGCATGGCAGTGCGTGCCAGAGCCGAGACAGGAGGGGCCCACTCACCCTCGCCGGCTGGTGCTGGCCCAGTCGAAGACCTTGTGCATGGCGGTCACACCGTCCCGCCCCATGGGGGCCACGTCCCCGCCTGTCATGATGGCATAGTCCATGCCCGAGTGTAGCGCGAGTTTCTGGAGAGCAGGCAGAGGGCAGGGGTGAGGGGCAGGGTACAACGTGGGGCATCCGGGAAGATGGGGCAGGGAAATGGGCTGGGGACAGGCAGGCGAGCAGGGTCTTTTCCTCCCCTCAGCCCACCCCACTGTGCAGGCACCCAGAGTACAGAAGGGTCTCTAGGCAGGCCCGCCCCCAGGAACAGGCCACCTCTCACCTTGGCAAACAGTGTCTTGCCGGTCCCGGGAGGCCCGTACATCAGCACATTCCTGTACAGGCTGCGGTTCTTCTTGGTGTTTCTCGTTGCGATGGCGATGTCCCGCACCCGCGCTTCCAGGCTGGGCTACCAGGGGACAGGGTGCTGAGATTGGGAGACGCTCTGCTGCCAAGCCTGTGCCTCCTGAGCACCTGGGCCAGCGCAAAGGGCAGCACCCCCGCCCCCCATCTCTGCCGGGCTGGCAGGCAGCACCACTCACACTGAGGACCACTCCCTCCAGGGCATCCTGAGGCTTACTGAGGAGCCGCCTGCTGACCTGCGGAGGACACAGGGCCAGGGTCATCGGCACAGCCTACCACACGGGAACAGAAGCGTGCCCCGGGGCCCCCAGCCCGGGACGCACAAGACCGAGCCTCGGGCGGCCGCCAGAGCAGGCTGCCTGCGTGGCGGGGCTGCACCGAGATCCGCCACTGGCCTCTTTCTTCCCTGACCACCCGCACTGCGATCAGCACAGGGATGGCAGCCCGTGAGAGGAGACAGCCCCCAGGGTCCACGCCGGGCAGCACAGCTGCTTCCCTGGGCAGGGCCACTGACTCCCAGCGCCTCCCAACAAGAGGAGGCCCCCGGAGCCCCAGCAGTTTGCAAACACCCTGGAGTCGAGCTAGGGACAGCCCCGTCACAGACTCAGAGGTGGCACCGTGCCTGGGACAAGGCTCCCCCAGCACAGGATCCGACACACCCCGGGGAAGGGAGAGTCACAGCAGACCCACAGTGCAGGACAAAAAGGACAGAGTCTGGCCAAAGGACGGAAAGAGGACACAGGGTGTCTGCTGTCGCGCCAGGAGTGGGCCGGGCACTGGGCCCCCTGGGCCAGGCCTCCTGTTACCTGTAGAGGGTGCCTCAGCGCCTCCAGCACCGAGATCCGAGAGGTCTCCCTCACCAGGGAGGGCTTCCCCAGCCGGGCCTCGATGTACCGCCCAGCCACCAAAGTCGCGTTCTTGGCAGAGTAGACCCCGACAGCCAGCAGCGTCAGACCCGCCACCTGCATCAGGTCCGAGAGGAGGCAAGTGACGCCCAGTGCACCACGCAGCCCTGTGGTTGACACCCAGCCCTCACCACTGCATCCACCCCGTGCCAAGTGCCGGCAGGGGTCACACGGGGGAGTCTCCAGTCCCCTTCCAGCAGCCTCAACTCCCCATCACGGCAGATGGCAAGATCCCAAAAAGCTCCCCCTGAACTGCTTCTCCGAATGCTGCTGGGGACGTGTCCCGGCAGGACTGTGGAGCTTGCAGCCCACGGGAGCCCCAACAGGCGGCTGGAGGACAAGCCGGCACCAGGGTGGGAGCTCGGTCACTGGGCACTTGGCCGGGAGCTGCCAAGGGGCTTCTAGAACCTACGCCAACACCAGCTCTTCCACCAGGAACTACTCCCTACAAAGCCAATGGCTGGGCCACTGCAGGGGCCAGTGGCTCCCGGGCCACAACCTCATGTCTTCCTGCTTCCCCCATCCTGCGCCCCTCGTGTCCGTGCAGCTTGGAAGACACACACTCAACTCACGGACAGGATGGACAGACAGCCAAGGACAGGCAGGGAGTCCCAGGGTGAGGAGAGAGACCAAGAGACTTAACCAGGAAACACATCTCCAGATCGCCTTGAGAACAAACCGAGGAGGCGTCTCTGGAACAGCGTGTGAGCGCGGGAGCCCACCAGGCGCAGACTACAGGGTGCCCCAACGCACCGCAGGTGCCTCAGAGGGTCGAGCACGGATCCCCGCCAGGGGCAGAGGTTGCGCGGGACTCCGGGCCCCAGGAGCCACAGACCACAGGGCCGGCCTCCCTGGGCTCCCCCCTCTACCCTGTGTCCCTCTGAGTGGCCCTTCAAGTCGGCTCAGCAAAGGCCCACAAACAGGACCTGCTCTAAGGTGTGGGGACCAACGTCTCAGTGGCCACCAACTGGGAGGAAGGCGCCAATGGTCAGGAGGCTGGGCACCTGGGCCACCTCCCCGTCCAAACAGCCAGGACCAGTATGGGGCACAGCTACACTTGCTGCTCACCCAGGCCCCCCTTCTACGGCTGGGGCTCTGCTCAAATGCAACCTCAGGGCCCTCTGCCCCCCACAGAAGAGGCTGCAATGAGAGCTGGGCGGCGCGGGGCCTGCACATGCACAGTGAGAAGCAGCCATCGCGCACACTTGACAAAGCCATGGGGACTGAGCTTGGCTTTCCTCACAGGTTCTCAGTCTCCTCAAACCCTGCCCTGCACTTCCGCGAAGCTCTCGGCGGAGCTGGTGAGTGAGTCCGCCAGGCTCTACCCGAGTCACAAGTGTCTTCTCGGAAGCTTCCAGTGCAAACACCCACAGCGGAGGCCACTCTACAAAGGAGTTGTGGAGTGACAACTTTGTTCCGGGACACAGGCTAACCCAGAATCACTGTTTCCTTTGAAAAACTAACCGGTCAGCATGCTGGCCAGCTGCCTCCATCACGTGCAGCCCTCCTCACCAACACTGATGGGCAGAGACACCCACAGGCACTCCCCCAGCACCCTGTGTCCTGGGGAGGCAGGCAAGGCAGGACCAGAGCAACCCCTGTGTGCAGGGCAGGGACACCGAGGCCTCAGAGCCAAACCCACAGTCCCTGCGGCACCCGCCCCTCCACGCACCCAGTGAGAAAGGACACACGGGGGTAGGAGGGTGATGGCAAGAGGCCGCAGCCCCAGCAGCTGGCTGTGCTGCCCGCTATGTGGGGCAGGGCACGGGAGGTGGCAGCTGGGGACGAGAGTGGGCACCCGATTCCAGGTAGTGTGCCTGGAGGCCAGAGGACCCGCCGGGCTCACCCGGCCCCGCTAGCCACGGGCTGCACAACCCAGGAAGTGGACCTACTTCCCGCAGGGCCATGCCATGCTGAGGGTGCAGCCCCCTGGGTNGGGACACAGGCTAACCCAGAATCACTGTTTCCTTTGAAAAACTAACCGGTCAGCATGCTGGCCAGCTGCCTCCATCACGTGCAGCCCTCCTCACCAACACTGATGGGCAGAGACACCCACAGGCACTCCCCCAGCACCCCGTGTCCTGGAGAGGCAGGCAAGGCAGGACCAGAGCAACCCGTGTGCAGGGCAGGGACACCGAGGCCTCAGAGCCAAACCCACAGTCCCTGCGGCACCTGCCCCTCCACGCACCCAGTGAGAAAGGACACACAGGGGTAGGAGGGTGATGGCAAGAGGCCACAGCCCCAGCAGCTGGCTGTGCTGCCCGCTATGTGGGGCAGGGCACGGGAGGTGGCAGCTGGGGACGAGAGTGGGCACCCGATTCCAGGCAGTGTGCCTGGAGGCCAGAGGACCCGCCGGGCTCACCCGGCCCCGCTAGCCATGGGCTGCACAACCCAGGAAGTGGACCTACTTCCCGCAGGGCCATGCCATGCTGAGGGTGCAGCCCCCTGGGTGGTGCACACAGCAGCTCAGCAGACGGGGACAGGAACCTGTGTTCCCCATCATTGGCCTGAGGTAGACAACTCCAGGGGCCATTTTAAGAACCACCAGACTGACCAGCTGCAAGGTCCCTGATGGAAGCCCCTGCTGCACCCCCGGGGACAGTCCAGTCCCTGCTGCCCTGGAGGCGTGGCCTGACGTCACCCCACCCTCCGTCCAAGTGAAGCTGGAGCTCTGTCCAGAGCAGGACCTAGTGCTCTGGGATGTTCAGCCCCTCCTCCCCGGCTGGCTGCCGTGCTGGGAGACAGCTCGTGTGCTGTAGGGCCCCTCGAGGCACCGGGGTCTCAGCCTGGAGCCGTGTGTGGAAGCACCAGGTAGCCAGAGGGTTTTCAGGCGATCCTCCCAGCGGTGCCCCCACCCCACGGCTCAGGGCAGACCGAAGGCACTCAGAGTGGGGCACCAGGCTGACCTCCACTTCCCGCTGGACAGTGGAAATGCCCGTTTGAAAGGGGCTCCCCAGCATGACTGCTGGCCCCCCATGTCTCAGTAGGTGGGACCCACTGCTGAGGCCGCTCGGCAGGTTTCCAGCCACACTTCCTGAAGGTGATGGAGAACCCCCTCTGGTGCCCCCTCCCCACAGGGCCCACCCCCAGACACGACCAATGTCAACTCAAAACCGTCCCAAGCGCCCAAACCCAGAGACTCCGTCACACCCAGTACAGGTGGGGGCAGCAGGAGGACAGGCATAAGCCAGGCAGAGGCCCCACCAACCCCATGGGGGCAGCTTACAGTGGCTGTCACTTTGTCCCAGTCTGTCACGAAGGCACGGAATCCTTCTCCAAACAGGGTGCCAGCCGTCCTGCGGGGAAGTGCTGATGTGACCACGAGGGCCCGTGCCCGTGCCCGTGCCGAGAGGGCTGCCTCGTCTGCGAGCCGCACCTGATGGACTCCAGGATGGTCTGGCGGCGCTCGGCAGCCCGCAGGCGAATCTGCTCCCGGATGATGTCTGCGTTCTCGCGCTCCGCCTTGGCCCGGGCACGCGCCTCGGCCTCCACCCGCAGCATCTCGCTCTTGTGCCGCAGCTCCATTTCCCGCTCCACGGTGGCTGCCATGGGAAGGAGGGAGCCCCGAGTTCAGAGCCCCGGGGCCCAGACACCCTCCCCAGGGGACGGCAACTCACATGACACCCTGGGTTGCCTGGGGCAGGAGAAGAGCAAGCCCAGAACGCCCAGCCCCCAGTGTTCTGCTCTGAAGCCCCAGCTCTGAAGGCAGAGGCCCCTACAGGTCTTGGATGCCCTTGCCTGCTCCACCCCCCCACCGGCGGACCCGCGCCCCCTTCTCCAGCCACGGCCTCCCAGGCCGGCTCTGAGGACGCAGCCCTCGAGGCCCTGGCCAGGCTGCCCACTCTACCTCGCCTCATGGCCTCCTGCTTCTGCACAGACTCCTCCTGCTTCCGCAGGTTCTCCTCGTTGAGAAGTTGCTGAAAGGAAGCCACGAGAGAAGAAGGGGAAGCTTTCAAAATGAGTAAACAGTGGGCACCCACCCGAGAGGCCGGCCGCCTCAGCCGTGGGAAGCAGCCAACACCCCAGGGCTCAGACCCTCTGGGGACAGCGGACCCAGGGCCTGAAGGTCTGAACACAGTGGAGGCACGCACGACCAAGGGGCCAAATTCACACCCCTGCCCCCAGCATAGCTCGGCCATGGGGTCACGGCTGCCCGTGAAACACCCTGGGTTTTAAGTGCCAGACTTCAAAGCTATGATACCCACAATGAGCACGAACGTTTAAAATCCCCCATGAACCCGTCACAGCCACATTCCTGGTGACGTCCCACCTGGGAGCACCTTAACAGCAGGGGGGCTGCCTCTGCTGTGGAAGCCCCCAGTGCAGCATGGCCTGAGGGCACATGCCAGCGCTCCCTCAGGACCTATTGTGGACCTGGTGTCCTCACCACCCGCCCCAGAGGATGAGGAGGTGCCCTCACGTGCTGGCGTCTGGACTTACCTGCTGCTTCAGCTGGTCCTCATAGCGCTGCCGGGCCAGCTTGTCCTGGTACTGGGCCCTCTAGGGAGGGAGAGAGCAGCCCCAACACAGCTCAGCTGGAGGAATGGGCGGACGACCCGAAACCAACACATAGGCCCAGACTAGCCTGGGCGCTGGGGCCTCGGGCAGCCGGCCAGCCCCGCCTGCCGTCCACTGGCGCACAGGCACGGGCTCCCGTCACACTCAGCATGGAGCAGCCCAGGGGCCTTGGGTGTGAGCCAAGGCCACCCCAGGTCCTTGACCAGGTGACAGGAGACCCTGACTCCCCACGGGACCATGACGTGCTCCCGCAGCCCTCCTGGCCACCCAGGCCCCCGACGCCCGTGGGGCCCCATGACCCTCACAGCCTGGTGCTGCCGTGTCTCCTCGCTCAGGGTTTTCCTCCGCTCCTCGGCCTGCACTCGCACCTGCTCGCTCTTCAGCTGCTCCACCGCGGCCTCGTACTCCTGCAGACCCGCAAGGCCTCTGCTCAGCACCCCCGCCGGGGCGCACCCAACTGGGGCGGAGCTCTCACCCCTCCCCCAACACTCACTTTGATCTTGGACTGCTGCTCCAGCTGCAGCGTCTGCTCCTGCATCTGCGCCAGGCTCAGTGCCTCCTTGGCGTGTCCTGCAGGGGGCGCAGGGGGCGCAGGGGCCTTAGGACACACGGGGGCGGGGTGAGCAGTCTCGCTGCCAAGTGGCTGCCAGGGAGACCACAGCTCGCCTCACCCTCCAGGCCCACGTGCCCACCTTCTTCCTGCTGAGACCTTGCCCAGTGACTGGCACCTATGTCTGCTCCACCCCCAAGAGAAAGACCTCCTGGAGGACCAACCCACCACAGAGGGCTCCGGCCGAAGGGCTGACCCTTGGCCACTGAGGTCAGCGCAGTGGTCCTCTCCCTACCAAACGAAAAGCAAACCCGCAGCTACTGTCTGGTCCCTCACGGTCCTTAGGCTTCTCGTAAGCCTCCACCACGTCCCTGACCAGCCATCAGATGCACCAGGAAGAAGGTGAACGAGAAGTGAGCGGGAGTTAAGTCAGAAATAAGTCACGTGCTCCAGGAGGCGGCTCTTCACAGAGCACATGCTAAAAGCACATGTGTGGAACACCTTCGACATGTTTCCTTCATCCTTCATGAGGTGGTGAACTCACATCTGTCCATACTGGGTGCTGTGGAAAGAACCACTTCTGGCCCCTCTCGGCAGAGGAAGACCAGGCCTTTCAGACCCAACAGGGCTGACCCTTGAACTCCACTGCTGAGCCTCGAGGGCCCGTTCCCACGCAGGTTCTTTCACGAGCACAGGGTCGGTCTTCCGTCTCCTTGGGTTTCACCGCCGCAGACTCAGCCAGCGGTGGGTGGCATTTTCTCCAAGGTCAGGAGGCCACACGCACGCAGGCCGACTCAGGCTGGCGGAGGACTCTGCAGCCATGCAGGGTGGACCGCCCACACCACCACGTGCTCACGAGTCCGTGGCGTTTCACTGGGACTCTTCTGTCCCTCGGGGCTGGAAAGGGGGTGGCCCCGTCCCCAGGCGGCTCCTTCTGCTCACCTACCCTCCTGCCCCCATGATCCATCATGCTGTTTGAGCCTTCAGAGTAGGCTGCAGACCCCAGCACCCAGGACCCCGGGGCGGGGTCACACAGCTGCATCACTGACAGAAGGCGTCTGTTTATCATCCCTTGGGGGCGCCCCGTGCATTAGATGGAGGGGCGGGAGCCTCGGTGCCCGCAGGGCCCGCTGGGGTGTGCGGCTGGAGCTGCTTCAACAGTGGACTCTGACCCCAAGAGAGTGGGATGCACCGCACACGATGTGGGTGCCAAAGGCCCAACACACCAGGGCTGAGTCCCAGCCCCCCGGTTTGCTCGCATGATCTCTGGCCAGCCAGGTGAACCTGAGTGTCTCACCTGACACGAAGCAAGTCCCCCCACCCACACACCCTTGGAGGGAACTGAGACACAGGTTACTGCTCGGCACAGGCCTGGCGCCCGGCCGCTCTGCTGACCACAGGCTGCAACTCCAAGACTAAAGCAGCACTCGTCACTTTAACGCCACCCTGCACCAGGACACGTGCTCTCTGAAGCACCAAGTGGCAGTCACTACCGGCAGGGCACTCTTTTAGGCACCAGCCATCCTGAGTGTATGGTGGGGCACTGGAGAAGTGACCTGGACACCAAGCGCACTGGGGGTCTGAGGGAAGGAGCAGGTGATCCCGCGGTCAGGGGCAGTGGTCAGCTCTGGTTGGCTGAGCAGGTGGGCCAAGGCCGAGAAGTGCAGACGCGGCTGCCTGAACCAAATGTCTCCAGGGGACCGGCGTGCACAGGGGCTCTGGGACACAGGAGTGTGAAGTGCTCTGGGAAGAAGGGCTTGGGGACAGGAAGGGGTGGACCACCAGCATGAATCCTCTCCCAGCGGGCAGCAGTGAGACCAGGAAGGACAGCAGGAACAAAACGAGTGAGAGCCCAAATCTGGGGTGGTCACCGGATGTGGGCACTGATGGGAGGACCGTAACTCGGGGGGCGGCACCTGAGGGCTCTAGAGGACATGCTGCTCCCTGTGAGGGAGCAGAGGGAGGCCCTGGGGCCCCGGGTGGAGAGTTCTGGGGCAGGAGACACCAGAGCGACTCAGCAGCGTGAGCCCCAGTGCTGCCCCACCGCACATCCAAGGCTACCTGCACTGTATAACCATGGGGGGGCAGTGGGGGCCGACAGTCAGGGGTCACCTTCTAAAAGCAGGAAAACTTTGACACTGTTAGTGGGTGAAACCCTATGGGAACTGGGGCACAAAGGTGTCCGTCCCCCAACCAAGCCTTTAGCAGGAAATCCAGTTCGTAGCCAAGTCTACACCATCGTCCGAGGGGCTCCGACCCCAGCCACTGCTTACTCTACCCACCCTGAAGACTCAAACTCCCTGGAAAACTCAACACACCCAGCCTGGGGCGAGCGTGTCCCAGCTAGGCACAACAGGATGGCCTGGGCCCAGGCCCTGATGTCTAGATGCTGTGAAGGCCCCTCCAGGATCTGACAGCCAGGGAGGCCCAGAGACCTTATAAGGTCCAGACGTTGACACAGCCACAGGGGAAGGGCTGCAACCCCAACCCACGTGGGGGGCGGGCTCCCCTGTGGCTCTCACGAGGCTTCTCTGTAGGGGCTCCTTCAAAGAGAGGGCACTTCTGCTTCGCCGCAAATTGGAGAGCCACTGTGTTCGTTCAAGCACGGTTTATTCGGTGTCCTCTACGATCCAGGCTCTTAAACACACTACCACTACAGACAAGTGGTTAAAGCCACAGGAAGAAGAGAATTGTGGGACAGGTGCCGGCTCAGGGAAGCTCCAGTTGCTGCCTTGCCTGGAGGGCCCAGGGTCAGGACGGTCACTGGGCTCCGTCTGGGTTGTCTGACTTGTTTACAGCCTCGCCTACCTTAAAGCGAATGTATCCCAACAATAAATGTAAGTCTGTTATCTCCTCCTTAAGGCCGATGACCCTCCACTATGCGTCCCTTCAAGCGGAAAACTGCCAGCAACCACCACAAATGGGCCCCGATCTGGCCACGCCTTGGCCGGTTCACGTGGAGGCAGAAGGAGCTCCTACACACAGCAGGAAATGAAGACCGGAGACCAGCCCCGGAAACTGCTACCTGTGACCTCTCAAAGTCCCCTCCGCTCCGGTCTCCTCACCTGCAAGGCACGTGGCAGCTGAGAATTGCCAAGGGCGATAGGATCCCGAACCTCCCCGTACGCACGGTAGCTGGGGCACACTCACTCCTGGAGGCCAGTTTCCTCGCCTGACAAGTTCGACTGTCGCCAGTCACTTGCTACTGCATCTCTCAGACAACTAAAGGACTAAAAGCCCCGAAGGCTGGCATACAAGACGCTCGGTGGACTGCTCCTTCGCCGAGGAGCCCGACCTATCCCGCCCTCGCCCACGCCGCCGCACTCACGCGAGTGCTCCAGCTCGCGCGCCGCCTTGGCTGCGCGCTCCAGGCCCGTCGGATCGAAGTTGCTCCATTTGTCCTTGGGCCCCGGTATGTCTCCCGCGCCCCGGTCCCCGCCGCCTTCAGCCCCAGGCTTCGCCGGCGGCAGGGGCAGAGGTGGCCCTTCGCCTTCACCCTTGGGGCCCTTGATGCCGAAGAGCCACGACATAGCCCACGAGCGTCGCACGCTGCCGTAGCAGCCGCCAGGACTCAAAGCCGAGCTACAGCGCGCGACTCGGATTTCTCCCCACGCGATCTGAGCAGGCGGTCAGAGCAACTGCGCAGGCGCAACACACGCCTCTTACTCCTGGGCGACGGAAGCTCGTGAGGTCCCCCATCCCTGCTGCGGCACTCGGATTGGCCATCATGACTGTGACATCATCGGCATCCGCTCGGTGATTGCCGGAACTGGCTCAGGAGGCGGGTAGCCGGAGGGCGGGACGAGGCCCCTGGTTACGGCGTTCGGTCAGGGACAGAATTCATGGGCTGGGATGCCTTTGTGCCCTGGGATACGTCAGTTCCTAGTAGCAACGGCGTCTCGTTGCTACGGGCGCCCGCAGAGGTCCAGAAGTGGCGATTGCACACGTGCAGGTACCGATTGAGCAGAGGCTTCTTGATGTGCGGCCCGGACGGTAGAGATCGCCGGAGGAAGAATCTGCGGGAGGAGCCTGACCCGCAGGGAAAAACCCCATCCAGGGCGAGCTGCGGGGCCTCGACACACAGGTTCGAGCGGCCCCTCGGACTGCTCTGCGCACCCAGGCTCTGCTCCACGTGGCCCTGGCGGAGCGCTGTGGGTAGCTAGGGGATGGACCCTGCGCGCGGGAGCGGGGTGAGCCCGACCCTGGAGCCTGAGGCTGCTCTGGGTACGATGACACGAGGGTAGAGCATGGTCCCAGGCAGTCTCCCGCCACCGCCCCTGGATGAAGAGCCCTACCGGAGAAAGGCCTCCCACCCCACCCCCGCCGATCGTCCTCTCGCTGTCTCAGCGAGGCACAGTGGTCGGTGGTTGTGGGATTCTTTGCGTTACTCAGAAGTGGCTAACAAGGGAGGGGAACGGATGACACATGTCCGACCACGGAAGTCTGCAAAGGCAGAACAGGTCCCCCAAAGCCCCACAGAGGGCGCCCTGGCTTGAGAATTTAGGCTTCTGGTCGCTGGTGAGGACTTTTGCTTGGGAATTTCCGAAGGCCTCGTGCCTGCTTCCTGGACCAGGGGCAGGCAGGACCCTCCAGGGACAGTGGGAGACAAGGGTGGACAGAGGCCTGCGTTGCTCTAGGACCCAGTGTCCAAAGTTAGCAGTTTGCCTTTGGGCCAACATCCAAATTGCCCCTTCGTTCTTTCCTTATAGAACTGATTGAATTCCTGGGATTATATGGAGTGGGTCTCCCCACTAGATTGAAAACAATGTTAGCCTGAATGAAAATAGGAAAAATATTCCTCTTTTCCTGTTTTTCCCCTCCAAAATGAAGAGAAAACCAAATGAGTTTTCCAGCCAGCTGCCCCTCCAGGGGTCATCATCAAGGTTTTCATGGACTGGCACCAACCACACCTCCACAGCGGCCCTGGCCCCCTGGGCTGGGTCAGAAAAAAATGGGTAAAGGGCCCAAGCTCTTGGCTAAACGCCCCTCCGCCACATACCCCTCTCGAGCTTCATCCATAGGCCAGCATTTGGCAAGCCTCTGTACTTTCATATACAAAGGAATAACAGACAATACAGCTCTGCATTTAAAAAGTCAGTTTCAGCCCTGGCTGGTGTAGCTCAGTGGATTGAGCACGTGCCTGCGAAACACACGATCGCGGTACGATTCCCAGTCAGGGCACATGCCTGGGTTGCAGGCCAGTTCCCAGCAGGGGACTCATGAGAGGCAACAGTACATTGATATTTCTCTCCTTCTCTCCTTCCCTTCCCATCTAAAGATAAATAAAATATTAGGAAAAAAAAGAAAGTATGGGCCCTGGCCAGGCAGCTCAGTTGGTTAAAGCACCGTCCTGATATGCCAAGGTTGAGGGGTCAATCCTCAGTCAGGGCACATACAAGAATCAACTAATAAATGCATAAATAAATAGAAAAACAAATAGATGTTTCTCTCCCCCTCTGCACCTCCACCCCATTCCCTTTCTTTCTCTAAAAATCAAAGGCTGCACCCCACTGCTCAGGGGGATGTCTTACAAACCAAACATGACTTCGCCTGCATGCAGCCTCCCCCAACGCTGCTAGGAGCGTCCACCTGCCTTCCACTAGCTTGGCAACATCCTCACAGTACTGTCAGCTGCTGAGCGGCTGCAGGCCACCATCTCTAGGCTACACCTAGGGAACCGGGCACAGCCAAGTGCCTCAGAGCAAATACACTGAGCTGCTGGCCTCCAGGAAGAGGTGGGGAAAGAAATCCGACCCACTTACTGGAGCAGCAAGAGCACGTTGGAGAGACTCAAGAAAGGCACCATCCACACAAGAGGACTGGGTCAGACCCGGGCTGGTGGGACTCAATGGACTGAGCGCTGGCCTCCAAACTGAAAGGATTGCCTGTTCGATTCCCAGTCAGGGGCACAGGCCTGGGTTGCAGGCCTGGTCCCCAGGAGGGGGCGCACAAGAGGCAACCACGCATTGATGTTTCTCTCCCTCTTTCTCCCTCCCTTCCCCTTTCTAAAATAAATAAATAAAACCTTAAAAAATGGATAGATTGTATCTGCAGACACAAAGGATGGGGTTTGGAACAGAGGTTGTTTTCATTGGTTAAAGCTGTAAGCCATAAAGCAGTTCAATACCACACAAACTTTCCCTGATTCCATTTATGCTTCTCTTTCCCCACCCGTTGGAAGGAACTCCCGGGTACCCCTGTGTTATTTCACAGCACTGATTGAATGCCCATGTAACACTGCTCCGTGGAGTCCGCATGGGAACACCATCACTGTCCCCCTGGGAACTGAACTCCTTCCTCAGAGGCTGTGGAGTTGACCTTGCGTTGGGTGTTTAATATGGGAACTGGCATGTGGCTGGGCAATGGTGGGTGTGGGTCTGCCTCAGGTCCCACGTGGGAGTCAAGTTGCTTGGGCACTTACCAGCTCCTCCTGTCCACCAGGGCCCTAACTAAACCATCATATTCATTGTCACCGAGGCCACGCAGCCTCGCGCCTGCCTTCAAAGAGCCAAACGTGACTTTAGGACTGTGTACATGTAACTACTCCTTAACAGTTTAGCGGGAGCTCAGCGCTGCCACCGGGTAGAGACAAGGAGCCGGGCTGGATAAAACAAGGTGGAGGCCAGATATGGCCAGGGGGCCTTGTATTTGCCACCTCTGAACTAAACTGATTCCGAGAAGCAGAGAAGTACATGGACCTCAACTAATTTCAGGGTGCTTTATACTTCTGCTGTTGAATACTTTTTACAATTAAAAAAAAAAAAAGATTTGGCCCTGGCTGGTGTGGCTCAGCGGACTGAGCACTGGCCTGCGAACCAAAGGGGAGCTGGTTCGATTCACAGTCAGGGCACAGGCCTGGGTTGTGGACTGGGTCTCCAGTAGGGGGCGTGCAAGAGGCACCCACACATCGATCTTTATCTCCCTATCTTTCTCCCTCCCTTCCCCTCTTTCTAAAAATAAATAAATAAAATCTTTTTAAAAAAAGATTGTTCTGAAGGTAAAATCAACAAATCTTAACGCTGGAATTGCAAGCAGTATTTGAAGGAGCCCAAACAGTGAGCCCGGCCACCAAACCCCCTTTCCCCGCGTCTGGCAAGGGCTGCAGCAGCCCCCGGCCGGGCGGCTCCGAGCTGCCTTTGGCGTCGGGCCTGAGCGCGGTGCATCTACGCTGGGTTGTGTATGGTGTTTGTGTCCGGCTGCTTTGCTTCCTAGTAACTTCTCATGTTACGGAATTGATTTGCATTGAACACAAACTGTAAAGAAAAAGAAATGGCTGGCCCTGACCCCTGTGGCTCAGGGACTGCTCCCCACCACTCCCGTCAGGGCACCTGCCTGGGTTGCAGGTTCGTCCCCGGATGGGGCGAGTGTGAGGTGCAGCCGAATGATGCTCCTCTCTCACGGGGCTGCTTCTCCCCCTCCCTTCCCCTCTCTCTAAAAATAACTGATAAAATCTTAAAAAAACAAAAAGTAAAATGAAGTGAGTGAGAAAGAGCGGAGTGGGGGAGCAGTCCCCCAGCTCTCTGCAGGCCCCTTGCCCTGCTGCGGCACCCTATGGCCCCGGGGTCGCCACACTCAGACACCAGCAGCCTCCTCGCCCAGCACTGGCCAGGGGCTGAGGACCACAGTCTGGAAGGACCTCAGAAGCGACAGCCACTCGGAGCCCATGGCCACTCGGGGAACCATGGTGTCCTCCGGGAGGGGCTGGGAGTGGGCACCTGTGAGGGCCATGGCCCCGGGAGGAGCCCCAGCCTGGCCCGGAGCACTGTCCCCTCTGGTAGGGGCTGGTAGCAGAGGAGGCAGCAGGAGCAGGAGCAGGAGCTGGCCGGCCCGTGGTGGCCGGCTGAGGAGCTCCTGGCTCGAGCCCTCTCCTCCGCAGCACTGCGCACTCAGGTAGGGCGTGGCCTCCGCGCCCCTGGACACTGCGATCAGGGCCTCTCTCTGCCCACAGCTGGCGGGGACAGGGCCTTTTCTCCCAGCACAGCTTGCACGCTGGTGGCTAAGATGCTACCATTTGTCACGGGTGCCTTCTCCTGCATGTCTGAAATGTGGCAATTAGTGGCAGGTGTTTTAGTGAGAGCACAGTGCAGAGAAGCTTCTGCCTGCTGCCGCCTGCCCCTGCCCAGGGGACCGGGCAGAGGCCCTTCCGGGAACAGCAGCGGGGTCAGGGCCCCCAGCCCGGGGACTGAGCCCTAAGGGGCAGGGCCTCTCTGTGCACCCGCCTCAGTATCCTCACTTCTGGGGACAGATGCGACTCCCATCCATGTTTTGCTTGTTGTAATAGATGTTGGAGGAAATTTTTTCATCCCAGAAAAAAAGCAGCAGACACACAGCTGTGCACTTCAGTTTTATTTTCCTAAACTGTCCCTTCTCCCCAGTAGGAGGCTGGGGACTGGCCACTGGCATGTCCCTGTGAGGGGCTGTTGCCAAGTCAACAGCTTCTGCCCAGGGGGTCCTGAACTGGCTGCCACACCCCCGGGTGGACACTTCACAGACCCAGGGCTCCAGGTTCCAGGCTCCAGACCCCACAGACGGACTTTGTCCAAGAGCTCACGAAGCTGGAGAGCCCAGGGCCCCCAGGAGGAGGAGCCCACACCCAGCCTGGGTGAACGCCCGACCTCTCATCACATCAGGGACATCAGCAGAACCAGCACAGCTGTGAAAACAACTCTCACAGGGGTGCCCCTCTACGCTAGAGAGGCCTCCCCTTGGGGTCCCCTGCGAGAGGCCCACCCGACCCACGCCTGCCTTGGGGTGCCTGCCCACTGTGCAGGTTGGAACCTCAACCAGAAAGCAACCCCAGCACAGCCCCTTCTGGTTTTCATGGGCTCAGGGGGAAGCCCGTGGGTGCCCAAGGTGTGGAGTAGAAGGCGTCAGTACTGACAGGCGTCAGGAGGGGGCCCTGCCCCAGGAGGGGAGTGAGGTCAGGGCCTACGCGTCAGGGAGGGGAGGAGACTGGGACAAAACTGTTTTCTCCAGCCTGTCTCCCACTGTGGTTCAGACTCAAAGCCCCTAAAGAACTGCCTGGGACTACAGGAAGGGCGGCGCTTCCGAGATAAGGGACGCCAGCAGCTGCATTCCTTGGCAGGGAGATGGGAGTGGGGCCCCTCTCCCCTCGTCTCAGCATCCAGCAGAGATGAGGGGAACCCCACCCACTTCCAGGGTGTGGGTCTGTCTCCTGCCACTCTGCCCTCTCTTGGGCTTGCAGGCACGTTTTGGGGGGAGAAGCTTGTCACTCATGTAGTCTCAAGTGGGTGACAGCTATTGGGAAAGGACCAGCCAGTGGGCAGGGGCTCGGTGGGGAAGGGGACCTCTCTGAGCGGCCAATGGTCTTGGATCTGTGCACACCCAGGAGAATCAGTGTGGGAGCCACGAGCTTGAGTGGGGGACATTCTGACCCTCAGGGGCAGCACCGGACCAAGACCCAGGCCCCAGGAGGGCTCCACCCCGATGCCTGCTGTTCACACCTCCCCACCTCAGGGCAGGGCAGCTGCTAAGATCATAGGAGCCTTTGACCCTCAGCCGCCTGCCGACCACCAGTCAGGGCGTAAACAGAAACCCACAATGTACACACAGGCCACCATTCCACTCAGGGTCCCCTGGGCCTGACTCAGTGGGGTTGGGGGACATGGAGGAGGAACGCAACAACCACCTGAGCCCCACTTTCTGAACCTGCTTCCTCAGCTCCCACAGTCAGGGCCAGGGCCAGGGCGATGGCGGCGGGGGGCTTTCTCTCTTGTCACATTGCCACGTAGGCAAGCCCTGGGCTGCCACACGGTGGGCCCTCCCAATGCCCATAGCACACAGGGCTGGTGGATGGTGGATGGGGCAGGTCTCAGGGCCTGAGTAGGGGCTGAATGATCATGTGATGCTCGGGGAGTGAAGGTTCACACCCTCACATGTACACACTCGCACGCACACACTCACACACACCGCCAGCCTGAGAGCCCTGTCGGGGCCCGAGACCACCCCTCAATCCAGCAGTTGCTGGGTGGGGCAGAAGAAAGTCAGAGAGTCAGTCACACTGTGGTCGAGGGCGTCACTGCCGGCAGAGGGCCCGGCAGTGCCCATCCCCACTGCCCCAGCCCATGCCTCACCCGCCCGGTGGACCCGGCCCACAGAACAGGTCTGTCTGCACAGCTGGCGCACAGGGGGGCCACAGAAGACCCCCCCCTTCCCTAGCATGGAGGGACCTTTCATGGGCTGGAGGTTCGACGAGGAGCAAAGTATTCCGAGGAGACCACAGGACTCGGTTCACGTCTGATCCACTGTATTTTAGTTTGCATGCCGCCCACGTGAGCACCGGCTCACGGTGTTTCCCAGTGTGGGGCGTTAGTGGGGGACAGGCCGCGGACACGCCCGCTGGGGCTGAGGGGAGCAGTGCTGCCTGCGCTGGGGCCGGGCTGGTGGCCCCAGACAGGAAGTAGTGGCAGAGGGGGGTGTCAGAAGATGCAGAGAATTGCCTCAGTGAATCCACCCCAGCAAGGGAGCCCCCCCTCCAGCCCAGAAGCGAAAGGAGGCTCCCTGCCAGTGCTGTCCCCGAACCTGATGCCAGGCTCTGGTCCTCCCACAAGGTACCTGGACCTGGGCCCCGCAAGGGCTGGAACAGGAAGGCAGGGCCACTGTCCCTGGCAGGTACTGGCCCCACACCACTAGCTCAGCGTCCCACCTAAGAACACCTTGCCACCCAGCAGCTGCTGACTGCTGAGTCCACCTCCTCACACTCCCCCTCCAACCCTTGTGTTGACCCTTTCCGTCAATGGAGCCTGTGGGGCCCGGCCGGAGCCAGCTCCCGCTCTTCCCCCCCTTTCTGTTAAGGCCCCGGACCTGAGTGGCCACCTGGGCCAAGCTCCAGAAGTTAGCTCTCGCCCGAAGAGGGCCTGGTCCTTCACACCAAGGGGAGGTCCACCCTCCAGTTCCCGTCCAGGGCCTGTCCCGGGTCCGATGTTCTCAGCCCGCGTCCAGACTCCCTCTCCATCTCCCCGCTAAATGCTGCCCAAAGGACACCACCGAACACCCAGCTCCAGGCCGGGCAGGGGAGGGGGTCGCGAGGGCCAGCGCTGCGGCCAGAAGCTCATCGGAGGGTCCGGCCATGGAGAGAGGATTTAGGGGTCATGGGGAGTCGCCGCGCAGCCAAGACCCGGCCCGCACCCCCAGCCCCGAGGCCCACACCCAGGTTTCGGCGGTGGGCGCCTCCCCGGCCGGCATCGGGAGAAGGGGCCCTGGACCGCACGGGGCGGCCAGCTCACCGCCCCGGGCCCCCCGGCCCCGGCGGCGGCGGGGGACGCGGGGCGCGGCTGCGCTCGCTGTCCGGCGTGCAGGCCTTGGCCGACATCGCCCTCTCGCGGCCCGAGCGGAAGGCCGCCGTCACGGTCACCAGGTAGGCGGTGCCGGGCGCCAGGCCTTGCAGCGCGGTGCTGTTGCTGCCGGCGGGCACGTCCACGCGCTGCGCCGCGCCACCGCGCAGCGGGCCAAACTGCACCTGGTAGCCGAGCGCCGCCGCCGGGCCCAGCGCCGGGGCCCAGCTCACGCGCAGGCTGCGCGGCCTGACGTGCGAGATGACGATGCGCTGCGGCCCGGCCTCTTCTGCTGGGGAAGTGCGGGTGAGTGGGTGGGGTCCCAACCCTAAGCGCTCCGCCTCCGCGCCCCGCTCCCCTCCGCCCGCGTCCCCGCCCCCGGTCCCGCCGGCTCACCCGGTAGTGTGCGCACCCGCAGGTGCTGGGGCCTCACAGGGTGTACGTTGGACTCGGGCACCAGCGCCACGCTGTAGTCCGTGTCGGGGTCCAGGTCGGCCCAAGCCCAGCCCGTGGCGTTCCCCGGCAGCTGCTGTCGGCGCGCGGTTCCCGACTCCGCACGGCGCACCAGTTCCAACACGTAATAGCCTGAGTCCACGCTCAGCAGCGGTGGCCAGGCCAGGCGGAAGCCGATGGACGTGACCTCAGAAACACGGAGCTGCTGCGGCTGCAAAGCGTCTGCGGGTAGTGCAAGAGGATGGAGAAGCAAGGTCGCGTCCTCCCACCCAGGCCTGGGACCCTAACTGCTGACTCAGGAGATATCGGAGACCCAGATATCCGAGGCAAGGGTGGGGGGCACCCACCAGTAAGACGCGGGGAGCAGGAGTGCTGAGGAGCCAGGCCAGCCCCGCCCAGCAGATGCTAATATCACACAAACTGGTGACAGGCCCAGGATGGGCAGGATGGCAGCCCCCCAGCTTCTGGCCCCATCACGGCCTTCCCTGCCTGCCTCAGCCCCAGCCCTCCGGGGAAGCTGTCTCAGCCACCTCCTACCCAGTCCAGTGACATGGACAAGGGTCCCTGAAAGGTGGCAGGGCCCCAGGTGGTGTCTGAGAACAGACCCCCAGCCCCCCCCACAGCCAGAGTGGCATAGGGTCAGGGGACAGCTCAGCTCTGGAGAGTCAAGGCAAAGGAGGCCGATGGTGAAACTGGGAGGGGGAAGGCCCCCAGGGGACTCCTTGAGGGGTGTTGGAGGTGCGACCACTCCAGGAGCAGCTGGACCTAAGGTTGGACATGCTGTCCACTTCAGGTCCACAGGAGAATGTGAGTCCCAAAGTGGGATTCCCCCAAGCATGCATTGCTTCTGAGCCAGCCGTGACCGTGCTAGCGGGCACGGCTGATGCGTGTCTGGGCAGGGTTAAGCCTGTCACCATCCTGTTGCCGCCTCCTCTGAGGCTAGGCGCCCAGCTGCCAGCCTGGCCCCCACTCTCCTGCCCATTCCCTGCTCCCCACCCCCCAGGCCCACTCCCAACCCTGGAGCTCCCACACTGCCCTGCAGACTCTGTTTTGCCTGTCCAGCTGCTTGCTTTCTCTCCTTCTGCCCCTCACCCACCCCAGGCTCAGTCACAGTGGCTCACCAGGGACAACAAGGGGCCAGGTGTCCCTGGAGAAACTGGTCAGAAGCACCCTGGACCCCTCTCCACAAGCCACAGGCCCACCTCTTCCGGGTTTGGGTGGATGATTAACCCACAGGCGGACGCTTGGGAGGAACCCTGGGGTTAGTGGTATTTTTCAGTGGCTACAGTAGGCCGAGCCAGCGCCCAGGCCCTTCATTGCCAGCCCCGCCTGGGTGGGGTTTGGCTGGATCAGTCCAGAAGAAAGTCTGTGGGGAGCTGCCAGCAAACCTGCTTAAAGCCTTCTAGCTGTCCTCATCCCAGGGAGCAGTCGAGGAAAATGGGGCCCCAAGAAAGTAGTCCTGCCACCATCCTGGCTCCCAGTGCCAGGGCCCACTATGCAGTGTACTCTGGAGTACCTGCAGAGTCCTCGGGCTTGGGACCTCCTTCCTCTCAGCTCCCCTCCACTCAGCCACGTCCACCCACTGCAGCCCTTGGCCTTCGCCTGCACCATGCCCCCCCCCACTCTGTGGGGCCTCCAGCAGTGGGCTGGGCCCATCAGAGAGTGCCGGGCCAGGAGCTGTTCCTCCTGAAGGCTCCCACGGCTCTCTCTCTTCCTGGGTTCGCCTGGGCCTCACCCCAGCCCCGCCCACTTCCACCCACCGAGGATGGAGCTCCGCAGTTCCGGGGCGATGATGCTCAGGTCGTCCACGTCCACGAAGTGCAGGTGCTTCTCTACGGGGGCTGAGGCAGCGGCTGACAGTGCCAGGAGGTTGCCGCGGCCGGTGCTGACAATGAAGACGGTGACGCCAAGGTCCTTCAGCTCCTGCATGGGGGGCCCGATGGGGTCGCTGGAGCCGCCATCGGTCACCCACACCAGCACCTTGGGCACCCCGGGCCGGGCTCCAGCTGCCTCAGCGAACAGCTGCTCCTTGGCGTACGCCAGCGCCGAGCCGGTGTTGGTGTCGCCCATGAGCTGGGCCGCAGAGCGTATGGCATCCTGCACAGCCGCGCCGGAGCTGTGCTGGCCGAAGGGGAACTCGGTGTGTGGCTGGCTGCTGACGTGCACCAGGCTGGCACGCAGGGCCCCGGGGCCCAGGGGCAGTGGGGCTGCCAGCTGCCCCAAAAACTCCCGAACTCGGGAAAACTCATAATGAGACACACTGGCCGAGCTGTCCAACAGAAAGAGCAGGTCCCCCTGGGGGGCTGACGCCGGGGGCCCTGGGGGAGAGGGGGAGGGTTCAGCCCCATGCAGTGGCTACCAGACAGCTCCACACCACGGCAGGGCCCCCAGGGCCTGGGATTTCCCGAGTGGGTGCTGGCATTCACCCAGGTAAGCCCTGAGGGCCTGCTCGGCCCCACCCCAAAGGCCCTGGGGGTGGCGTCCAGGGCGCAGAAGGGTCCGAGCTAACAGGAGGTCCGCACTCTCGGGGTCGCAGCTGGGCACCCTGGTCATGGGTCTGGGGTAGTCTCAGCTCATCCCATCTGTAAAGGGAAGCAGACCCCTCCAAGCCCCCACTCCACCCCCTTTCTGCAGCAGACGGCAACCAGGCTGGGGCCGAGGGTCCTGGCCCAGAGCCCGAGGCAGTAGCAGGTGGACTGGCCTGGGTGGCTCAGGCTTGTACCCAGAGAAGCAGCCACAGGCTGGACTTCAGCCATGCAGCTCAGCCTCCAGGTGAGGCAACAGGTGGGACATGGAGGAGGGGACACAAAGCAGCTGGTGAGACTGGGGGAGGCAGGACACATGTCACAGCCCCTCCCACAGCCCCCGATGGTGAGGTGGGAGTGGTGCCACCCCTTCCCGAGCCCCATCTTCGGGCTCTGTCTGCACCCAGGAAGCAAGTTACCTGACACAGAAGCCTGAGAGCTCCACCAGCACCTCCTGGACCTCCCCTTCCTCCTGGCACCCCTGGGGACACATAGGCCTGGCCACCACCGGGCCACTGGCAGACGGGGACTGGGGTGTCCTGGATCTGGCCTGGGTCTTGGGACCTCAGTTTTCCCTAATTCAGTAAGCCAACTCCAACCTTCTTGTCACCCCTCTACTAGGGGTCATTCCAAGGGAAGGAAACTGAGGCAGGGACAGCCTCATGGACAGACACCTCCCTCTCCCCTCCAGGCCCCAGGATCCGGGCCGAACGACAGGGCAGAACGCAGCCTCCACGCTCAGTAGAGCCTCCTGGGACATCTGGGTCCGCCCGCCTGCCAGCCACCCCGGCCCCGCGGCCGCGGGAGGAGAGCGATGGCCCCGGGCTGGGGGTGGCGCGGGGGGTGGGGGGCAGAGCCCGGCCTCAGTGCCCGCCGCACTCACCGAGCTCCGCGTCGCTCCGCGCCAGCGCCAGGCTCAGGGCCAGGCCAAGCGCCGTCCAGGGCAGCATCGCGCGCGACGGAACGAGGCGTGCTCGGACTCCGCTCGCCCCACGCTGGCTCGCTCCTGGGCGGCAACGCGCGCCGCCGCACGAGCTGGACCCGGGCCCCGCCCCCGAGAGGCCCCGCCTCGGTGTGCGCGCACAGCCGAGTAGTTTGCCCAGACTCCGGGACTCTGGGGTGGCGCGCGCACGAAGGAGGGACTCCGACTCGCCCATGTGGGCACACACGCAAACAGACAAGGCAGTCCTTCTTCTCGGCGGCCGGCGAGACTGTGAGGTCTGCCCTGCCCTCTTCCCCCTGCCCCCAACCAGGAGCAGACAGGGGGCCACCAAGCAGAGTCGTCCCCAGGACCACTAGCCAGGCTTTCACGGAGGTGGAAGTCCCACGGGTCCAGAAAGTGTGAGGATGGGGGTGACTCGAAGAACAACGTGCCACCAACAAAGCCCAGGCCCTGATCTCCACTGGGTCACAGGGCTGGGGGAGGTGACTGGGGGCTGGGACATGTGTCCCCAAGGACGGACCAACAGGGATTGAAGGGCCAACCTTAGACAGGATGCAGGGCATGGGACACAGCCCACAAGCCTGAGACACTTGGAGGGGGGCTTCTTGGGGAGCACAAAACTCCCAGCCCCCTGGCTTCCAGGAGGAAGAGGTACGGGCGCTGGAGAAGGCTGATCCAGACCCTGCCCAGCGTGACCATGTTAGGCCTATTGCTGTACCCACATACCCTGCCCCACGAGGGGCCAGGCACTGAGGTCAGACTCCATGCCTGAGGACAGACCCCCAGCAGCCCACTGGAGCCCCCTCTGGAGGGACCAGCTCTTGAGCCTTGCTAGGCCAGACCAGAGGTGGCCCCCAAGGGGCACTTAGCCCCCCAGGGCGGGGCAGCGTCCCCTGGGCAGAACACGGGGTGGAGGAGAGCCTGATGCCTCACTCCTAAGATGCCTTCCTGCGGGGTAGCCACTGGCCCCTTCCCACCGCTCTTCCCGCAGGGCTGGGGGCACTGAGCCCCTGGGTGGTGACTCAGCTGCCAGGATGCTCCCTCCCCACCCCACCTCCCAGGGGATGCTCGGAGAAGGAGAAGGAGACGGATGGGATTCAATGGCCTTCCTTCCTCTCTTTCTGGCAGGTGAGGAGCAGGCAGACGGGCTGAGCTCCACTTTGCCTAAAAAAGGAAGTGGCCCAGCCAAGCCTGAGAAGCTGGGGCAGGAACGAAATGAGAACTGTGTCCCCGCCGCCCCCACCCCTCGCTGGGAATCTTGGCAGTGGCCATGCTGGCTCGGCTCCACAGACCTCAGGCCTCGGCGGGACCAGAAACTGCCTGGTGCTTCCGCCTGGGCCTCGTGGTGCGTGGTGGGAGCAATGGACTTGGGCTGCCAAAGTCCAGGGGCTGCGGCCCAGAGGAGCCCCACTCGCCCCCCGATACCCAGCATGAGAGGCTGCCTGGGGCTGCTGTGGAGATGAAGGCTGTGAGCAGAGGCCAGCCAGGCAGCGGCCACGAATGGAGGAGGCCCGGGGCCTGTGAGGGGGGTCGCACCCCTGTAGACATGCACAATCGCTTCCTGGTTCACCCTCGAGTCCCTGGGCCCCACCTCTCTGGGGCAGGAGCTGGGCCGAGGTGGGCCCTTCCCTACTGGTCCCTTACTCCTGGCCCAGTAGGTCGGAAGGCAAGGCCTGCTTTGCAGGGCTGACGGGGAAGTTTCCGTCCCTTCTGGAAAAGCTGAGCGGGTCTTCTTGGCCCAGACTCAAGCCCTCGAGGAAGCAGCCGCCCTCCAGCCTCCACATGAGAGGGAGAAGGGATGGGACGCCTGGCCGTGGGAGTCCTCAGCCAGGGCTGCTGCCCAGCCCGCCCTGAGCTCGGCCACCTGCCCTGGCCAGGAACTCCCGCCCGGCTCTGTGGCAGTCACTTCAGCGTCTCACACCAGCTGAGCCCCAGCCTGGCCCCCAGGAGATGCCTTCTGCCTCATCATCACCCCTGGTCCCTGGCCCCGGGTCTCACTTCTATGTCCCTTGGCCCTCCCACCTGCCCCGGGGAGACAGGGGCAGACGGAGAGTCCCAGGGGAGGTGGGGGTCAGCCAGGGGTGCCTTGGTCAGGGCCAAGGCTGAGCCTGAGGCAGACGCCAGAGGAAGCACAAACATAATGGTCCGGAAAGCTCCTCTCTGAGGGAGGGCAGGCGGGGAGGGGGGGGCCAGGGGGACCAGAGAGGGCAGAGGAACTAGGACACAGCAGGCCTGCCCGACCCCCCCCCCCAGCCTCTCCCCCACTGGGACTTGGCCCTGGGACTGTGGCCTTGGTCCAGTTGGGAGTCCGGTGTGACGTGCATCACTTCCTGGAGCAGGCCCACCCGCCGGTCTGTCCAGAGCAGGTGGAGAGGGTTCCGGGAAACCAGGGACGCTGCTCTGCAGGCCCCGCCCCTGCCTCCTCCGCACAGTCCAGGCCTCTGCTGAGAAGAAGGGCCTTTTGTCCCCAGCTCATTGTGGTCATGTCAACCCCAAGGAAAAGGGCAGCTCCCGGGACCTCTGACCTCACCCCTGACTTCAGCCCGGGGCTCTCTGAGGGGCAGATGGGCCTGGGCCCTGTCCCCAGCCTCTGCCCCGTCCCTGGGGGCTGCCCCGACCTTCAGTTGTTTTTCGGTTGTTGGATCTACCCACACAGAGGCGGGAACAGGAAGAGGGGCCGCTGCCATGGCCCTGGGACGGGGTGGGGGCACGCCAAGCCCCCCAGCACAACCCACAGCAGGGAGTGAGACAGGGCGGGACATCCAAGAGCAGCAGGACCCAGAGACCCTGCTGCCCCGCCCCCACCACACATTCTTCCAGACTTAACCTGCCTGTTTGTGGTCAGGGACGTGCCAGGACCTGAGGGCCTGTCTGGGGGTCTGTGGGGCCCAGCTTTCATCCCCAGGAGCCCAGCCGGCCCTCTGTGGCCCAGAGCTGATGGCCCCACCCTGCCCCCCCTCCCCCCGGCAGGGGCAGGGGCAGGGGCAGCCTGAGTGTAGCACTCCATTTACATCGGTCCTTCCTCAGTGCTGGGCCCGGCGGCAGGCAGGGTCTGCAGTGAGGATATGCAGGACTGGGCACAGCCCCTGTCCCCCGCAGTGCTGCGGGGTTAGAGGGGCCAAGCAGCGCTGTCCTTATTTTCCCCACCGAGGGCGGGGCTGTGTCAGACGGAGGGGCAGGGAGTGCTGAGGCCCTGGGGCAGGGCAGGCAGGTGTGTGCCAGAGCAGTAAGGCGGCCTGGGGGTGGGGGTGGGGGTGGGCTGTGAGGCCTCCTTTGCTGGGCAGACCAGGGCCCGTGGGGAGCCACCTGGGCTGCCACCGCCAGAGCCTGGTGGGCAGGAGTGGGCAGCAGAGAGGAAGGCGGGCACCCAGCCGCTCCTGGGTTTCTAGCCTGTGCAGAGAACTAACGGGGTGTTCTGCAGAGGTGAGCCCCGTAGCTTTGGTTCCCTCCGTTGGGACTTTCCGTGACCTGGAGGTGACCGTCGCACCCTGCGGCAACCCTGGATAGGGTCTCGACAGGCCTCCAGGGGAAGGAGGGGGCAGGATGAGTCAAGCCTGCGTCACCTCCTTGGTGGGGACTCCCCGGAGCAGGGGCCTCAGACCCCAGAGACCGCTCCGCCGGGCCCTGCAGTGGGGGTCCAGATCAGGTCCCTCAAGATGGGCCTCAGCAGCAGGCGGAGTGTCTCGAGCTAAAGGCAACTTCAGCTGCAGGCTCTGAAGACACTTGTGCCCCTCCCACACCTGCCCGGAGAACTTGAGTCAGCAGGCTTGCCGGTGGCCGGCGATGACCGGAGTTCACGTCTCTTGACCTGTTCGTCGGGCAGAAGGTGTTCGTCGGGCAGAAGGTGTTCGTGTTCACCACGCACCTGCCCTTCTCACCCACCCACCCACGATCCCTTTCTGGCTGCGGACCTCTCGTGCCTGTGGGTCTCAGACTCCCGTTTGTGGGGTTCCCGTACACAGTCAGCTGTTTCCTGTTGCTAATCTGCCTGATGTCTATTCGATGTCAGACCGGCCAGAAGCACCTTGGGGACAGGGGAAAGCGTGTTCCTCCACACGGTTAGGGTGGTCGGCGACGCGGGCTGTGAAGGAATTCACCAAGAGAAGGAAGTGTAGGGAGTCAAGTGTTTGTTCATTCTCTGGGAAAGGGGAGGGGCGAGGTGGGGAGGAGTACTCCAGCACCGAGGGGTGGGGGCTTTGGGCTTTCATTGGATTAACGTCGGGTTAAAAAAAGGGGGGGGGGTTCCTGTGGTGAAGCCCCTGGGCTGCCGGGGGCGTTGTAACTCGAGGCTGCCGGTTGCTCCATGGTCCCTTCCGCCTGTGGCTGCAGGGAGCTGGTCAGTTCTGTTCTTGCTTTGAGCCATTTCCAGTCCTGGGGACAAGCTTGGAAGAGTAAAATGGTGTCGGTGTCGTGTTTAACGAGGTCTCTGTCCTTCCAAATGCTACCCAGCTCACTTCCTGCCCGGCCCACAGGTCTGGGTGGGGGCAGGCCCCCAGCTGGGTGCAAGCTGGAGGGACAGGACCAAGCAGAGTCGTCCCCAGGCCCACTAGCCAGGCTTTCACGGAGCTGGAAGTCCCTGAAGCAGGCCTGCCTTGCAGGGCTGAGGGGAAGAGCGATCATTGTCCTGTGGATGAAAAGGGACCACGTGCCAACCCCAGCCCGCTTGGGCGAGGCCTGCATGGTGGCCTCACAGACTCCGAGACCTAAAGCGACCGAGCAGGAGGGTCTGAAACCAAAGCTGTCTGACTAGAAGCAGGTTGTGGCGCGCAGTCCCATCCTAGGCTGCCAGGCTGGAACCCTCCCTGACGTAGGTCCGTCTTGACCTAAACTGAGCCCGTGGTGTCTCTTCGCATCTACGACGACCACACACCTGTGGAACTGCGCGGGCAGGACCGGCACAGCCAGCGCCCCAGCGGCCACAGAGCCCCTTGCTGTCAGTCACCCTGTGAGCTGTGAGCTCTCCCGTGGCCCCCTGTGCAAAGCAGTGTCTACCACCTCACTTTGCACCCCAGTCGCAGACGTCCCCGCCCCGCCTGGCGTCTCCCGCCTCCCTGATCTCTCCCCAGTGGGTTTCTCTTCTTTTGGCTGTGATGTACAAAGCGAGGTGCAAAACAGCCATTTTCCGGAGCGTGTTGTCCGTCCCTTGAGGCTTTGCTTCCTCACAATCATCGTCAGTTTGGTTCAAATAAACTCATAAAAATTCTTCCAGGTTTGGATGTTTATTTTTTAATAATGTATTTTATTGATTATGCCATTACAGTTGTCCCCTTCCGCCTTCATTCCCCTCCACCCTGCACACCCCTCCCACCCACATTCCCCCCCTTTAGTTCATGTCCATGTGTCATAAGTTTTTTAGCTTCTGTATTTCTCATACCATTCTTCCCCTCCCCCTGTCTATTTTCTCCCCACCGTCTATGCTACTTATTCTCTGCACCTTCTCCCCCTTCTCCTCCTCCCACTCCCCTGTTGCTAACCCTCCATGTGATCTCCATTTCTATGGTTCCGCTCCTGATCTAGCTGTCCTCTTAGTTTGCTTTTGTTTTAGGTGCGGTTGTTAATAACTGTGAGTTCGCTGTCCTTCCAGTGTTCATATTTTTATCTTCTTTTTCTTAGATAAGTCCCTTTAACATTTCATATAATAAGGGCTTGGTGATGATGAACTCCTTGAATTTGACCTTATCTGAGAAGTACTTTATCTGCCCTTCCCTTCTAAATGAAAGCTTTGCTGGATAAAGCAATCTTGGCTGTAGGTCTTTGGATTTCATGACTCGGAATACTTCTTTCCAGCCCCTTCTTGCCTATAAAGTCTCTTTTGAGAAATCCGCTGACAGTCTGATGGGAACTCCTTTGTAGGTGACTGTCCCCTTATCTCTTGCTGCTTCTGGAATTCTCTTCTTCGTTTTAATCTTGGCTAATGCAATTATGATGTGCCTTGGTGTGTTCTTTCTTGGGTCCAACTTGTTTGGGACTCTCTGAGCTTCCTGAGTTTCCTGGAAGTTTATTTCCTTTGCCAGACTGGGGAAGTTCTCCTTTATTATTTGTTCAAATAAGTTTTCCACTCGTGGCTGTTCCTCTTCCCCTTCTGGTACCCCTGTGATCCGGATGTTGGAACGTTTAAAGATGTCCTGGAGGTTCCTAAGCCTCTCTTCATTTTTTTGAATTCTTGTTTCTTCATACTTTTCTGTTTGGTCATTTTTTTCTTCCTTCTGGTCCACTCCCTTGATTCGAGTCCCAGTTTTTTTCCCATTACTATTGGTTCCCTGTGCATTTTCCTTCATTTCACTTAAGTTTAGCCTTCATTTGTTCCTCTAATTTGTGACTAAAATCAACCAGTTCTGTGAGCATCCTGATCACCAGTATTTTGAACTGTGCATCTGGTAGGTTGGCTATCTCTTGGTCCCTTAAAAGTACTGGCTCTGGGGCTTTGAGCTGTTCTTCTGTTTGAGCCATATTTTTTTGGTCAGGTTGCGCCTGTTACGTAGTGAGGGGTGGAGCCTTTGGTGTTCCTCAGGACTGTTCACCAGGACGGGGCAACCCAGTTGCTGGGTTGTGACGCTGTATGTGGGGGTGGGGTCAGAGAGGGAGCAATGACACTTGTTCCGCTCTCTCTTGAATTTCGGTCCCCTCTGCCGCTTCCCACAAGCAAATTGGGCCTTTCTGGTGCTGGCTCCCGGGTGGGTGGGCTTGTGTACGTTCTAGGACCCTGTGGGTCTCTCCAACTAACTCTCCTGTGAGGCTGGGAGTCTCTCCCGGCACCTTTTCAATCGGTGCTTTTAGGCTTTATTTCCTGGCGCTGGAGCCCTGGGTTGCGCAATCTCACTGCCTGTTTTCGTCTGGTTTATCTGCGCGTGAGTGTGTGACCAAGGTCAGCCCCACGTCGCCTCACTCCAGGGTCTGGCAGCCGCCGCCTTTTCCTGCGGCGACCCCTCTCCACCCCTCTTACCCGTCTGGTCGAATGGTTGTCGGACTTCCATACCATTCAATTTTCTGTCTGTTCTGGTTGTGCTTTTGTTTCTAAATCTTTGCTGTTCTTAATTTTGGTTCTGTGAGGAGGCACAGTGTTTCCACCTATTCCTCCCTCTTGGCCAGAAGTCCAGGTCTGGGTGTTTCTTACACAGACATTCCCAAGGGGAGGTCTCTGCCTGACCCGCCCGGCCAATCAGCACCTGCTTCCTGAGCAGTGTGGACCCTTGGGTGGGCTGAGGGGTGTTGAGGTCAGTGCTCCTCAACCTTTAGGGTGGGGCTTGGGGGGCCATTTTAGGCTGGCATGGAGGGAGCTCTTGGGGGAGGGATCAGAGACGTTAACAAGAGGGGGCTGGGGCTGAAAGGAAGAGGCTTCCATCGGGGGCTCTGGATGGGTGGGGAGAAGCATTAGAGGCAGAGATCTGGGGCAGGGGGCAGGTGGGGGATAGAAGGGCCTGGATGTGAATGACAGGTCATGGAGGAGGTCATGTGAATGACAGGCCTGGAGGAAGGGGTCTTGTGGCTGGAGGACCAGGGCCCTGCCTCCCCATTAGCCCAGGCCTCCCTGCCCCCTTAAGGACCCGGCACAGGATGGCAGATGAGGGAGAAAACCTGGGACCCAGGAGAGAATGGAAGGTCCTTCTGAGCCATCCCCCCGCCGCCCCCCTGCCATGGGGCCTGGTTTATGTTCTCTCGGCTGGGTCAGCTCTGGGTGGGCAGCACAGACGCAGTGCCCCATTTGCCTGATAGCTGGTCCTCTCAAAACAGACCCCTAGAACCCTCTGTGAACTCCCCACAGCCTCCCATACGTGAGTGGGGCTGAGTCGGGACTCAGGGTAGCCTGTGACACTGCGACGAGCCTTAGGAGCTCTGTGGGCTCAGGCAGCTGAGTTCCCCACCCCCAGCAGGCCCAGCTGTTGTCTGATGACTCCAGGGCCAGATGGGTCCCCAGGAGAGTCCTCACATCCTAAGACTCCTGGGCAGGAGGGGAAGGAAGACGGCCTTGAACCCAAGGAAGTTGTCCTTGGCAGCAGGGCGGTCAGCCAGGCTCCTCTCTGGCTGGGAACGGCATCGAAGCTGGGCACAGACGATGGGGAAACCCACAGGATGCCTGTTGGACCCAAGCCAATCGTACAGTGGGCTCTGCTCAAGGCCAAGGAACGAACCCTGACCCTGGTCACGCTCTGAACTGTGAGTGGTAATCTTCAGGCACGTCGGAGACCAGACCCTGCTGGTCACAGGTGGAGTCCAGCAATATGGTGTGTTGGGGCCTTAAAAAGGCCTTTCAGCTGCCACAAGACTCTGGACAGGGTACAACACGCACAGACTTTTATTTTTATTTTTAATTTTATTTATTTTTCAGAGAGAGGGGAAGGGAGGGAGAAAGACAAACATCAAGGTGCAAGGCTGCCTCTCACACACCCCCATCTGTGGACCTGGCCTGCAGCCCAGGCGTGCTCCCTGACAGGGAATTGAACTAGTGACCTTTCGGTCCGCAGGCCAGCGCTCAATCCACCAAGCCACAACAGCCAGGGCAGGCCTCAGAATTTTCACAGGTGTGGGCTGACCATGAAAACTAGCAAACTTTCAGAGAAACAATATGCTATTCGTGAGAATCAGCAAAAAATAACACATAACAAAGTTAGACCCCCCCCCCCAAGACTATCAAATTGGAATTGCTAGGGACAGAATATGAAATAACAGCAAACTTGTCAAGACATCGAGGCTGGAATCCACAGGTCAAGCACACCAGCAAAAGACCATCAGAAATGACCAGATTTAAAAAGGAAGCAAGTATTCCCTTTAGGTACCATAACGGAAAATTCAATGGATGTGTTAACTGGCAGATTGGATGTAGTGAGTGACTCGGAACTGGAAGAGGAAGCTGAAGGACCCGCCCAGGAGGCAGTGAAGAGAGACGATGAGATGGAAAACACAGGGAGACGAATTAGCAGTGCGGTCCAAGGAGAGGGCAGCGTTTTCCCCAAGAACATATACAATGAACGACAGGCAGAACTCCAGGGTTACTAGTTGAGATTCTCCGGAACTGATGAAATATATGAATCCCTAGGAACGGGAAACACCACGGATGTTTCCACAGAAACATCAAATGGATAGTGAAGAACACATCCATACCTGGAAACAGGCGTAAAGCAAAGAACAGAACACAGAAGACACAGATCTTAAATAAAGTTATCTAGAGAGAACAGACTGAGCCCGGACCCTAGCGTGGCTGGCCATCGCTGAGCTTCTGGAAGTGTGCTCTCTAGCGAGTGTGGAAATCTCTGAACCTTGCTGGAGGCCCGTGGCTGACCACACGGGCCCGCAGGGTCTGTCCTTGGTGAGGCAGCAGGAGCCCAGGGCAGCCACAGTGGCAGAAGCCAGAAAGACCGCCTTTCAGGGAGCCACCCCGCCTCGGAGACGCGTTCCCAGGGCCTCCGCAGCAGGGTGGGGAAGGGTGGATCCTCCCCGCCAGTTTCGAGGGAGTCCAGTGCCATCTCGCGGCCACTCGGGGCACTGCGCACGAGCCGGAAGAGCGCAGGCGACTTCGCGGGACCTGGAGGCAGACGTCGAGCTCGCCGGCTTGGGGCCACTTTATGGGGGCGACGGGGCATTCGGGGACCTCCCGGGACTTGGAAGGCCCTGTGGGGTCACACCCAGGCGCAGAGCTGCTCCTCCCCGTCGGGGTGGCGTTCTGTCCGCCCGCCGTCGCTGGACACTGGGTGTCGGCGGGGTCCAGGGGTCCATGTGGGGGGCAGCAGCAGCGGGCGGAGGCGCCGGGCCAGGCGGGCGCGGGTGGCAGAGGCGAGCACCAGCAGTGGAGGCAGCGAGAGGAAGCCCAGCACGATGAGCGTCGCGGCGCTGCGGTCGGAGAGCAGCGCGCGGCAAGTGGGGACCGGCGCCGGGTGGACCTGGGGGCGGGGCGGTCGGTCAGGGGCGGGGCCAGGGGCAAGTGGCTGGGGCGGGGCCTGGAAGCGCTCCGCCGGGGCCGAGGCTGGGAGGGCCTGAGGACTAGGGGGTCTGTGGCTGAGCCCACTGTGGGCCTGTCATTTCTGAGCCGAGGATTGGAGATCAGGAACCCAACAGGTAAATGGCTAGAGTAGGAATCCCTCGAGGCTCGGCTCGGAGAATTCCCACCCCTCCCCGTGATTGCCAGATCCCCACCACTCACCCCCAACACACACATGACCCTCCCGTGACCCTACTCTATGCTGGCGTCTGACCAGCAGCCCTGACCTGTGAGTGTCACCAGCTGGTGTCACCTTACCTTCAGCGGCCCCGTGTTCAGTCCCCCTCCCCTGCCCTGTGCTTACAGGAAGGGGACATGGGGACCCATCTGCCTTCACCCTCTGTGCTCAGGACGAAGCCACAGCCCTTTACACACGTGGAAACTGAGCTTGGGGCAGGAGAGCTCCTCCACAGGAGCTGTGAGTGGGGGTGAGGGGTGGCGAGGGGCTGTGCACTGCTAAAATTCAGCAACGCCTCATCTTCTCTCCCTGGAACCCCCTCCTCTTCTCACCCTGATCAGCTGTCCAGGCCCTGGTGGCCCCTGGTACAAGGCTGGGGGCCCTCAGGGGAGGGGAGAGAGCTGTCACCCCCAGTGGGAACAAAAGCCCTTTTTCTGCTGTGGCCAACGGGGGAGGGGTAGGAAGAAGGGCCCCCCCGGGGAGGGGCACCCAAGTCTCTGGGGACAAAGAGGCTGTGCCTGAAGGGGGAAGATGCACCTTCAGGCCCAGGGCCCTGAACTTCCAAGGACCCCACTCCCCGGGGTCCCAGCCAGGGCCCCCACCCACGGAGGGCTCCACTCACCCTGGAGTGGCACAGGAATCCCAGGTAGATGAGGGCAGCTGCCGGCATCAGCACCAGCAGAAACACGGCCGCAGGGAGCAGCAGGCGGAGCAGGAGCTCGGACAGGAGCTGGCTGGGCAGCAGCAGTGTCCTGAGGCCTCGGGCAGCCAAGCCTGCCCACCCTGAAGACATCTGGGCAGATGCCTGGTGGGCAGGATGCCATCCGGGCAGCATGGGCGCAGTGTCTGAAGTGCCCCCTCCCTCGTCCTCCTCTGCCTCCCCTGCCTCCCTCTCCTGCTCACTCATGCTCTCGCAGGCAACGGGTCTGGTGGGCTCACAGCTGCAGTTGGACGGCGACCAGACCCCCAGGGTCAGCTCTAGGTCCCCCGGTCAGACCGCTTCTCAGACCCCAGCGACCAGATAACGGACCCAGCTGGAGGGCAGGACCCCAGACCAAGGCAGGCCCAGCCCTGACCATCTGTCTCCAGGGCCACACCCTTGCCTCAGTTTCCCCCACTGCCAGGCTGGGTCTCTCTCTGCCCGGCAACCACAGCTCCGGCCCTGGCCAGTGTCCGTAGCTCTGATCAGGGCTGGCACAACTGTCCCTATGGCCTGGCACTGGGTCCCTCCTCACCCCTGGCCCTGCCCTCTCTACCCTCCCTGCTCCCCCCGGAATGACATCATTTCATGGAGCTTGACTCTCTCAACTGTCCCATCTGGAGCTGCCAATAGAGGTCACCACCCACCCAACTTCCTAGTCCTGGCCCTTGCTGGTGCCCCCATCTCCAAACCTGGCCCCTCTCAGCCTCCACCACCCAGGGAGGACAGTGGGCGCACTCCCTGGGGTGGTTTGGCGGACCTGTGGGACCCAGCACACAGCTGGCTGACAGTCACCACGGCCACCACGACAGATGTCCCTGATCGGACAGAGTCCAGTCCGTCCTGGAAACTGGCAGCACAGGTTCTGTTATTTCAAGTGGGGAAAAGCATGCCCTGCCCAGCCCCACGCAAAACCCCAAATGATGTCCCCAAATATTAGTAAGGCCCTGTCACTGCCTCCCAGGGGCCCCAGAGTGTCCTTGAATAACAAGGGGACAGGAGCCAATGTGTAGGCTGCCCAAGAGCCTCTCAGAGGCTGTGGGCACCAGGTACCGAGGGGCCCCTCCCCACCTCCACAGCCCCTTTGCCTCCAGCTTCCTTTGAACGTGTGCCAGGCCTCTCAGGCTCCCCGGCTCCCCCAGACACCTGCGAGCTGGGGTGACCACAGCGACGGCAGGGACACGGTTAAGAAACGTGAGCCTGCCACAGGCCTGGTCAGGACGATGGAGACTCCCCTGCAGCTCATGCCACGCCCTGCCGCCAGGCACAGATGCAGCTCACCCACACCAAGATCTTATCCCAGCTGCCTGTTTAATCAGACAGCGAATGTCGGGTAAAAAACGCTGCAGGCGGGAATGTCTGGGCAGGCGGTAATGTCTGTCTCATCTCCTTTCCAGCCCCACCCTGTCCTCAGGTGGGTCAGCTGGGCTCCAGGCCCTGAGGATTCGGTGATGAGTGAGGTTGATGGGGGTGGCTCTGTGCAGGCATCCTGATGGCCTTGCAGGACCCGGCAGAGGCCCCCTAGGCTGTGGCAGGGTGTGGGAAGGTTGTCAGGGGGCATTCTGAGACTTCCCTGGCCCTGACAGGGTTCGAAAGGCCTCAAGTGGATCCTCAACAACAGGGCGCCCTCTGTCGGCACCCCAAGCCATGCTGCTTGTGATCCAGCCCATTCTTTCTGACGTCCCCAGTGGGACAGGGAAACAGGAGCTCTCGTTCTGAAAGAGGAAGGCAGACACTTGAGATAAAACAGGTACCTTCATGGAGTGACAGGCGCTAAGAAGAAAATAGAACAGGGCCAGGGACAAGCCTGCTTCCGATTGATGGCCAGTTGAGGGCCCCTCTGGGAGGCGACATCTGAGCAGAGTGACTGAGGCTCCTGGGGTAGGGTCCCTGTGGCTTGGTG
Source organism: Sturnira hondurensis (assembly GCF_014824575.4). Taxonomy (NCBI): domain Eukaryota; kingdom Metazoa; phylum Chordata; class Mammalia; order Chiroptera; family Phyllostomidae; genus Sturnira; species Sturnira hondurensis. The sequence goes on from NW_028086562.1 coordinate 4,448,280, forward strand.
GTGAGTGGTGTCCCTTAGCTTCCTGCGTGGAGACCCGCCCCTTGGTCCTGGCCCCCATCAGGGCTGCTTTCTAGGGAGGGGCTAAGGCTCTGCTGCCCCTCTTGTGAGGGGACAGGGTGGAGCCCAGGTGACACCTCATCCCTGGGAGCCAGAGGGTGGGGGCTGGGGTAGGAGCAACAGCCCCAAAGCTGTGCTGCCCCCTGGTGGGTAGTCATGAGAAGCGGCTGGAGCTTCTCCTGCGGGGCTCCCTTCGGTGGCCTCCCCCAGTGATTGGGGGATGGAAAGGTGGAGCCTGCCCCAGGGCCCTGGAATGGAGGTGACCACCTTGCAGGGTACTCAGGCCCCTTCCTGCAGCACCATCTCCAGTGGCTTCTAGTCTCCTGTCCTGAAAATGCTCCCTCCGCCCAGCCCCTCCCTCTGCTGCCCAGCAGCCTGCCTGTCACGGCCTCACTGACTTGCCTCAGCATCTGTCTCAAGGGGCTTCCTCCCCCAGGCCCTTCTAGCCAGGTTGCCTGGCTTGGGAAGAAAGGGTCCCACCTCACGCTGTCCACCTCCCCAGCCTGGAATCAGGGTAGAGGCCAGGCTCTGCCTGGCAGTGACCTTAGCAGGGACAGGAGTGGGGGAGGGGGGCAGGACCGGAGGAGGGACCCACGGAAGGCACATGGGTACCTGAGGGGAGGGCAGGGGCAAGTCCTGGCCCTTCAAAGGCTGTACTCCTCAGGGGACCTGCAGCCCTTGGGCGTGCACCTGCTTGCCTGGCCTTTGTCTCTCAGGGCCCTGGCAGTTGGCAGAGGAGGACAGGAGCTGGGGTGGGGGCGGCGGCTGCCAGGCAGGGCCTCTCCTTAAACTGCTGGGTAAACAGTGTGGAGAAGCAGCGCTTGGCCTGGCCCAGGGGGCAGTGGGAGGTGGCTCTGCTCCCCCACGCTCCCCACCACACACACACAGCTCTAGCCTTCCCACCCTCTGGGGCAGACACACCTCCATCGTCCTCCACCTGTTTAGAAGTAGTTCCTGGTGAGGGCCACCAGGCTGTGGCTGGACCAGGATGAGCATGGAGAGGCCCCCCTGCCAGAGAACAGAGCCCCTGGGCAGCCTCCCAGTGCAGGTAACCGAACCTGCGGGTGGCCTGGTTCCCTGGGAGAAAGACAGGGGGTGGGTGGGCTCTCTGTTGTTCTGGGGACAGGGAGCTGGGGCTGGCCCTGGGCCTCCAGCACCCAAGCAGGATTCTTGTTCTCAGGTGGATTCTGGGAGTTCAGAGCCTGGGAAGTGGGACCTGACTGGGCTGGGAGCAGAGCAGGAACTCAGGTGGATTGAGCTGGGCTCTGAGGAGGCCCTGGGAACCGTGGCAGAGGGGCCCAGTGCCCCACAGGCCTGGGGGCGCCTGCTGCAGGCCGTGTGGAGCGGTCACCCAGGCCTCACAACACAGCTGCTACGGCAGGGGGCCAATGTGGAGGAGAGGTGAGCCCCCTCGCAGGACAGGGTCTCTTCACCCGGAGTCCGGGGCAGAGGTCCCACCACTGAACAGGAAGGAGGGGTTCCCTCTGGGTCAAGGAGCACGTCCCTCCCCCAGCCTGGGTCCCTTCCCTGAACTGGGGAGAGAGGGCAGGGCCCCCTTCACCCGGTGGGACAGGACCGGATCTTATCCACCAGCCATCCCCTCGTCCCTTCCCTCGCCCTTGCATCCCGCTCCGAAGGGACAGCTCGGGAAGGACCCCGCTCCATCTTGCCGTGCTGCGTGGCCACGTGCCCCTGGTGCGGCTCTTGCTGCAGCGTGGGGCACCGGTGGGAGCCACGGACCACGCGGGGCGCACGCCACTGCACGAGGCCTCCTGGCATGGGCACTCCCATGTGGCCGAGCTGCTGCTGCGTCGCGGAGCCCCGACGGCGGCGCGTTCCGGGGCCGGCCTCATGCCGCTGCACTGTGCGGCTGCGCTGGGACGCACGCTGCTGACTGGGCTCCTGCTGGGTGCGCCAGGCCCCGGCCCGGAGGCAGCAGACGCTCGCGGCTGGACGGCGGCTCACTGGGCCGCCGCGGGTGGCTGGCTGTCGGTACTGGAGCTGCTGGTGGCAGGGGGCGGCGCGGGCCTGGATGGCGCCCTGCTGGTGGCGGCCGCGGCGGGGCGCACAGCGGCACTGCGCCTGCTCTTGGACTATGGCGCGCGGGTGGACGCCCGGGACGGCACGGGAGCCACCGCGCTCAGCGTCGTCGCTGATTTGGGGCGCCAGCAGGTACGTCCCCGCCTAACAACCCCCGCCCCACCGTGATGGGGAGGTTGCAGGGAAGTGTCCTTCGCCCCAGGAGCTGCGCTGTCCACCGCAGGTGTGCGGGTTGCACCGGCAGAGCGGCCCCTGCGGGCAGGCGGAGGCGGAGCTGGGCGGGCAGCAGCCTTGACTGTGCTCCAGGTGTGAGACGTCTCCGGGAAGCCTAGGGAGCGGGCCTGGCTGGGCATCCAGGTTTACTCTGGTGACCCGTTGCAACGAACGTCTACTGAGCCCCAGGCGTGCGCTTGGGTCCAGTCAGCCGCCAGACAGCAGGACGGCCGGCAGGGGGCTTCTAGTCTTGGGTTCGGTCTGAGAACGACGGCGGGATAAGTGGTAGTCTAAGCCAGGGGCGTCAAACTCATTCTCCCCGGGGGGGCCACAACAGCCTCGCGGTTGCCTTCAAAGGGCCGAAATAATTTTAGGACGTTATAAATGTAACTGCTCCTTAACTGCTCAGAAATTGAAATTACACTCGGCCCTTTGAAGGCAACCGCGAGGCTGTTGTGGCCCCCCCGGGGAGAATGAGTTTGACGCCCCTGCTAAGCAGAGCCCCGCCCAGAGCGCTGTAGGCTCATTTACCAAATGGGGACGCAGTGTTGAGAGAGAGAGGCGGTTAGGTGACACGCACCAGGTGAGGTCTGGGTTAGGCCAGTGAGGTCTGGGTTAGGCCAGTGGCACAGCGACCCCAGCCCCTCATCCTCCTGGGCCCGGGCTGGCCCCTGCCTCGCCTCCTTTTCCAGGACCTGGAGGTGCTGCTTGACCACGGGGCGGACCCGCGCCTCCGGGACAGGCACGGACGCGCTGCACTCCACAGGGCGGCCGCCAGGGGGCACCTGCCTGCCGTCCAGCTGCTGGCAGCCTGGGGAGCAGAGGTGGATGCTCAAGACACTTTGGGCCTCACCCCTCTGCACCATGCTGCTCGGGGAGGCCACGCAGAAGTCGCCAGCCACCTCCTGGACAGCGGTGCACAGGTCAACGCTACTGGCTGGCTCCACCGGACACCCCTGCACCTCGCTGTGGAGCGTGGCCATGGCCCCACCGCAGAGCTGTTGCTGAGCCGGGGTGCCAGACCCACCGTAGGCACACTGTGGGGTGAGGTGCCTCAGGACCTGGTGTCCAAGGGGGACCTGGCCCAGGCCCGGCCCACTCCTGGCAGGGAGCAGAATGACTGCTAGGGGTATACAGCCCCATGGGCCTGAGCCTGCCTGGTCAGCACTGGACGGAAGGCTCCTCAGTCCCACGGCACTGGTCCTGTACCTTGTTCTGCCCTTCTGGGCTTAAGCCACGGGTGATGTGGCTCGGAGAACGGCCTAGCTGAGAGGTTCCTGCGGGAAGAGGGGCAGACAGTGGCTTGAGCCCCAGGAATGGGTCCATGGCCTGGCTTGGGACAGCAGTGCATCACCTGTGCGGCTCTGGCCTTCCCCACAATCTTCGGCAGAGAAACTGCCACGGCCTCGTATTTGACCAAGACCTGGTGGTCTCGCTTTGTCTGTCCACCACGGGGGTGTTGCCCTCAGCTGCTCTCTCTGTACATGGGGGAGTTCTGTGTTTTCTTAGACTTGACATTTGTTTACTTATAGCCATTAACTACAGGGCTGAACCCCGGGGCCACAGTTGTCTACAGCTCCCCTGTGACCCAGGGCTCACACGCCCTGCTGATAGTGCCCACCCTAAATTCCCAGGGCCAGGTGCCACAGGCCAGACAGCCGGCTGATGCAGGGAGGGCTCCGGCATTATCCAGCCAGCCAATCCCAAACAGTTCCCCTGCCTTAGGGAGCTCCAGGAACTGCACTAACTAGAGCTTTTCACCACTCCTGCCTCCTCACTGATACTTGTCCCTCTGTGGCCCAGCAGGGCCTGGCATGTCCCCTCCTCTTGGGAAATGTAATAAAATCTGCTTTCCATGGCTTGTATCCCCCTGTTGTCGCTTGGCCAACCGCCAAGATGAAAGCCCCAGTACAGCTGAAACAGTTATCCTGGCTGCTATGTGTGGCTCAGTGGACTGAGTACCAGTCTCTGAACCCAGAGGTCACAGGTTTGATTCCCAGTCAGGGCACGTGCCTGGGTTTCCAGCCAAGTCTCCAGTTGGGGGAGCTCAGGAGGCAACCGAGCACATTGACATTTCTCTCCCACTCTTTCTCCTTTCCCCTCTCTAAAAATAAATAAAATCATTAAAAAAGAGAGAAAGAGAATATCCTTGTTCTTAGGAAACACACAGTGTAGTATTCAGGCTTCTCCAACTTCCTTTCAAATGGTCCAGAAAAACTCCACTGATGTGTTTACGAACATTTATTTACAGGCCCAGTTGGTGTGGCTCAGTGGACTGAGCAAGGGCCTGTGAACCACAAGACTAGGTTGCAGGCCAGGTCCCCAGTTGGGGGTGCACCGTAGGCAATCCCTTCTCTTTTTCTTCTCTCTTCTCCTGTCTATAAACAAACAAACAATAAAATCTTTAAAAACAATTCTAGAGAATGATTTCAAACGCAGCAAAATGTAAACGGTTGATACATTCGGGGAAAGCATATTGGAAACTTCCTTCAACCAGAGTTGCAAGAATTTAAAATCGTATCTAAACAAAACAAATCGTTACCAAAAAATTGCACTTACTTTGTGCCCCCCTTATCATATTTTATTGTGGTAAAACAGACAAAATATAAAATTTACTGGTTTAAGCATTTTAAAGGGTCCCATTCGGTGGCATTTGGGGCTTCCACAGCGTTATGCAACCTCCAACACTATCCAGTTGCAGACGTCATCACCCCCAAAAAACCCTGCCCGTTGGCAGCCTCTCTCCCCGCCGTCTCCGTGGGCTCGGTGTCGGTGAATCCGCCTAGTCTGGGCACTTCGTGGGACGCAAGCGCACACAATACGTGGTCTCTGCACCCTGCGGGACGCAGTCCGGGATCACTCAGCGGCGGCCTGCATTGGTCCTTTAATCTCCGCACGGCACTCGGCGGCCCACGTTCTGCAGACGCTCTAGCGTTTACTTCCACACCGCCGGGGTCGGTCGCCTTCCACCCCACGCCCCCGTCAGGGTTGCGCCGCGCACGAGCATGCGCAAGATCGCGGGGCCGCAGCTGGGCGGGGGCAAACGCGCGATGCCCCAGAAGTCCCGGGGTGGGGGGGGCCGCTGACCCGGAAGCGCTGGTGCGGCGCGGCGCGTGCGTCTTCGAACGGATACTCCAGCCCGGGGCGCCATGGTCTTCCTCGGCGCGCCGCTCTGGCTGCGGAGCCGCGTCACCGACCGCTACTGGCGGGTCCAGGAGGTGCTGAAGCATGCGCGGGTGAGTTGTCCCCGCACGCCCCGAGCCCCTCGGCGCGCCCCGAGCGTCCGCCGGCCTCGCCAACAGCCCTCCTTTCCCGTTTCTTGACCCAGCATTTCAGGGGAAGGAAGAACCGCTGCTACCGGCTGGCCGTCCGGGCTGTGATAAGAGCGTTTGTCAAGTGCACGAAAGCTCGGAGACTGAAGAGGAGGAACTTGAGGACGGTGAGTCTCATCCCGAGGGTCCCTGAGTCGCGCCGTCCCGCGGCCCGGGAGCCGTGCCACCGCGGGCTGAGGGGCTGGCCGGCGGCCCTCCACTCCCGCAGGGGCTGCCGACGTATTTGAAGCCAAGCCCTGCATCTCGAGATGGTCGGTTTCGCCGCCTTCCCGCCGCCCAGGCGGAAACCTCAGCACTATATTCAGGGCCTTTGTTTCTCCTGTTCTCATACCCCATACCCCAAAGACCGGCAGCAACCCGGTGACCGGGGCCCCGCGTTCTCATCGCCACCGCAGGACGCCCCTCGCTAGCGCCCCCGCTCCGCCCAACCACCCCGCTGTGTCTGCTGCTTGCGCTCCCGTCCCACTCGTGAGAAAGGCGAGCCCACCCGACCTGGTTACTCGGACCTTGTCCGCGGCCCTGCTCCCTCCCACGCAGCTGGTTGGGGATTTCTGCAGAGCACCACCTGCCCCGGTCGGCACATGTCGGGCTTTGGTGACCTCAGCATCCACTGCCCCTCGATTTCCTGGGTGGTGGTTTGTGGCTCGTCCCCCACCTCCACCAGAATGTCGATTCCCCGAGGGATCTTTCTGCTGTTGCATGCTGTGACCCTGGGTCTGGATCAGCTACGCTCTATAGATACTGGTCGAGTGAGTGTGTTTGTGGGAGGGTGCGTAATTCTGACCCTTTAAATCAGATTTGTGTTGGTAAGGGTCCCAGGATCAGGGATCACGGATCAGGGTCCCAGCGCAGTGAACTGTCCCTCTGAGGGTAGAATGTGGGTGGACGTGGGTGGTCCTTGTACTGTTGTTTGTGTCTCTGAGGGTAGAGGCCATGCCGTCCCTGGCCCCCCAACCCTGCTGTGCTCTGTCCCAGGGTGCTGTGCAGAGGTGTGAGCAGGGCCTGGGGGCCGGAGCAGAGGATCCTGGGGTGGGAACTTGTAGAGATGCAGATTTCCAGACCCTGCTTGCACCCACTGAAGCAGAGGTGCTGGAGGTGAGGTGGGGCCCAGCAGTGTTTTAACAAACCCGTGGGTGATTCCGATGCGTGATCAAATGTGAGATCTTTCTCGGCCCACCCCCTGCCCTGGCACACCCTGCTGCTTGCCCCTCCTCAGTCAGGCCCTGCTCTCTCCAGCTGTTCTCCCTCCATTGCTTCATCCCATGTGGTGGCGCTCGCCTCAGTGGGTGCCGGCATTCCCTACGTGGATCCTCTCCACACTCTGAGCGCATCTGCTACAGTCCAGTTCCTCTCTGCTCTCTGTGGCTGTAGGTGGGTTATGCATCCACTTCACGGCACGCCAGTGCCCGCCTTACTGAGAGAGGAGCTGGTGTTTGGATGAGGAGCACCAGCCATTGCTCTCTGCTGTTTGCATTACAAGCTTGTTTGTCTGAAAAGAAAGCACTGATTTTTCTATTAATTTTTTTTAAAAAGATTTTATTTATTTATCTTTAGAGGGGGAGAGAGGGAGAGAAACATCAATGTATGGTTGTGTCTTGTGCGTTCCTTGCTGGGAACTGGCCTGCAAACCAGGCATGTGCCCTGACTGGGAATTGAACCGCGATCCTTTGGTTCATGAGCCTATGCTCAATCCACTGAGGTACACCAGTCAGGGCTATTTACTTGTCTTTAAAAAAAAACATTAATGTGTAGTTACCTCTGGCATGCCCCCTACTGGGCACCTGGCCCGACTGGGAATCGGACTGATGACATTTAGTTTGCAAGTTCTCAGTCCACTGAGCCACACCAGCCAGGGCTTCTCTTTGCTTTTATAAAACCCTCTAGTTCTGTGTTGGGCTGTGTGGGTGTATCATCTCATTAGTTTTTAGGCATCTCAATGTTTTGTTTCAGCTCTGGATTAATCGGATCACAGCTGCCTCCCAGGAGCATGGCCTAAAGTACCCAGTGTTCGTTTCCAATTTAATTAAGGTATGGTTGAGGGTGTGGTCCTGTCTAGATACTGAATGGGTGCCTGTGGGTGTGGCCCCACTATGCAACGGCGCAGCGTTGGCACCTGAACACTGCTTCCGTTCTCTGGGTGGGTTCCTGCAGGTTCCAGGACCCCCCATACTAGCTGTGCCCGTGCCTGCTGGTGGAAGAGTTGGAAGTGGGCCAATGGTACACCAGCCCTGGTGTTTCCCCACCAAGGGGAAAAGGTAGAAAAACACGGCTGTAACTTTCATTTCAAAGTTCTGACTGCAAATGAGTTCTGACTCGGCAGCAGGTGAAGTGGAAACTCACACAGTTAAAAAGGAGGGGGGTGTTGGAGGCAGCAAACAAGTGTCACGAAGCCCCAGCGACTATTTTGTCTAGTGATTATGCTGTTCCAGGGGGTGGGTTGTGTTTCTGCCTCATCCCAGTCCCTGGTTTTGGCACTTGACAGAGACCCTTGGCGTCCTGCTGGGGACCTGAGGCCTACAGAGAAGGGCTTTGCCCAGGGCACACAGGCCCCGGGCGGTGGGTGGGGCAGGCTCCCTTCCCGTGTGGCCTCGTGGAGACCCTCCCAGCTCTGCACCTCAGTTTTCTGACGTCACCTCCAGTTTTGCTCATCAGACTACTTGGATTGGCTTTCGTGGGAATTGGGAGTGCCTGGTTTTCATCCCTGCCCCCTCCGCTTGTGTCTTGCTTCATTCTCTGTCAATGGAAATGGTCATTTCCTCTCCTGAACTGACTTCAAGGGTCACCCCAGGCCCTCTGGCGTAGTTCTGCCTCAGTGGTGACTGTGACCCTAAACAGGGTCCTTGGTTTCCTGGCACCAGGACTGGATGCCCGCCTCCTCTCGAGTCACCTCCTTGTCCATATTCATCCTCCAGTTCCGTGTGCAAGATTAACTGCTCCTCCCCATCCCCCGCCCCACCAGGGCCCTCCCCAGACAGATGCTGTGTCCTTCGAGGGCAGGGCCAGCCCTGGAGCCCAGCTTGTGTGCACACACGCCCAGTGGGACTGGGGGCTCCGCGGCGTTCTCTCCTGCTGTGGTTCGGATTCTTACTCGGGCTCTACCTCTCTCCTCAGTGCCAGGTGGAGCTCAACAGGAAGGTGCTGGCCGACCTAGCCATCTACGAACCAAAGACTTTTAAATCCTTGGCTGCTTTGGCCAAAAGGAGGGGGCAGGAAGGATTTGCTGCCGCCTTGGGGGACGGGAAGGAGCCTGAAGGTATATTTTCCAGAGTGGCACAGTACCGTTGAGAGGACCCCTGCCCTCTCTGGCCGAGTGTCTTAGGAAAAGGCTTTCCCCTCAGTGATTGTAACTCAGAAAGGGGCCAAGAATCATTTGCCGGAGTGTGCTGGGTTTGATTTGCATGGTTCTAATTTCCACTTCAGTAACAGGTACGAGGGAGAAGCACCGTTTGCCCTCCTCAGGACAGGCCCGCGGCACTGCATGTTAACAGGCTGTGCTGTGAATAAAGCTCGTGTGGTGATCGGTGTTTTGAGCTGTGTTCTCTGGCATCGGGTGAATGTGGAGGCGGCTGCTGGGGGGTCACCTGCATCTGTGCCTTCCTGTTGGGACCTCAGACCCTCTCCTGCGAGGGGCTGTTTGCACTAGGGTGCTCAGCTCTGTCCCGGGCTCTCCTTGGAGCTGTGGGTGCCTGTCTACACCCACAGACCTGTGCTCCCCGTCCCCCCAGCCTTTCCAGCAGAGCCCCGTGGCTCAGCTCTTCAGCTGTTCTGCACACAGGCCTGTTTCCCTGCTCTCCCCTCCCTCCTCAGCCCAGGAGGGGGTGACAGGCTGGTGACCATTAGATCACCAGGTACTCAACTGAGCTCAGAGTCCAGCCCAGGAGTAAGTTCCTTGTGCCGACCTCGCAGCAGCTGTGCTGGCCCTACACTTCCTCCCTCTCCCCTGCTCTGACCACTGCCACCCAGAGAACATGGAAGCTGTGCCCCAGCCTGCTCAGGGTCAGCACCTCTCTCTGCCCTCTCACCCATCTTCTGTCCTGTGAACCCCTTCCACCTGTGGAGCTGTCCTTCCTCCCAGCCCTCTCTGGTCTCTGCCCTAGCCTCCTCACTGGCTCTGCAGTTATTCCCAATGGCTCTCACCAAAGCTGTCCCCTGGGGCCAAACCCAGTAGATAACTGTCAGCCCTTGAACTCCAAGGACCATACACGTCTTTCTACTTTCTCACTGCCCCCGCCAGGGAAGCTCTGGAGGCTCAGTAGTGCCTTCACTGCTGGCCATGCACATCCCTGTTCCCCAACTCACCGCTCCCCTGCTGGGTCCTGTGGTGGCACTGTCCTCCATCCATGCCCTGGAGGTCCTTCTGGGAACCTGCCTTGGATGGATGCTCACCTCCCACCCCATGCAGAGCCAGCCAGGCCCTGGGACCTGCTGCCTGGTGATCTTCTGAGTTTGTTCATTTTTCCGCATCCTCACTGTGGATTAACATCTCTTCTGGCTCCAGTCACTGCACTGCCCCCAAAGAGACCCACTCCTGGCCCTTGTCACCGTGTGCAATGATGGCCACTAGACCGGAAACACTTGGAGGCCTGGGGGGGAGCCTTGCTCACTTTTCTGTTGCACTGGTGCAGTATCTGGCTCTGTACATGGGTCTCGGTGCATGTGCCCCTTAGTGAGGGCCTACTGCTTGGGCAACAGGGTTGAGGAACCAGCCCTTCGGGGTGTGTTGTGAGCACCACACTCTGCCCTGGAGCAGCTTCATCTCAGTAAAGGATAATGGAGGAATGGCAGACAACTGTGGCTCCTTCCCCAGCTCCACAGCCTGGCCCTGACAGGCTAGAGCCACCCACTTTCCCCTTGCCTCTGGCCAGTCTGGCCAGGTGCCGCTCAGGAGAGAGATAAGCAGCCCAGGCAGAGCCAAGATGAAGTTTGCTGGGGTTTACAGACAAGAAATTCCTCCCTCTCCGCCACTAGTCCTGTTGAACATTTGGGTTCACCCAGCAGATGACCAATACCACGTCTGCTCTTCTGCTTCAGATGCGAGAGCAGCGTACTGTCAGGTGCCTTGGATCCCCCGAGACGGGCGGGCAGTAAACCTGAGACCATCTGATGCGACAGAATTGTGGAAGGTCCGCAGAGCCCATAGGGGTTCACAAATGTACAAACACCTCGTGGGCTCCCGCTGCGTGTAGGATGGAGTCCAAGCCCCTTGCCCCAGCTACTGGGCTGGCCTGGCCTGGCCTAGCCCCTACCCCTGACTTCTGCAGGAACCCATCCACGCCTTTCCTCATGCTGCCATGAACTTTATAGAAGCTTCGAATTAAATGTGCCCAGCTACCACTCTTCCCTGTCGACTCAGTAATGTCTTACCCTTTTTGAAGTTTTATTTACTTATTTTTACACAGAGGAGAGTGGAGGGAGAAAGAGAAACACAATGTGTGGTTGTCTTTCCCGCATCCCCTACTGGGGACCAGGCCCGCAATCCAGGCGTGTGCCTGGACTGGGAATTTGACCGGCAACTCTCTGGTTCACAGGCCAGCGCTTAATCCACGGAGCCACAGCAGCCAGGGCTGGTTTGTCTTTTTTTAAACGCTTTTTAGTATTTCTTTTGGACTCTATTTTGAAGAGAAGGACTTTAGTGATCTGGTATTAATATTTGTATCCCCAAACCTGGATTCACACTAAAAACTGGAGACAAATGACCACACCAGCTGCCACGTGTTGATAGAAGCAAACGGGGGACAAAAACAGCCCCCTAAATACATCCTGAATAAAGCCCAGAAAACTTCAGAACAAACCCGCAGAAGCTCAGGTCCAGGAGAATAACACCCTTTAGCTCCCGAGCCATGGAGAAACACAGGAAACTGGGAGGGCTCTGTGGGCGCCACACCTGTTTGCTCACCAGCCCCGGAGCCGTGGGGGTCTTCTCTGGGATGAGCCGCAAATGTGGCGGAAGGTGATGCCGAGGGCCACCATGCGGGGGTTTCTGCCCTGAGAAAAGTGGAGAAAATACTGGAGAGAGCGGAACGGAAGAGGAAGTTAAGGGTCGGGGCACTCATCCCCAAGGTGGTCGGTCGGGACCCCGGCCGACCGTGCAGTGCTCCCCGGGTGACACGGGTGTGAGAGCTCCTCCCATACGCCCTCTCCGGATTAACCTTTCTGTCCTAAACATCACCACTCTCAAACACCTCCCAGGGGCCCTCCGAGGCCCTACCCCTTCACCCAAGCCCCGGACCATCGGGCTCCCACCAGACCCCTGGGACGCAATCCAGCAGTGGAAAGCCAGCCGCCGAACCCTGAGAGCGCCCTGGTAGAGGGGTCGTCCGGCCTAGTCACAGCGTCTGAGGCCCGGATCCTTACTCACGTGCCTGCAGGCTGCCCGCAGGCACCTTCGGGAAAAGCCGGACTCCAAGAAGCCTTCGGGCTGCAGTGCGGAACTCGCAAGATCCTGACTCTGTGAAGGTGCAGCTACACCGGAGTGATGGGGGAAAACACCTGAACCTAGTGCTTCCGGGTTGAGGCCCAGACGGTGGCCTCTCCGGGTTGCCGCGGAGCCCCCTGGGTAACGAGCCAAAACCCCCGCCCGCCCTTGGTTCTGGCGTCTTCCGCGACACTGACGGGCAGGCCTCTTAGCCAATAGTAGCAAGGAGCTGCCAGGCCGCTCGTCGGTCGAACCATTGACCTGCGGCGGGGCGGGGCGATCGCGGCTGTAGAACGTCGCGAGGAGCCGCCCTGCCGGGAAGGAGCCCGAAGAGGAGTCAGCGGCACAAAATGGCGGCGGCGGCGGCTGCGACGGCCGTGGCAGGAGCCCCGGGGCCAGCGGCTCCCGCAGCAGCCGCCGGGACTCCAGGCTCGGGAAACACGGCCCCGGGGTCGCAAGGGGTGCTGATCGGGGACCGGCTGTACTCCGGGGTGCTCATAACCTTGGAGAACTGCCTCCTGCCGGACGACAAGCTCCGCTTCACGCCGTCCATGTCAAGTGGTCTTGACCCCGACACGGAGACGGACCTCCGCGTGGTGGGATGTGAGCTCATCCAGGCGGCCGGTATCCTGCTCCGTCTGCCGCAGGTGAGGGCGCAGCCGGGGGCCTCGGGCGAGATAACCGCCGCGCCGGCGCAGGGGTGGGCGGCTGGGCCCTTTGTTGGTGGTAGGGCCCGCCCGGCTCTGTCCCCGCCCAGGCCCGAGCCCAGCGCTTCACGGTACCCGGCCCGCTACAGGTGGTGAGGGAGGCGACGCCGTGGACGCGAAGGCTCTCTGTGGACGTGGAAGACTTGTCCTTAAAAACAACAACAACAAACTCTGTTAGAGCTCCGCGAAGCCCCCGAGTTGTGCGCGTTTAATGCGAGGGCCATCTTCGTTTGTTCTAGGTGGCTATGGCTACTGGGCAGGTGTTGTTCCAGCGGTTCTTTTACACCAAGTCCTTTGTGAAGCATTCCATGGAGGTGAGAGGTTCTGCCTGGGCTTCCTTCCCACAGAGATGTGTTGGAGGAAACCAGGCTGGCCCGATTACTCATCGGGCCCAGTTCCTGCCTTTCTGGGCAGAGCGCTGCCCCTAGGCCTTGTTGGGAGCCGGTAGTGTTGGCCGGGTGGGCTCTCTCCCTGCACCTGCCCTTTGCCCTGGGAGCTGTTGGAGGCCGTCCGCCCCGGAACAAACCCGTGTGTCGCGATGCTTATGTTTCAGCAAGTATCGATGGCCTGTGTTCACCTGGCCTCCAAAATAGAAGAGGCGCCGAGGCGGATCCGGGACGTCATGAACGTGTTTCACCGCCTTCGGCAGCTGAGAGAGAAGAAGTGAGTCTACCTTGCAGCTGTCACGAGTGTCTGTCTCTTTTTGCGGGACGGTGTTATTAAGTGATGTTGGCATTTCTGGGGCAAGATTCAGGACGTGAGATTTTTAAACATGTGTGCGCCCAGGGGTCCACACGGTGCTGTTGAGCGTGTGCAGGGACCACAGCCAGGTTCTGCAGCCACAGTTTTCTGGCGCTGGTCTCTGAAAGCTCTGGAGCAGGGCTCCCTCTTGGCCCTGTGATGTTTGGGGTTGGTGGAGTCTTGGTTGTGGGGGTGTCCTGCTCCTCACAGGTGGTCGGTAGCTTCCTGGGCCGCTGGGCAATAGATGCGATGAACTGCTGCTCCTTCTGTGGTGGTGACAGAGCCACCTGCGGCGGACGGGCCAGTGGACCCAGGTGGAATGGTTGCCCTGGGTTGGGGACCGCTGTCCGGACCTCATTCCAGACTGGGTGCCTCTGACACGGGTGGACATGCTGTGGGAGACAAGGCTTCGGCCATCGGAAGTTTGGTCCTCTGGTTCTCACCCCTCTGCACGCGCCCTCGAACGGCGGCCAGAGCACGTTCATTGCTTGTGCTCGGTGGCGTCTGCGGTGCTGTGTCTGTGTGAGGAAAGGGGAGGCCACTCCAGGAGGGGACACGGAGGTCCGCGTTGGGGTCGGGTGAAGACTCTGCTTGAAGGAAAGAAGGGGAGATGCTCGCCACACCGGCTGTTTCTAGCGGACCCTTGGCACCAGGGACCATTGGGATGGGAGCAAGTGGTGGTATTTGACCACGGGCCATGTCCCCATAGGAAACCTGCGCCTCTGGTGCTGGATCAAGATTACGTGAACTTGAAGAACCAGATCATAAAGGCGGAAAGACGGGTCCTCAAAGAGCTGGGTTTCTGCGTCCACGTGAAGCACCCTCACAAGGTGCGTATGGGGCCCTGCTGCCCCGCGGGCCCCCCTTGGTCCTCACCCAGGTGGAGAGCTGGCAGGAGGACTAACTCTGTCCCTGCCATGGCTTCCAGTTTACACCCAGGTCCTGAACGCACTCTTCACTTGTTAGCTTTCTGCCTCAGCTGTTAGTATTAGTAGTAGGTTTTCAAGAGCCTTGAGAGTGGCATCTGACAAGTCTGAATATTTGAAAAGAGTGGTGAGCTTGTAAAGATGGAACCTGTCAGTTTACATTGCTTTTTTTCAACAGCCCATTCTCTAAAGTTGCTTTAGTAATGGCCTCATTTTCTCTTAGAGTTGAAAGAATCCTAAACCCTTTTCTTGGGAAAGTGGTGAAGCGGCTGAAGGAGCCCTGGGCTCCTTCAGAGAGGGGCTGCTGTTGGCATCTGTGCTCTTTCCCCTCTTACTGCCGGGTTTCCTCACACCATTTCTCTTGCTTACTTGACTTCCTGGCTTAATGCAGAACCTCAGTAGATTACTCAGTGCAGGTTTAAAAGCTTTTCTCCATTTGCTGGAAGTATTTTCATGGTGTTTTGTGTGAGGTGGTGACCAGGTACCAAGCTGTTGAGGGCATACTGATCTCACTGGTGACAATGTGTGGGAGACGGGGCCTTGCCTGGGGGTGCAGCCTGGGCCCCAAGCTTCCCCTGCCCGGCTGCAGAGGCAGGAAGCAGGCACATCAGCAAAAACCCCTCCGGCTGAGCAGCACACCAGGCCTCTGACCAGGAGCCACCCTGAGATCTAGCTCTATTTGCTGCATGGACGCCCTCGAGATCTGAGTTCTGGGTCCCCACGATTCCTGGTAATAACTGCCTGACCCATATCTTCCAGATAATCGTTATGTACCTTCAGGTGTTAGAGTGTGAGCGTAACCAACACCTGGTCCAGACCTCATGGTGAGTTGGCTTCCCTTGTTCCGTGGGGCCCACCAGGGCAGTGCAGGAGTGTTGGTTTAAGGCGCGTGGGCAGTGGGTAGTCAGTCCCATGACGAGGTTGTGGGCTGTCCGAGTGCCGGTGTTCCCGCCACGTAAGCCCAGCCCCGCCTCCCCAATGTCAGGCACTGGTGTGACGGTAAGGTGGCCCACACCCTCCCCGACCCTGGAGAGCAGGCAGTGGGCTTCCGGGGGGTGGGGGTGGCGGACAGCTGAGTTTGGCTATGGTTCTGGGGCTGATTTTAATGTCTGCTAGAAATGCAGCCTGAAGTAACAGTTCAGTGCTGCGTGCTTTGTGAGTTTTCCCCCGAGTAAAGTCTGTAAGGGTCATGTTTTTGCTGCCTGAATTGTCTGGTGCTATGTCTGATAGAGAACCTATTTTGACTTTTCTTTTCTGTACTCTTTCAATCAAAGGGTAGCCTCTGAGGGTAAGTGACTAAGACTTCTCCTCTACTGTCCACGCGCTTCGGTGCAGGGACAGCGGCCGTCCTCAGCCACTGCGTGCAGGCTCTCCGCCGAAGGCCGGCCCTAGATGGTGGTATGCTCACGGTAGTCTAGTGCTGGCCCGCTGCTGCTGTGGTTCTGGCGGTCGCGCTGCTCGTTAACCTCTGTCGTGCTTTGGTAATCGTACTGACTAGACGGGTAACTGTCTGGACTTGGAGTTTTTGTCCCTTTAAACTGCTGTACCTACCTGTGCAATAAAGATGCAACACCTTTCTTTGACAAAAAACTGTTCCGGAAAGCTGTCAGGCTGGCTGATGGGGTGGAGGCTTCAGTTTGGGGTTTCAGCATTTCTTCTGGAAGTCCGGCTTTTTCCAGCGCCTGAGTGTGGCGCCCGGTGAAAGGTTTGCATCTTTAAGCTCCTCCGGGGACATGTTTACGTTGTAACATTTCATATGTAGCAATAAGTTTAAATGTATTTTTTCAGGACTTTGTTTTGTTTTTGGTACTTTAAAAGTTAAGGGATTAATATTATCACTATTTGAATACTGGAATTTTATTATTAGAACTGAAATGTTTATAAAATGTTGAATTGTTCACTTGCAATGCTCTGGTTTGCGTGGCCTTGGTGCCATCCCTCAGCCTTGTTCTGGGTTCCCTCCTGGTGCCTGGAGCAAGAGCTGCCAGAGCCAGGGCCGCCTGTCGGCGTGTCTAGAATGTAATCAGTGTGTCTAGAATGTAATCGCTGTCTGNCCCCCCCCCCGCCCCGGGGCTTAGGAGCAATGAGCTGGGGTGGGGGTGGGGCTGGATCAGTCAAATCCCAGCAGGATTTGGCCCCCCTGTGGGCACAGCCTGACACTGGTATTGGGGTGTGTTGGGAGCAGTGACTCTATGACCTGTTTAGCTGTTTTCTCATGCTCTGTGTGTGCAGTATTGATAAAGTTTAACATGAGATCTGATTATGGTCTGTTAAAATCTTAGAGAAATATATATAAAGGAAAATGTTAAATGTAGCCTATTTTAAAATTCTTTGAACTTTGGAAAAATGCAAATGTTTTGTATTTCTCTATTTCCTAAAGTATGATAAAGTTTTTAAATGTACTGATTTGTGCTGAAACTTGTAGTATTTTGTTGCTGTTGTTTGATTTCATGAATGTTCATTTTAAGACTTCTTGTTGCAATGGGACAGTTTGGAAGCGGGTCTTGGCTAAGCCTGAGAAGAGGACTGCTCTCTGGGCGCTGAGCCCCTGCACAGTGTTCCCGGGCTCCCAGGCGTCCCCCTCCCACGGCTCCCTGTGGAAGGAGAAGAGCCGGGCGGCCTCGAAGGAAGGAACGCCTCGAAGGAAGAGGAACGCGAGGACGGCTGGTCTCAGAAGAGCCTCGCGGCATCTTGCTCGGCAGCCCATTGAGTTTGCATGTTTCTCTGCACTACGGATTCTGAGCGTTGAGCTCTCTCTAACCCAGTGCTTTCTCGCCCCTCCAGTCTTCTTTCTGAGGCATTGTGCTTTGCATGAGAGCAGGCCAGAGTTAAGAGGGAAAAGTAAAGTTAAAGTTGGTTCTCTTTCAT
The DNA here is from genome assembly GCF_014824575.4 of Sturnira hondurensis. Classification (NCBI taxonomy): domain Eukaryota; kingdom Metazoa; phylum Chordata; class Mammalia; order Chiroptera; family Phyllostomidae; genus Sturnira; species Sturnira hondurensis. The sequence goes on from NW_028086562.1 coordinate 4,465,579, forward strand.
AGCAACATGGATTGTCTGACATTCAGCCAGCTTAAAAAGCAGTCAGCACATTGGTCCCTAACCTGAGGGTCGCAGGCCTGCGTAGCCCCAGCCCCAGCAGTAGCTCCCTAGAGGAGCAGTGGCCGCCCCGGAGGGTGCAGACGGGCGTCGGGGTTGCAGGGCTTTGCAGTCCCTCCTGCGTTTGCTTTCAGGAACTACATGAACGACAGCCTCCGCACAGACGTGTTCGTGAGGTTCCAGCCAGAGAGCATCGCCTGTGCCTGCATTTACCTCGCTGCCCGGACGCTGGAGGTCAGTGCTGCACTGCCGTGGGCGTCTAGGCTGGCCCTGTCTCCAGCCTCTGGGACTCTCATGGCGTGTTCTTCACTGTGCTTGTTGGTGCCAATAAGAAGCCTCCGTGGTGACCAGCAGGCTTGTGCTTCGTGCACTAAGAGCCTCGTCCACGAGGACGAGCGTAACGTTGTTGGTGTTTGTGTTTACAGATCCCTCTGCCCAACCGTCCCCATTGGTTTCTTTTGTTTGGAGCAAGTGAGGACCAGATTCAAGAAATCTGCCTAAAGATCTTGCAGCTGTATACTAGGAAAAAGGTGGTCCTGGCTTTTCTTTCTCACGTAAAAGACATTCGTATTTGGCCAGAAGCATCTGTTTCTCAACAGGTGGGTTTCGGCTTTTCTAGGTTGATCTGACTTACCTGGAAGGTGAGGTGGAGAAGAGAAAGCACGCCATGGAAGAGGCAAAGGCACAAGCCAGGGGCCTGCTGCCGGGTGGCACCCAGGCCCTGGACGGCACCTCGGGGTTCTCGCCTGCCCCCAAGCCTGGTGAGTCTCTCCCCTGTGGGGCCAATCCCCTTCCTCCAGACCTGTCTGAGCACCACAGGCCCTGGAGCACCAGCAGACACCACGTGCCCTTCGAAATGGGACGGGGCTCCTGAAGCAGTGTGCTTTCACCTTTCGTTGATGTCTATCAGCAGGGCAGTGGGCGGGCTTTCCAAAGTGCTTTTGCTCGCCCAGCCTGCCCAGTTGTGTAGACCGGGAGTCGGCAGGACACCTGCCACCAGCCCTGAGGTGGCCTTCTGCATTTTTTCCGTGTGCGTGTAGGCACTGCGTCCCAGGTTGGGAGCAGGCGGCCACGGTGAATCCCGTGGGAGTGGCGCTGTCTTGCTCTGCTAACCTACTTTGTAGCGTCATTTCTGACGGCCAGGTTTTAACTTCTTGTTTGTGGTTCTAGCGGAATCTCCCAAAGAAGGTAAAGGGAACAAGGCTTCCCCACTCTCTGCAAAGAACGCCAAGAGGAAAACGGAGGGTGTGAAGAAAGCCAAGGCCGACAGCCCAGTGAATGGGTGAGTGCCTGAGTGTCCCAGGGGCCGTGGGGGTTGGTGGAGCTCAGGCCTGTAACTGCTGCTCTCTTCTCAGTTTGCCAAAGGCGCGAGGCAGTGGGAGTCGGAGTGGGAGCCGTGAGCAGAGCTACTCAAGGTCCCCGTCCAGATCCGCGTCTCCTAAGAGGAGGTGTGTGCCTGGGGAGCCTCACGCTGGCGGGTGGGCACTTTCCCCGGGGTGCAGAGGCAAGGCAGCCGCCCCTCGGGCATGTGGGGCAGCTGGTCACCCAGTTACTCCACAGGAAAAGCGAGAGCGGCTCAACGTCTGGAGGGTCCAAGTCCCAGAGCCGTTCGCGCAGCCGGAGTGACTCACCACCGAGGCAGGCGCACCGCAACGCTCCCTACAAAGGCTCCAAGGTGAGGAGCTACCGCAAGTCCAAGGGCTGCAAGTGCCCCCCCCAGAAGCCACATGAGTCTCGGAGCCGAAGCTCCTCCCGCTCTCGGAGCCGCTCACGTGAGCGGGCAGACAGTTCTGGAAAGTACAAGAAGAAAAGTCATTACTACAGAGATCAGCGCCGGGAGCGCTCACGGTCTTACGAGCGAGCGGGTCGTCGCTACGAACGAGACCCCCCAGGTCACAGCAGGCGTCGGAGGTGAGGCTCGGGGGCCTGGCAGGCTGCCCTTCCACTTTGGCGTGACTCTTTTTGTAAATGGTTGTCGACCTCGGACCTTGTGATGAATTTGGAGATGGAATCGAGAGGTTGGCAAGGTGCCCTTCCGGTCGGCCCGAGCACGGTACCTGTCGGTGCCCGCCAGTGCCCGCCTTGGCGGCAGCCCTGCAGTGACAAGCTGCAGGGGGTTACGCACACCCCAGCGGTGCGGATCGGTGCTAACGACGGGCTTTCTTCACTCCCATACTGATTCTCAATCACGTTAAACCGAGAAGATGAGTTGTAGAACCTTTGCCTATATTAGGTTGTACTTATGTACATATTTTGCAGTTTCACAATGATAAAATGGCCTTAATAGCCCCTTTTTCTCTATCCACGTTGTAAATAAACGTGTTTAATACAAGTTAAAGCTATGTATGAAAACTCAGAACTTGGATTCTGTCAGCTTGAAACTTGTGTAGAGAATTCTGATTTTTAAAATGTGACGGTATTTAGATCTGTGTTTAAAGTCGTATATTTTTATCTGCAATGCTGAGTGCAGGCCACCAGCCAGCCCCTAAATAGAGGTTTCCTATATATGCATTTTGTGTGGGTGAATAAACACGACTCTCTCTACTCAGGACATGGGACGTTAAGGACTCTGTAATGTGTCCCGCTTGCTTGTTTGCGCGCAGCCCGCAGCACCCGTTCCAGGGCTCTGTCTGCGCTGCCGGCTGAGCCCTTTCGAGTTGTGTTCTGTGTGGAGCTCCTGTGTGCCCGCGCTCCTGTCAGAGGCTGGCAGGGGCCTTGACCGTCTGCACGTTCTGACAAAGGCTGCTTCCTGTGGGCAAGGAAGGGAAGGTTTGAAAAGTACGAAACGGTGTGCCCCCGAGAGACGCTGGGCTGCACACCCATGGCTATGTGTCAGGCTGGCACGGCCTGGAACGAGGCACTGGGAGCATCACCCTTGTCATTGCGCCCCTCAGAGTGGTGGCAGGTGAGTGGGCAGGCGTGGTGTTGGTGAGCAGACTGGGTGGGCCCTGGGGCCTTTTCCCACTCCTCGGTGGCCTGAGGATTGAGAGCTGTGGGCATCTGTCTTATGCCCACAGGGTTCTCCCAGACAGCACCTGTGCAGCGGGGGAGGCGCTGGGCACGGCCTTCCTGGTGCCCGTGAGCTTGGAGGCAGCTGTATGGAAGTCATACAGCCAAGGAATGGGAAAGCAGGGTCACCTGCTGGGGGCAGGCACACTTGGGACAAATCACAGAAGCCTGGGAGGCCTTGCAGCTGGCCGTTATGGGGCAGGCGCGTGCACAGACCTCCTCAGTTGAGCAGCCCTTCTGCAAGGGAGGGGCCGTGCCACTGGGTGACCTCAGAGGGAGAGCAAAGCATAGAGCCCATGGCTTCTGCCCTCTGCAGAGTGGCCACTTCCTGTGGGGAATCGCTGGCAGAGCCACCACCGGATTCCACAGACCTCGTGGCATCTGTCGCCCCTGCAGGTCCACCAGGGGATCTTTCCTGTTGGGATCTTTCAACCCCAACGAGATGTGACCCAGCACCCTGGTAGCCCCTACTCTGGGATGTGACTTGGGCTCAGCCAAACCCAGTCAGTGCGCCACGGATGCTGCTTTCTGTTTTTGGACAAAAACACTTCTTTCTCTCCACAGGCACAGTTTGGGAGTTTGCTTTCAAAAAAGGAAAGGAGCCCCAGCTGGTGTGGCTCGGTGCATTGAACACTGGCCTTTGAGTGAAAGGTCGCCAGTTCAATTCCCGTGCAGGGCACGTGCCTGGGGTGCAGGCCAGGCTCTGGCTGGGGGCGTGGGAGGCAACCGATGTTTTTTTTCTCACGCACACTTGTGTTTCTTTCTCCTTCCATTCTCTTACTAAAAATAAAGTCTTTAAACCAAAAAAAAAAAAAAAAAAGAAAGGAAATACCCTTTCGCAACGCGCAGAGCCCAGGCCGGCCACCATCGCCAGTCTGCCCCGTTAACGCCTCTCCCTAAGGGAGGGATTGGGGAGGCCAGGCCGAGCGGGTGCAGGACTGCAGTTGCTTCCGTCATCCTGTGAACTCTACTTCCGTCGCCAGGATGACGTTTCTTTCCCCGTCCCCTAAAGGCTACTTCCGCCTGGTGGGTGTATTGGGCCTGTGAGCCGCAAGTTTAGCCTGCGCAGGCGCAGATCCCATTCCTAAAGCATTGTGGGAGTTGTAGTTTTCTCGCCTTCGTAAGGGCCCGGCCGAGGCGGTATCTCTGGCCGGAAACCGTGCGAAGTCGGTTCTGTAAAGGCGCCAGGGGGCGCTGGACGTTAGAATTGTCGGACCACGGTTCCTGGGGCAGGTTTAGGAACGGACCGGAAATGCGTGAGCACACTGGCGACAGAATGGTCAGTTTTAGTCTCTTGGATTGGGATTGCAAAGGTTGGGCGGGCGGCTGTGGTGTGCGGGCTTCGGGGACAGCTGGGAAAACCGTGGGACGCCCGTGGCCGCAGTGAGCCCCTCCCGGCCTTCTGGGCGTTCGGGTGCCCACCCCGCCCGAGGGTAGGTGCCTCAGCGTGAAGCTGAGGCCCGGGGAGATAGGGCTCCGCGACCTGGCCAGATTCGCACCTGAAGCGGGGTTCGTACCTGCATCTGGCCGTAGGGGAGAGCGATGTTTGAAGTGGGGTCCTTGCTGTGGGCGAGGGTGAGGAGGGGTCGGGATGCGGCGGGCCGCTCAGCATGCCCTTAGGGTGCACCTGTGTCCTAGTTCCCGTGAGCACCTGGGGCCGCCGCCACCCACCGACCATGTTCCTGTTGAGCCTGACTTCTCAGCTGCTCAGGGTCGTTCCCCGGACAGGTAAGTGGGGGGGGGGGGCGGGGGGGCGGCGGCAGATAGGCGCGATATGCACGGGGTTAGGAATATGTGCCTCACTAATGGAGGCCAGGGCCTGGCCGCACCGATGGCCCTGTCAACAGCCAAGCATACCAGGGGGCGAGTCTGACAGCCCACCGCTTTGGAACATCAGCCCGGGTTCAGGCCAGGCCATCCCACTCTGGGATGGAGCTTCTGCCCCCAGCCCTGTCAGGTCCAGGTGGCCATGGTTGGGTCTGGTGTAGTCCTGTGGGTGCTAACTGCCGTGGTGTTTCCTGTAGGCCTCAGCCGGCCCTGGCCTGTCTCAGCACTGCTGGGCAACCATGTCTGCAAGCCATGCTACAGCACGCAGCCAACAAGCCCAAGTCCAGCTGCCATTCTCCCCAGCAAGGGGGTCCACCTGGAGCTTGAGGAGATGCTGGTCCCCAGAAAGATGTCCATCAGCCCTCTGGAGAGCTGGCTGACTGCCCACTACCTCCTGCCCAGACCGGGCTCTGGGGCCCCGGCGACTGTGGCTCCCGCCCAGCTTTACAAGTGTCCATCTAGTCGGGTGGGGGAAGGGGCCGAGCAGGGGGGTGAGGACATCCAGGATGCACCCAGTATGCAGTGCAAAAATGTGCTGAAGATTCGCCGGCGGAAGATGAACCATCACAAGTACCGCAAGCTGGTCAAGAGGACCCGGTTCCTGCGCCGGAAGGTCCGGGAAGGACGCCTGAAACGGAAGCAGGTGCGTGAGGGTCCTGAGCTGGGGCAGGCCTGGTTGTTGAGTGCAGGGCTGTGCCACCAACCAGTCCAGGTGCCTCCCTCTGCTCGCAGGTCAAGTTCGAGAGAGACCTAAGGCGCATCTGGCTGAAGGCGGGCCTGAAGGAAGCTCCCGCAGGCTGGCAGACCCCGAAGATCTACCTGAAGGCAAAATGAGTGTCGAGTGTCTCCAGCCCATGTCCCTGCCATCATCTGTCATAATAAACGCTCACAGAACTGCACCTTCTCCCGCCCCGTGAACTGCCTTGGGGCCCAGGCTGGCGCCAGCCTCCGCAACCAGAGACCCTCCAGGGCGGATTGGTAGTCCCTTGGCCAAGCTGGCCTTCGTCCTGGGGCCCGGCTCACGGGAACGGCAGCCTCACAGTTTATGATTGTCTGCTGGGGGAACGGCAGCTAGCAGAGGCACTGCCAGTGGGGCACATCCGTTCCGCTGGGGGAGGCAGCCTCTCAGTGGTCTCCCGGTTGGCAGAAGTGCCACCAGGAGGGGGTGGGGAGTGCCCAAGCTGAGGTGTGATGGGGAGGTCATGGGCCTCCCCGGGGAGACAGGGAGGGGAGGCAGAAAAGGCCCCGGTACCCCCTGAGGTGACAAGAGGTGTCCTATAGGCTCCAAGGTCTGGTCCTGACTGACCCTCTGAGCCACCCTGTTGAGGATGGCTGGGGGCCTCTGGCCTGCTATGAGCTCCTAGTCCGCTGCCAGTGCCCTGGGCCCGAGTCTCTTTGGGGAGCAGAGGAGGAGTGTGCTGCCTGAGAGTGGGCCTGGAGGCCCTGGGCTTCTGCTCCGGCTGGGGCAGGCCTGAGCTGCTGCAGAGGCCAATCCTGCCCTCTGCGTCTGCTCTGCTCCCTGGGTCAAAGGGAAGGAAACCAGCCCATACTTTCTGAGCTTCCTGCCATTCCCCCAACTGTGTAGGGCCTCTTCCCACAGGCCGTGGGGCTCTTTATCACAGCAACGAATGCAGGACCCGGGTCTGAGCTCCCTGCAGAGGAGGTGGGAACATTGCCGTTGGTGGGGCGGAACAGGCCACGCTGTACCAAGAGCTCATGGAGCCACTGGGAGCCTGGTGGTCCTGCAAGGTGGGCCTTCAGGGGACCTGGGGCCATTGAGGACACAGGCCTGCTTCAGCTCTGGCTGCCAGGGAGCAGTCAGGCCCCCTGGGGGCCCGTGGGGTCTGGGCTGAGGCCAGCATAGTGGGAGGGCTTGCTGGCCCAGTCACTGGGCAGAGCCCTGGGAGGCCCCTGGCTGGGGTCACGAACATGCCTCTTGGGTGTTGCTTTCCCCACCTGGATTGGGTCCAGGGTCTCCGGTGACCGTGGTGAAGCTGCCTTAGGGTTGAGTGTACCATCCTGTCCTGGCACCAAGTCTGGCCTCAGCCTGGCAGGGTCCCAGCTGCAGTCCCAGGGTGGGCTGACAAGTCCCCGCCTGGGGGTGGCATTGGCCTCCACCAGAGGGTGACACCCCCGCTGCCAGGCCAGGCTCCCAGAGGCCTGCCCATGCCCGAGGAGGGTTCTCTCAGACCCTCGCGGGGTGTGGCCAGGAGTGTTTCCCAAGTGTATTAGTGTACCTCTGCCTCCCTGGAAACCACACACCCCGGATGTGATCGCAGTCGCCCCAGGGTGTGGAGCTGCTGCTTCGTTGTGGGAGGGGCTCCGAGGTGGATGGGCTTCGGAAAAGGAACGGAGACCTGACTTCAGCTCCTGAGGAGCGTGCGCCCTTTTGGAAAACACTTTGTTGCTGAACCTGCAGCCAGAGAGAGGGAGGGAGGGAGGGAGGGAGGGGCACCGGTCGACTGTGGGCTGAGCTGTGAATTCACTGGGAGAGGAGACCTGACCTTGTGTGACGTGACTTCAGTGTTTGAGCCAGGCTGGGAGTGTGGCTTTGACAACTTTTTAAAGAGATTTTACGTATTTTTAGGTTGGGGAAGAGGAGAGAAAGAAGGAGAGAAACATGGATGTGTGGTTGCCTCTCATGAGCCCCCTCCTGGGGACCTGGCCTGCAACCCAGGCCCACGCCCTGACTGGGAATCAAAGCAGGGACCCTCTGGTTTACAGGCCAGTGCTCAGTCCACTGAGCCGCACTATCCAGGGCCAGTGATCATTTTCATTGGGCCCTGGACCCTGGATTTTGCTCTGTCCCCTCCTTGGTCTGAGCTGGGACCTGTTCTGACCAACAGAATGTGGGGCGATGCTGCCCGGCTCAGAGCTCAGGCCGGCAGGGCTGGCGAGTCTGCCGTGGGAGGACGGAGCCCGGCCCAGGCCATCGAGCGAGGTGGCTGTGTGGGGAAGGCAGGGCCCCATGGGCAGAGGGCCCAGCTGCCCCAGAGTAGCCGTCCCCGCCCCCGCCCCCTATGTGGAGCATTGTGAACAAGCCCTCCCGTCAGCCCCACCAGGGCTCCTGACTCTCACTTGGCCGAGCGTGGGGCAGCTGAGACGCCGAAGCCCCCTTCCGACTCCATCTGCACATGTTACCTGGAATTCTGTGGGAGGAGCTCCGTTTATTTCCTGTCACTTATGTCAGTGTGGCCTCCTGGGTCCTTGCTGCCTCATCCGCCAAGCGGGGCCCTGGGGCTCCCTGTTTGCTAGTACTTCCTGCCCTGTTGGCTCAGCAGGTGCTGCCTCGTCTGCCCTCTCCCAGCCGCAGGACCTGAATAGGCCACTTCCCAGGGAACCAAGGCCTGGGTGTGGGGTGCGCTTGTGGCCTCTGCGCTTTCTCAGGTGACAGGGCTGAGACACTGAGGGGTGTGGCTCCTGCCACCTGAAACCCGTGTGCTTGTGTGCTCGGTTCCTGAGTGCGTGCCCAGTACCGTCAGAACTGGCCGCTGCAGCCTGGGCAGAAGGGTCACGGCATGAAGATACTGGTCCCCTGTCCAGGGAACCCCAGCGTGGATGGTCAGGCCAGAGAGACCCCCGTGTTGTGCTGACAGCAGTCGACTGCTGGCGACTAAAGCAGGCTGTTTAAGCTTGTCACACAAGAGCGTAACTGGTTGAGCACAGGCACCTGAAAGGCACAAAGTCACGGCTGAGCCAAGCAAGTGTGTGTGCAGTGAAGAGGGAGGGAGGCCAGCTTCATGTCCAGAGTGTGTTCTAGACAGAAGGGACCCCGCTGTCCTCTGCAGGGTGGGGACTGTGTTTCTCCAGCTGGGCTAGTCCCCACTGGGGCTGAGTGCTCGGCCTGGTGGCCCTGTTTCTGGCGCCAGATGCCCCCATGGTCGCGTGCTGGCTCTCGGCTGCCTTCCCAAAATTGGGCCTCAGATTCAGAATTTGAAAAATTGGCCTTTTTCTTTTTCCCTGGCTTCAACCACAGACATTTCCTTCTCACAGCCCTGGAGCGTGGGAAGTGCAAGCCCAAGACAGACCCAGTTCCTGGCGGGTGTGCAGGGCCTTTCCTGGGTGTGTCCAACCCTCGCTTGTCTCCCCGGTCCCCCCAGACCACACAAAGGCCTCCTCCCTCATCATAGGGAATGGGGGCTGTGCTAGGTGACAGGGCATACGATGTATGGGGACAGCCCTCAGGCCTGTCCCCAGTATGAAAGCCCCCGTACATGAAGCCGACACAGAGAAAGTCACATCAGGGGGCATTCAGCCTTCCTGGGCTGCTTAGGCACCAAGTGATGCAGTTTGGACTGTGTTTGCTAGGGATGGGGACAGTGTCTGTGTGTCAGATGGCCCTGTCCACTCAGTGACCCCAGAGGCACCAGACACCCTGTGAGGACTGAAGCCCTTACTCAGCATTTTGCTGTCCTCCCTTCGCACAAGACGCTTGCTCTGAGTGGCTGTCCACAAACACGCAGAAAGGGTGTCGCCCTAGAAGAGACCATTTTCCGCCCCCCGGGCCTGCTGTGCAGCTGGGCCACGCAGGTCGCCACTGTCCTTGCACTTCCCCGCCACGCTGAGCGTGACGTGGTGGGGGTGGACTCCCCAGGAAGGAGGACCAAGGGCCACTGTGCCAGCAGCTGCTGGTCTCCATGCCAAACACCAGAAGCAGATAACCTGGTGTGTGTGCAGTGTGACCCACACCCACGGCAGGAGGCGGAGCAGACAGACCGCACCTCCGAGACCTGCCCTTTAACCCTGGGCACAGCAAGGGGGCCGCACGGGCCACAGGAAGTTCCCATGGACAGAGTCCCGTGCCACTGGACCCTTCCAAGTTCAGAAGCAAATTAGGAAGCAGCCAATATCACTGAAACTCTGATGAATCTCAGAAAAAGGTAAAATTTTGTAGGAAGCCCTGCAAGACGCTCCCTGGGCCTGTTCAAGGAAATGCAAAGGACAGTGGCAGCTGGGAGACAGGTCACGTCTGTGCCTCTGCTGGCTCAGCTAGTGTCTGGCCTGCAGCAGGAGAAACACCCTGGGGTCTGTGGGTGGCTCAGCAGCCCCACCCCGCACAGCAGGGAAGCCTGGTCTGGTGCCGATGGACAGGCCCTGGCAACCCCAGGTGCAGTGGGCATGCTGGCTTCCACAGTGACAAGGCTGTGGGCCAGTGACTGTGGCCAGGCCAAGGCTCCGGGATGGCGACTGCATGTCCTGGGCACCGGAGACCCAGCAGCCATGGACAGCCTCTTGGCGAGCTCGGCTCCCGAGCAGGCGTGATGTTAGCTGCCCGAGCAGCTAACAGAGCTGCCTGCCTGCTGTGGGGTGGCTGCGGCGGGGGCAGGGCCTCCCCTTCTGGCCGGCAGGTGCAGGGCCAGCAGGCGTCTGTGCCTCTCCTGTGGGTACAGTGGTGGGAACCGACGTGAAGCCGCAGCCGTGCTGGGTGTAAAGCACCGCAGGCCCCTGGCCGTGTGGACAGCCTGCCTCCTGGTGGGGAGACGAGAGAACTCTGCCTCGTGGGCCACACCCCGATCTCCGGGGCTGTGGGGTCCCCTGCCTCATGGTGAACCATCGGGACTCCAGAAGCAGGAAGATCACATGTACAAGTGACAGCTGCCTGGAAGACTGGTCAGCCCCAGCACTGCTTGTGGCCTGTGTCCCACTCTGCCCAGATGTTGACGGTGCATCGGTGCCCTGCCCAGGAAATGCCGGGGCTGCCCAGGGCCCCACCACCACTCTGTGGCCAGCAGCCTGCACTGAACAGGGACACCAGCCGCTTCGGCTCATGCCATGGGTGGTGGTGTGCCGGGAGATGGCTGTGTTTGTCCTCTGTGGCTGTGTCCCAGCCTCCACGTGCTGAGCAGCTCACCGCAGCCCACCCATCGCCATGGGGCTCCCCGGGTCAGGCAGCTGCGCCCTCAGTTGATATTAAACTGAGTCTCTGTAGGGCATTGTCCCTGTCCTCCTTGGGGGGTAGCTGGGGCTGCCCTTAGGGTCTGGCCATGTGGTCCCCTCTGGGGGCCCTTTCCCAGTGGGGCTGCCCAGTCCGCTCTGACGTGGACGCTGAATCGTGGAGTGACACCCAAAGCACTTTCCCCCCATGGTCGCCACTCCTGCCGACACTCAAGGAGGCCCACAGTGTGTGGACACAGCAGCTGGAGCCCCAGGGAGCGTCTTAGATCTGTGTCCGGCGCCTGGTCCTTGGACGGCTGTTTCCCTTGAATGCCCTGTGAATCCTGATGGACTGGTCGACCCTGACCAGCCTGGCATTTCCTGCATCACCAGGCTGAGCCCCCCCCCAGGCCCAGGCCGGCTCCTCTCCGGGGACCGCCCCGGACCTCCCACACCTGGGAGGCAGCTTCCCTGGCCATCACTTGTGGGGGGCGCTCTGGAGAGGCCACTACTGTCCCCAAGGAAGGAGCCCCTGCTGCAGCCCCACGACGGCACCGCTCCTAGTGTGCAGGGGGACCCTGCAGTCAGCAGGCAGCTCTGCGTGCAGAGCACCTACTGTGTGCAGGGCTGGGCCCGGCACCCCCACACTCTGACCACCCCAGCCCGGCACACAGTAGGCACTCAGCAGCCAGCCGGTGTGACCACGTGTGTGAGTGTCTGGTTACGTCGGAGAGCCTGTGGTTTTCCGCCCTGTGAGCCAGGCTGCCTGGAATGTCCGAGTCCCCAGGAACAGGAGCCAGAGTCCACTTCTCCGCGCCTGCTGGCTGACCCTCATGCAGCCACGCTGCCCAGGAGGGGGAGGGGGCTGGGCCAGAACCCTGGGTCGGGGGACATCTGTCCTGATGGTTTTCTCCCCAAATGGAGAGGCCAGGCAAGGTTGGGGACTCCGTGGACCGTAGGCACTTGGGGAGGAGCTGGGGTCTCAGGCCCTGGCAGTGGGAGGGGCCGTGGCCTGGTCAGCAGCCCAGCCGCCTGCCGGGCCTCTGCTCCTCTGTGGCCACTTCCTGCTCAGGATGGGGGTGGGGGAAGCAGCCTGTTACTGCTCGTCCCAGCCTCGCTGCCTCGAGCAGAGAGAAGGAGAAGGGACGGTGGGGGAGGGAGGAGGGGCTGTGGCGGTCACCCTCTGCAAGGCACCTAGCTGTCCCTGCCCAGCCATGCGAGGGGGTCAGCATGCCTGCAGGGGCACTTCCCTCAGACCTCTGTGTGCACTGGGGCTGAGGTGAAGGCCGGTCCGGGTCAGGAGGACCCTCGGCACTGGGGCCCTGAGGCCCTGAGGCCAGGGACCCACGGGTGGTTCAGGGTGCCCCCGGGTGCCCCCATGCTCCTGGTGCAGACTGTCAGCTGACAGACAGGGCCCACCCTGCCTCGCTCCAGCTCGGCATGGCTGCGTGGACATCCTCCCCCCACGGGGGCGGGAACAGAGGACAGAGATGAGGAGACAGATGGGTGGGCGGGGGCGCAGAGGGGTGGAGGGCAGGGAGGGTAGCCACTGCACTAACACAAACCAGTTAGAAAAACAGGAGAGAGGCCAGGCCTCGGGGCTGCCAAGCGGCTTGTTTTTCCAGCATGAAGGGCCCAGGGAGGAGCTGGGAGTTCTGATTCCATTTTGGAACATGGGCTCCGCCCCTCGGGGCCTGGATCCTGCTGAGGAACCGCCATCAAGTTGGGGGGGCTCCCTGTTGTCACCCCATCCCCTCTGCAGCAGCACTGGCCTCCTCCCCTGCCTGGAGGGGCTGGACTGCTGGCTGGTCTGAGAAATTAGGGACCAGGTCGGGGGTCAAGGGCACGACCCTAGCCCACCAGCGACTGGGGCTCGTGGGGGTAGTTCAACCCAGACAGCTCTGAAAAAGGCAATGTGGGCTCTTGTGGTCTTTCGGGTTTTCTGAGGTTTGCTTAACTAGAAGGAGTGGGTTTGGTACACAGCTCGTTCTCTGTTATTTCGCATCTGTTTATGTGACTTTGTAGGTTTTCCCAGAGTTTCAAATTTGTGCCTTCTGCGGGGGGAGGCACTCCTATGCTCCCTCCTTCCTCCCCTCTCCTCTGGGTGGGGTGGGGGTGCCCCTCGGGCAGTGCAACCCAAGCTTGGTTTCAGGGACTCCAGACTCTGCCCTAGATGGCCAGCAGACGTTGGGGGCCAGTTCAGAGGGGTGGGCGTTGCTCTCCCCCTGGCCCCTCAGTGCTCAGGGTCCCTGCCCTCATCACCCAACTCCTGTGACAGGGGACGTGACTGGCAAACAGCGGGGCCATTCCTGCTGCCCCCCAGCCCCTCCTAGGGCCAACGCTCTTCTGACCCCTGCCCCACCAACAAAAAGTGCAGCCCCAGAGGAGGGCAGCGTGCTCATGCTCGGGGCTAGCGGGACGTGGCCCCGCCCTGGGACACCTTCTCCGGGCCACTGGCCTCCAGCTCCGCAGCAGGCTGAGGGCAAGGATCCACCCAGCACTTTGGATAGGCTGCCCACAGACTTGGGGTAGGGGACACCCTGGGGCAGTGCCTCCCTACAGAGTGGGGTGAAAGGATGCTCACCCCAGAACTCCAGCCTCGCGGCAACCCTGGAAGGGCCCCCATATGTCACAGGCACACACGCATCTGGGCCGTACCCTCCGGCCCTCCTGCCCTCCGAGGGCTGGGCTGGGGGGCCCTCTCTAGGACCTGAGCCAGAGAGGGGGAAGGTCTCTGCCTGGACGCCCCTCACTGTTTGGGACTTAGTGGCCACAGCGCCCCCTCCCCCCAGGCCAGACTAGGATCGGGGGAGGCCAAGGGGCTGGGCGGGAGCCGAGGGGCGGTCTACAGCCTGTCGACCGGCCCAGGGCTCCGTGATGTCATGGCGGGTGCGAAGGAGGGGGCGGGGGCCGGGCTGTTTTTCTGGAGAGTGGGAGCTGGAGGGAGCGAGACAAAGCAGGGCCGGCTGGGCCGGCTGGCAGCAGGCGCCATGGAGCCTCGGTCCCACATCTTGCTGTGGAAACTTCTGCTCCTGCAGAGTGAGTTCAGGGCGTGGGAGTCAGGAGGAGGCACGGCCACCAGCGGGTCTGAGTGAGCTCGGGTTCTCGGCAAAGCCGCCTGCCTGAGCTCTAGCCCAGAGGGGTGGGACACCCCCACCCCCCGCTGGGGAGGGGCCCCAGTCTGGGGGCCCTCAGAAGGAGCAGCTCAGGACCACAAGAGCGCCCAGGACCTGGGAGGGTGCGAGGGTTTAGAAGCCCCCCAGAATGTTCATCCACATGATAGTGGGAGGCGGAGGCCAGGGCGGGCGGGGAGGCTGAGGCAGCAGGCCGGGTCTGTCCTGTGCTCTACTGCTGAGGGAAGTCCCCCAGGCCCGTGCTCCCAGTTGTCAGGAGGGGAGCCAGCTGGGGACTGGGGGACTTGCAGGGTCTGTTCCAGCCTTTCTCTATGGTTCCCAGGACCCCGGCCTGCCCCAGGCTGGCCTGCTGACCGGGCACATTCCTCTGTCCCAGACGACCAGCCCCATCTCCAGAGCAGAAACATGACTCTGAGGAGGCAGCTAGTGGGGTCACTCCCCATATCGAGCGTCTCTGTGCCCCAGAAACCCACCGTTCAGAAAGGCCAGCAGAGCTCCGGCCTGGACACTGGGGGTGGGGGGTGGCTCCCACGGACAGGGGCCGGCAAGGGCTCCGGTGGTCTGGCCCTCAGCAGGTGCAGTGCTGGCCACACCTCACACTTTGTGGGTCAGGCTCTGGTGGCCTTGCTCCAGGGACGTTGGGCCTTTGGTGACCAGCCCCACTGCTCCCCTCCAAAGGGCAGGTGCTGTGGGACTGGCAAGGGGGCCGTGGGAAAGGTGCCTGAGCCACGTGGGACTAGAGGAGGCCCCACCCCGTCCTCCCGGCTGGTCTGGCTTTGTCCTCACCCACTCTCTGGGTGCTATTAGCACCCACCTGGGTGAGGACTGCGGAAGGGACCCGGGCCTGAGGCCCTTCCCAGGGTGCTGGGGATGCAGAGGCTCCGGCCGCCCCTCCCCTGAGTGACCCAGTCTTCCTCTCCCCCCAGGTGCCACTGTGCTGCTGTCCTCAGGTTAGTGACTGTCCTCCACTGCCCGTGGCTTGCTGTCCCCCACGTCTGGCCAGCCCCACCCTGCACCCTGCACCCTGCACCCTGCACCTGTCCCCTCAGGCCCCACGCATCCTCCAGTGACCTCCCTCCCCACTAGGGCCACCTGGGTCAGTGCCGGCAGGCAGTTCCGTGGTGTCCGAGTCCGCAGTGAGCTGGCCAGCCGGGTCTCCGGCCGTGCTGCGCTGCCAGAGCCCGCGCATGGTCTGGACGCAAGACCGGCTGCACGACCGCCAGCGCGTGGTCCACTGGGACCTCAGCGGTGGCCCGGGCGGGCGCCCGGCGCACCGGCTGGTGGACATGTACTCGGCGGGGGAGCAGCGTGTGTACGAGCCAAGGGACCGCGGCCGCCTCCTGCTGTCGCCCTCCGCCTTCCACGACGGGAACTTCTCGCTGCTCATCCGCGGTAGGGGACCTTGAACCGCGGCGGGGGCTGGGGGAGGCGCAAGCCCAGCCCGCGGAGCTCACGGCTGGTTTCCTCCGGGCCGCAGCGGCGGAGGACACGGACGAGGGGCTCTACACCTGCAATCTGCACCATCACTACTGCCACCTGTACGAGAGCCTGGCCGTCCGCCTGCGCGTCACCGACGACCGTGAGTGCCCCGCCCCCCCACCCCCGGTGCCACCCCTCCCCCGCGCCCGCTCCCTCCTTTCCCTGGCCCCCTCCCGGTGCTGACCGACCTGCGTCCCCCAGCCCGGGAAGCCGGTGCGCACTGGGACGGTGAGAAGGAGGTGCTGGTGGTGGAGCTCGGCGCGCCCGCGCTTCTGACTTGCGTGAACCGCGCGCACGTGTGGACGGACCGGCACCTGGAGGAAGCGCAGCAGGTGGTGCACTGGGACCGGCAGCCGCCCGGGGTCCCACACGACCGCGCCGACCGACTGCTCGACCTGTACGCGTCGGGCGAGCGCCGCGCCTACGGGCCACCCTTCCTGCACGACCGCGTGGCAGTGGAGGCGGACGCCTTTGCGCGCGGCGACTTCTCCCTGCGCATCGCCCCGCTGGAGCCGGCCGACGAGGGCACATACTCCTGCCACCTGCACCACCACTACTGCGGCCTGCACGAGCGCCGCGTCTTCCACCTGAAAGTGACCGAGCCCGCCGCCGCCGCCCCCGCCCCCGCCGAACCGCCCCCTCGGGACTCGCCGGGCAACGGCTCCAGCCACAGCAGCGCCCCCGCGCCAGGTGAAGCAGGCTGCCCCGGGCGCCCGGGGAACATCTGAGAGCCGGAAACTGCCACCAGGGACCTGGGGTCAGTGACGGGTGGCCCCCGCGGGCCGTGGCCGCCTGTCCCATCCCCAAGATCCACGTTGCGCAGCAAGAGTGGCTCGGGCGGCGGTGTCCCGCGTGGCGGGCCACGCTGCGAGCTCCCTGACCCGTCCCCGCACGGCCCCTGCAGATCCCACGCTGGCACGAGGCCGCAGCGTTATCAACGTCATCGTCCCCGAGAGCCGGGCCCACTTCTTCCAGCAGCTGGGCTACGTGCTGGCCACGCTGCTGCTCTTCATCCTGCTGCTCATCACCGTCGTCCTGGCCACGCGTCACCACCGCCGCGGAGGTGAGCCGAGCTCTCAAACCTCCGCGTGGGGGCGAGGCCAGAGGAGGGGCCTGTGGTGCTGGGGTGCGGCGCGAGGGCAGAGGGAGGGCAGGGGACACCGTGACCCTCGGTACTGGGGCGGGAGGGCTCCCCAGGGCTGGGGAACTGCCCCCAACACCCGTCTCCCTTCCCAGGTTATGAGTACTCCGCCAGGAAGTCGGGGAAGTCAAAGGGGTGAGTGCCCCTTCTCGTTGTCCTGGGCGGCCAGGCCCTGCCCCACCTGCCCTCCTAATCTCCCCTCCCCCTCCTCCTCCAGGAAAGACGTGAGCATGGCGGAGTTTGCTGTGGCCACCGGGGACCAGGCATTTTACAGGACGGAGGACATCCAACTAGGTGAGTCCCCCTCCCCCACGCACACACAGGAACGCAGGGGTGAGGGTGGGGCGGGGCTCACCTGCCCTTTCCCTACCCCAGATTACAAAAACAACATCCTGAAGGAGAGGGCGGAGCTGGCTCGCTGCCCTCTGCCCGCCAAGCACATCGACTTGGACAAAGGTGAGCAGCTGGGAGCCAGGCTTCTGCCCAGAGAACCAGGCCAGTCCCAGTCCATGCCCCACAGGGGGTCCCCTGCCACCTTAGCCTTCCAGAAACCCCCGGGGCAGCCCTGCAGGATGGAGGGGTGGAGGGCAGCCACCCACCCTCTTGTCCCCTCGGCTTCCAGAGTTCAGGAAGGAATACTGCAAGTAAGGTGATCAAGCTCCTGGCCGGCCAGTACCTCCTCCTGACTGACCCTGTCCAGCTCGTCTGCCCCCCCCCCCCCCCCCCCCCCCCGCAGCGGCTGGTCCCGCTGTCCTGGAACTTGGCCTGGGTTGGTGCAGAGCAAGGCTACAGCCAGAGCCCTCTCCTGGGAGCTGCCCCATCCTAGCAGCAGCAGTGGGTTCTGTGGGCCCTGGGGAGTCTGAGGACCAGTCCTCAGGGGCCCACTGCAGGGGCCCACTGCTGGCCCTGCCCCCTTGGCACCTGGTGCCCTCACTGATGTTCAACGAGCCCTCAGGCCCTTCATGCCCTGGCCTCTGGGCAGCCGCAGCCAGGCCTCTGCAGGGGCAGCAAGACACCCTGCAGGAGGGCTCAGCGGGGACTCTTGGAACTGGGACTAGGGCTCTTGAAGCCTTCTGGGGGGGGCTCCCTGCCGGCTCCCGGTCTGCACTGTGGTCATCCAGCCAGGCTGCCATCTGCTGCACTTGGGGACCCGAGGAGGGCACATCCCCGCGGGGGGCTGGTGCCCCTCTGTGCTGCCTCAGGCCCCCAGGGGCCACCCTGGGCCCTTTCTCTGATTCCCAGCCTGCTCTGGCCTCCTTCCCCATAAGCTGCCTTGACAGTCTCTGGGCTCCAGGAGACTTCTGGTCCCCCCCTGGGCTGGAGTCTTGGGCTGGGGTGTCCTTTGGCACCTGTTCTGTCCGAGCACGGGGGGGGGGGGGAGGCAGTTCTAGAGCGGCCTGTGTGGCCACGCCCGACACCCACATTCGCTCCTCCTGGGGAACTGCCACCATCACAATAAAGACCCTGTCAGATTCTTAGACTCAGCCCCAGGTGTGCCTCCGCTGTCCCTGCCCTTCCCAGGGGGCCCACTCTGGGCCTCAGAGCCCCCACATCACCAGCCCCTTCTGTCACCGGAAGGCCCACTGCCAGTACCCACTTGACTAGAAGGTCTGGGTGGGGTGTCCTGGGAAGACAGACCTCGGAATCCTGCAGCACTTATGCCTGGCTGGGGTGGAGTTTGGCGTCGTCAGCTCCTGGGGATTTTTTTGGATGCAGGAGAGGGGAGCACTCTGGTGACTGAGGACAGAGACCGTGGTGTCAGTCTAGTCCTCTGAGAAGCAGGTAGGGTTAGATGTGGGAGCATCTAGGCGGAGGGGCGGGAGGGAGCATGGCACCTGCAGACAGGGTGCCAGTGTGACCCTCCTACAGGGCAGGGGCTGCGGTAGGGAGGAGCCCATGTCTCCCAGCCCTGGCCCCACCCTCCAAAGTCTGCCCCCCCCACAGCAGGGAGCAGGAAAACGTGGCTGTCACCCTGTGTTTTCACAATCCCTGGGAGCTGGTGTGTTAAGAACACGACCTGCTACACAAGGAGGCAGCAGCCACCCCACGCTGGGCATCTGAGCTTTTGCCTTGGGGAAATGAGGACTTAGGCTGTTTCTGAGAAGAGCAGTGTCAATAAACTCACACAAAGGAAATAAAGCCACAAAACCTATTACTTTACAGGTGCCAGAAATGGGGCTGGGAGGGGGGCAGCCCTCCAAACCCGTCACAAGCTAACAGGAGATGGAAGCTTCTGCTTCTTTCAAGGTGGCTGGGGGGAGGTCGCTAATTTTTCACAGTGGTTATTTAAAAGGATGCCCAGGAAAAGCACGGTGAGAGCTTGGGTGGGAACCCTATCTGAATCCAGGTTCTGCTGCTGTGAGCAGTGTTGTCACACTGGCCAAGGCCAAGGCCAAGACCCAAATAGCCAGCACCTCCCCACCCTGTCCAAGACACACACAAGGACCCATCGTGGCAAAAGCAGGGAGGGAGGCTGGCCCTGGAGCTGCGGCTTGCCTGAGTGTGCCTCCCTCCCAGCCCAGTGACTCCTGGCCCCCTGGTGACCACCGCTTCTACTGGACAAGGCCTACCTATAAGGGCTTAAGCTCTGGCCACAGACTCTCCCTCCCTCAGGGCCTGAGCCTGACCACAGTGGTGTCTGCTGGGGCCAGCTCTCCACATGTCTCTCATGACTTGGGCCATCAAGTGGGACAAGATGACCTGGGGGCCAGAGAACCACTGGGGCATCAGATCCCTCCGTCTGTGCGGCCAGCATCCTTGTGCATGGCTTGGATGCTGTGAGCTCACATGGCTTGCTACCCTGTGAGCTCTCAGGTGGGCACTGTCTTCCTCCTTCCCTGGACATCTGGCATGGAGCCGTGATGGACACTCCTTCTGAGGCCACCCTGCCTGGCTTCCTCAGGGTGCCTCTGGGGAGACCTACACCGAAGGGGAGAACGTCCAGGTCTTGCCGAATGGGTGCTGACCTCCCAGAGCCTAGGGGAATGGAGGTCAGGTCCCCAGCCTGCACTGACCGGGCGACAGTCCCAGCTGGGGCTCAGGAGCTTTTGTCCAGCACTCTGGCCAGACTGGTGGGGTCTTTCCAGTGTGGGACCACTGCCTGAGGGTGGCCCTAGGCTCCAGGCAGCTTCAAGAGCAGTGCTGGGGTGGGTGGGGTGAGAGGGGCAGCACCTACCCGCCCCCCCTCAGGTCCCACACCAGGGCTGCCCCTCTTGTTCCTCTCTGGCCAAGGTCGGACTCCCTCTAGTGGACCAAGATTTCCTCCTGGAGCTGGGGAAGGGCCACTCGCTCAATGCGGTGGGAGATGCCTGTGGCTGGACCCTTCACAGCCCAACAGAAGGGGAGCTGCTCAGGGTCTCCCTTGACCGACAACCTCAGGGTGGTTAGACTTGACAAAGCCCGGGGCAGGGGGGTAGTCCTTTCACTTGTTGCCAGAAGCCGCATGCCTGGGCACCTCTGGGCTCACGTGCGCGCGCACAGCTGCTGTGCTGACGCTCGCCACCTCCGGGGTTGCCTTGGCATCACGGGCTCTGCTCACACCCGCACCCCCGAGTGAGCTCCGCAGTCACTCGGCCCGTGTTGCTCAAAGCTCCCGTGGATGCCGGTAGAGCTGGCGCGGGGGTGCAAAGCTACCGGGTATCCTCCGCTTCCGGTGGCGATCCAAGTCCTCAGCTTTCTGAAAAGCGCCGCCAATGTGACCCGGAAGCCTCCGGACTTTGAACACCCACGGGCCCGGGAGCCCTCGCGAGGGGGCGGAGAACCGGAACCCCGACGAGCGACACTTTAAGGAGGGCTCCCGACGGGGCGGAGGGGAGGGGCGTCCTCTCCTCTGACGGCTGGGGACGCGACCTGCAGGTGGGTTCCCACCCACCTCCTGTTCTGGAGGCGCTCCCTGTCTGCACCGGCCGACAGCCCCAGAGTGTGTCATGGGCGCTTTCGCGAGCCCGGCCCGGAGACAGGGGGCGAGTCCGGGAAGAGCGCGTTGGAGGCCTCGCGCGGGCGCGCAGTCCAGGGCCCAGCCACGCACGCGCCCCGCTCTCTCGCGCGTGCGCAGCCACGCCTCCGCGGCGCAGGCGGCCCGGTGACGTCAGGCTCCGCCGCGCTCTCGGGCGCCCCCCGCTGGCGGCGCTCTCATCCCCGCGCCGGGCGGTCCCTGGAACTGCGCGGCCCGAGGGGGCGGCCGGGCCTCGCGCGGTCTCAGCCTGTGTCCCCGGGTTGGGGGCGGATGGGCGGCCGCGGGCCGCGGGGCAGCAGCCGGGGTGTGCGCGGAGTCGGGGGCGGTCGGGCGGGCAAGGCCGGGGCGGCAGGGCCGAGAGCAGGCCGGCGGAGGGGAGGCGCCCGCGTCCTAGCCCCGGGCCGGGCCTGAGCTCTGCACGGGCCCGGCTCCCGCCGCCGCCGCCGCCGCCGCACCATGGCGGAGACCAAGATCATCTATCACATGGACGAGGAGGAGACGCCGTACCTGGTCAAGCTGCCCGTGGCGCCCGAGCGCGTCACGCTGGCCGACTTCAAGAACGTGCTCAGCAATCGGCCGGTGCACGCCTACAAATTCTTCTTCAAGTCCATGGACCAGGACTTCGGGTCAGTGGGCCGCGGGGTCTGCGCGTGGCGCTGGTGTCGGCACCTGTCTGCGCAGCGGCGGGGCGAGGGTCCTGGCTTCTCCACCCCATCCTGGGCCTGGGCTTGTGGACCTGAGTGCGTGTGACCTGCGGGTCAGAGCCTGTGGTCCAGAGCGACCCTGCACTAGGGCTCGCTCTCCCACCTCTGCGATCGGCAGGTGCTTCGGACTGGCCTGGCAGCTTGTGGTTTATGGGGCCTGGGGTCAGCGAGTGTCTGTCGGAGTGTCAGGGCTGAAGGGATCGAGGTGGGGGCAGAGTCCTAGCCACACAGTGGGTCCCCTGGGTCGCGTAGAGGGGAAATGAGGAGACCTGGGACAGGGGCACGGATCTGTATGCTGGGGTCTGCAGGGGTTTCCAGAGGCTGGAGGCAGACTAGCCCTGGCCACTTGCTCCAGGATCCTGAGGACAAGGCAGAAGTTAAGGGTCACTCTGCCCACCCCTGCCCTGGGGGTTGCTTGCCATTGGGCCTCTGTCCCTGCACTGGGCGTCCTGGGAGCAACCTCTGGGTCAGCGTCCCTGCACTGATGCCTGTGGTGACTGGCGGTCTCACTGAGAGCACTTACCGCTTGCACTGGCTGGGCCTCTGGGACGGGAGCAGGAGAGGAGCAGGAGACTGGCTGTTAGCCCCAGGCCTGACCCAGCACCACCAGCAGTAACCTGAGTCCCAGAGCTGGGAGGGGGCCAGAGGCCCTGTGGCAGCAGGTGTGCCTGGCTGCCCTCAGGCAGCCCATGTCCTTGTGTGTGGCTGCGTCTGGGGACTTTGACATTGAGGCCGTTTCCTGGGCTCTGTGGTCTGCCCAGCCCATGGGCGGCCGCAGCTGAGGTGCAGCTGGGGCTGCTCTGCAGCTCGAGGGGACTTGAGGGACATTTGGACAACTGGGCTTTCTGGGGCCCCCATCACGGAGAGGCATAGAGGGACAGGTGTGTCCCTGGCAGCCTTGGAAGGCAGGATGCCCCAGCCCTGGCTGGCACAGTGGGGGTAGGGGCGGTGCTCTGCTGCTGGCACTCAGTGGTCTCATGTAGTCTCTGCTTCTCTGGGTCCTGGCGGCTTTGGCTGTGACCGTGGGCTCTGTGAAAGGCCACTTATGTTTTTAACTTAGTTTATTATTTTAACAAAAGTTACCAAAGTCACACACGCTCCTTGCCACAAAACTGAAGCTGGCAGAGAGCCCGTGGTATGTCAGTCACGTGCCCAGTCCCCAGTGTGCCATCCTCCGACCACAACCTCTGGCCTGTGTCCGAGAGCCCTGCGGGCCGCCCACAACCTGCAGAGGTCCCCACCCCATTCCCAGGGAGGCGGGCCCGCCCTGCTGGGGGATCCTCAGGACCCGTGTGTGCACTGGCCCAGGAGGGGGGCGGGCAGGCCGTTGGGGTCTTGGAGCAGGACTAGAGTTCCCCAGGTTGTCTGGGAGCGGCTGGGAGCGGCTGGGATGCGGGCTGGAGCAGGGGCCACTGTGGGTCCAGGTGGGTCGGGAGGAGGACAGATCGGGGTGACGGTGGAAGGCGCAGTGAGCAGACAGAGTGGAGGAGGCTCACTGTGCGTCTTCCCGGGATCTCTGGCTGGTGGCCTGGAGGTCGAGGATCGCCACCAGCTGCCTCCTACCTCTCTTCTTCTGAGGTGTGCCTGCAGAGCCCCAGGTCTGTCTGTCTGTCCGTCCAGTAGTGTCATTTCTTTCCGGGACGAGCTCCTTCTGGAATGGGTGACCCATCCAACCTTAGTGTGAAGGGGACCTGGATGTTCTAGTGGATGCACCTGGACGGGCGGGGGCAGGGGTCAGGTCCTGTTGGGCCAGGACAGTGGCCCCCTGTGACAGGGTGACCTCAGGTGGGGGCCTGGGCTTGCTGTCCCCACCCATCCTGCTGTCAGCTGGGCCCTGGGTTCCTGAACCTCTGCTTCGGGCCACAGCTGGCCACCTAGTGAGGGAAGGGGCATCTGAGGTGGGGCCGGGTCCCATTTCCAGTGGGTGTCTTTGGCTGAATGGGCAGGCCTTGCACCCACCATCCATTTTTCCCGTGCAGGTCACAGCTGTCCTGACCCAGCAAAGCGGGGGAGGGTCTCTGGGTCAGCGGCGAGGGGCAGCATCGGGCGGCGCTCGAGCCTAGCCCTTGGCTCCCAGGAGGTGGAGATGGAGGGCGTTGGGAGCACAGCCCCTCTGCCAGGCTGGACTGGGCATGTAGCTTATCTGGCTGTGGTCTGGGTCCCTCTATTTCTGGGCCAGGAACTCTGGTCTCTGGGGCCACCTGCCTGTGGGCCCTAGGCAGTGCTGGGTGGGGGCTGTGGGGTAGGGGCTGGGAACTCCACCTGGCCAAGTCCTACTCTGCTCTCCACAGCTGTGCCATTTGGGGTCAGTGGCCCTGGAGGTGATGGTCACCCCCTAGAACTTGTGGTGAGATATGGAGGATTGAGCCCTTCCATTTCCTGGTGCCTGTAGAGTCTGAACCTGGTGGGGGGCTATGGGAGCTTGGGAATGGCCCTTCCCCCCTTGTCCTGTGCCTGTTCTCTTCACCAGCTTCCTGCTCTGTGGTGGGGAGGGAGGGTGGGGGACCCTGTGTCTCTGGGGACACACTCAGGGCTGTTCCCCGGGGAAGGGCTGGCTGTGGTCACTGCAGCTTCAGGAGCCCCTTGGGCCCCCTGGCCCTTGGCTGTGCTCAGCTCCCAGGGCTCTGCTTGGAGTACACCCCTTGCCAGGGTGAGTCTGCGGGGGTAGCAGGCGGGGCAGCCACAAGTCCGAGGTTACTGGGATCTGGCCGGCCACCCTGAGGTCAGGGGCAAGACGCCACCAGGGGTGCCTGCGTTGCCGCTTCCGAGGGTTGGTGGAACTGCACCAGAGGCCTGCTCTCCCTCCCAGGGAGGCCGGCCCAGGAGGGGCCTCAGGGTGGTGGCGGGGCATTTCCCCCCGAGGAGAGCCCTGTGCCCTCTGCCCTGGGGCTCTGGCATCTGTCCGCTGCCTCCCTGCTGTCCTGGCCCAGCGGGGCTGAGGTCTGTGGAGCCCCCATTGCCCGGGGTCCAGGTGGGCAGTAGGGTGCTCTGTCTTGGGTGTGGGATGGGGGTTCTTTAGGCCAGGGAGGGCTGGGTGCAGGACCTCTGGGACCTGTGAGGGGTGTCTGGGTGGGGGGCTCAGAGGTCTCTGGCAGCCATGGGGGATGGGTTGAGAGGCCCCAGGCGGGGACACAGGAGGGATTTGGGGTGTTCCTAGGCCTCTGGGAAAGCCGGGGAGCCCTGTGGTGTGGGGCTGAGGCTGCTCACCTGTCTCCCTGTGGGTGAGTCAGAAAGGGCGGGAGCTTGGGCGTGGTGGGGAGGCCACTGGAGGAGCCACCGGGCTGTTTGGGGACCAGCTCCATGCTGGCCCCTGTGCTGCTGGCAGTCAGAAGCAGTGTCCCCAGGCCTGGGTGCCCCTGACTGTCCCCCGGCCACCCCAGCTTTTCTGTGTCTTCAGCCAGACACGGGCCAGGTCATGGTCTCCCCAGAAGCTCAGCTCTGTGGGGCTGTGGTGCACCCGAGGGGGCAGCAGACCCAGGGGCTCCTCTTCCCTGGGGTGTGGGGCCCTGAGAAGTGTTGGTGTCCCCTTTTCTGTGCATGTGGGCTGGACCTGGAAGGTGTCTGGGGTATTGTCCACAGGACCCTGGCAGGTGCCCCTGCGCCTCAGGTTGTCCCTGTCTCCCCCATCCGCTCTACCCCCAGGTCTAGAGCCCCTCCTGGGGGTGGGGTACACTGAGGCCTGCTTCCTGGGTGGGGTGTGGGCTGCCTGCTCTGGGGGCTCCTTTGCCCAGGACTCACTAAGCTGAGGCTACTTCCGGCTCCTGGCTCCTGGTTCTCATTCTTTCACTGGGCCCAAGTCTCGGGCATGGAAACCCCGCTGAGCCAAGCAGAGTGTCCAGCCCCCCCACTCCTGCTGCAGGTCTCTGCCCTGCCGGGCCTGCCCTGTGGACCTCTAGGGGCCATAGTGGGGGCAGGGGTGTGTGTCTGGGCCACACCCCATGCCTGCCCTGCCCCTTGGGCCCTTGCCAACTGTGCTGGCTGCCATCCCTGTCACCTCTTTGAACCTGAAACCTGGCTCCCCTCCACACCTTTTTCCAACCCCAGGGAAATGGGCGGTCTTTTCAGTTTTCAGTGCCCTGTCCCTCTGCTTCCTGTCTTCCCCAGCCCTCCCGCCCACGGACCGGGGACAGCTTTAAAAAATACTCCCGGCTGATTGCTGGGCAGTGGGCGTGGTGCAGGGCTTCCTGACCTCTCTGGTCTTGAGTTGGGCTGGTGCAGCCTGGGGACCTGCTGGTTTCCCTGGCTGGGCAGGCAGCCTTGGGGAGCAGGGGAGAGAGGGAGTTTAGGGGGACAGTGTGCCATGCCACCTCAACCTGCCTGTGTCCGTGGGTCTGCCCGCCCTTGTATCTGTGCCATGACCTGGCCCTGTACTGGGCTGTGGAGCAGGGCAGTGGGGGGGGGCCACAGGGAATAAGCAAAGCAGAGCCCCTCCCTCACAGAGCCCCCCTGAGGGCACACAGGAGCAGAGGAGGTGGAACTCGTGTTATGGGGTGCTACAGGCAGTGACACCCCAGTGCTGGTGGAGCAGCAGTCTAGAGCTGTGGACTGGGCCCTGGCAAGGGGCCTCGGGGGATGACCAGAGGCCCCAGAAAGGGAGTGTGGTGGGCAGGGTAACCTCAAGGGCCTGGTGGGGGTCTTACGTGTGCTAGTGAGAGCAGGGGTCCCATGGAGGTGTCTGTCTGCAGGGTGGTCAAGGAGGAGATCTCTGCTGACAACGCCCGGCTGCCCTGCTTCAATGGCCGTGTGGTCTCCTGGGTGAGTGGTGGGGGTTGGTGGCAGAGGGTGCCTGGCGGTGGCGGGCAGGGCTACAGTGAGCTGAGCGTGCAGGTGGAAGGCTGGTCGCCTGTGCCCTGAGTGTGCTGCGGGTGGGTTGGGTGGCGAGAGGTTGGTGGTGTCCCTCAGCCTCACTGTTCTCCACAGCTGGTCCTGGCCGAGGGTGCACACTCGGACACTGGTTCTCAGGCCACCGACGGCCACAGCGACCTGCCCCCACCCCTCGAGCGGATGGGTGGCATTGGGGACTCCCGGCCCCCCTCTTTCCAGTAAGAATTTCGGGGGCTTGAGCCTAGTGGTCCTGCAGGGCCCCTTCCAAGCCTGCTGGGAGATGGGAAGTTGGGCAGAGCCCCTGGCCAGGAGGGACCGGTCAGCAGAGGAGGGGCCGGCAGAGAGGCGCAGACCCAGTGGGTGGTGGGTGAGGGTTTTCCGGAGTCAGGGTCTCACCTGGTGAGGGCAGGCGAGGGTTGAGAGGGGCCAAGGCCATGGGGCCCAGTCTGCCCGACGCTGTCCTCGGCACAGCCCGAACGTGGCCAGCAGCCGGGACGGGATGGACAACGAGACTGGCACGGAGTCCATGGTCAGCCACTGGCGAGAACGAGCCCGACGCCGAAACCGGGATGAGGGTAATGGGCCTCACCCAGGACCCCAGGCCCCACGGCACACCCCAGGTCCCTGCCAACCACATGTTCCCGCCCAAGGCCCATGGGGGTCTCTGGGGAGAGGTCTGAGGCCTGACTTCCTGAGGACCTCCTTGACCCTGCGGTCACACTGCCTGCTCCCAGGTCCACAAGGGCTTGAGCCCACACAGGCCACTGGGACCTCCAGGGAGCCCCATGATCCGCTCACTTCCGTCTCACTTCCGTCTCGTCCCCACAGCCGCCCGGGCCAATGGGCACCCGAGGGGGGACCGGCGGCGAGACCTGGGTCTCCCCCCGGACAGCACGTCCACTGTGCTGAGCAGCGAGCTTGAGTCCAGCAGCTTCATCGACTCTGAGGAGGAGGATAACACGAGCCGGTGCGTGTGAGTATGTGTGTGCAGGCATGTGGCCACCTGTGCTGTGTGGGTGGGCGTGTGCACAGGCACACATGCCCACACAGGTCTTACGGCCTCACACATGTGCGTGGGCGTGCATCATGGCTGTGGTGTGTGTGCACGGGTGTGCGCATGTGCCCACTGGTGTTTTACTGCGGCGCTCGCATGCCGTGTGCCTGTGTGCAGGGTGTGTGCCACATGCACTCTGTGCACTTGAGTGTGTGCTGGCATGGGCAGCCATGTTGCCTGCCTGGTGTTGATGTCTGGTTTGCCTGCGAGCAGTGAGCCTCTCAGGTGTGGGGCTTGTGTGTGCCATGCACGCGTGTAGGGTGGGCTGCCCAGGAGCTGCCCAGCCTCCCGACAAACCCTGCCTGTCGTCTCCAGTGCCCTTCCCTCGACTGTGCGTGTGTGTGTTTGGGGGGGTGCCTGTTCTCTGCCACCTCCTCCCTCCAGGGCTCCCCTCCCCTGACCTGGGCACCTCTGACCTCCATGCCGCCCCCACTTCTGCACCCCCAGGCTGAGCAGCTCCACCGAGCAGAGCACCTCCTCACGGCTCATCCGGAAGCACAAGCGGCGGCGGCGGAAGCAGCGCCTGCGGCAGGCGGACCGCGTAGGTAGCAGCAGCTGGGGTTGGGGTGGGCCCCGGGCGCCTTCCCTGGGCCCCTCACCTGGTGCCCTTTCAGGCCTCGTCCTTCAGCAGCATCACGGACTCCACCATGTCCCTGAACATCGTCACCGTCACGCTCAACATGGGTGAGGCTGCCGTGGCCCCCGGGGGGGTGGGGTCTCCGGGCTGGGCTGCTCACCGTTCCCCCCACAGAAAGGCACCACTTCCTGGGCATCAGCATCGTGGGCCAGAGCAACGACCGCGGGGACGGTGGCATCTACATTGGCTCCATCATGAAGGGCGGGGCTGTGGCTGCCGACGGCCGCATCGAGCCGGGCGACATGCTGCTGCAGGTGGGGCTGCCGGAGCTGCGGGGGGGGGGGGGGGTTGGAAGGCTAGCACCCCCACCTGCCACTGCACTGAACCCGTCCCCCCAGGTGAACGACGTCAACTTTGAGAACATGAGCAATGACGATGCTGTGCGGGTGCTGCGGGAGATTGTGTCCCAGACGGGGTGAGTCTTGGGGACACAGTGGGGGGTGGGGGTGCATGGGGGTCCCGCATGACCCTCCCCTTCCTGCCCACCAGGCCCATCAGCCTCACGGTGGCCAAGTGCTGGGACCCCACCCCCCGGAGCTACTTCACTGTACCCAGGGGTGAGTGAGCTCGGGCACTGGCGGGCAGGGGTGGGGGTGCCGGCTGGGCTGAGGGCCTCCCCCCTTGTGCCCTTGAACCCCACTTTTTCCTCCACCTCTGCTCCTTCACCTGTCTGTTGCCACGTGGCGGCCACCCAGCTGACCCTGTGCGGCCCATCGACCCGGCCGCCTGGCTGTCCCACACGGCGGCGCTGACCGGAGCCCTGCCCCGCTACGGTACGAGCCCTTGCTCCAGCGCCGTCACGCGCACCAGCTCCTCCTCACTAACCAGCTCTGTGCCTGGCGCCCCACGTAAGTGGCCCTCTTGGTCCAGGACACTGGGGCACCGGCCAAGGACCAGGTCCAGGTGCCCACCAGGGGCACACCCTGGGGCCCACCAGCGTCAGCGTCCCTGCTGCTGTGAGGCCCCCTGTACCCGGTGCACGTCCCACGTGGGGCAGTAGAGGTGCCTGGTGGGCCGGGACAGCTGGGGTCGCCCAGGGGCCCTGGGGCAGGTGTGCGTGGAGTCCCGCCTGCTCTCTGCTGCTAACACGACTAACAGCGGGGGAGGGGCGGTGGGAGGGGCGATGCCTAGGTCCCGCTGGGCTGTGGGCTGAGTGGGGGCCCCAGCCCCACGGAAGCACCTGCAGGGGTAGGAGGGCAGTTCCCCACGGCCACGCCCCTGCCTGGGGGCCCTGCAGCCACAGCCTGCGAGGGCCCACCGCTGCCCACTGAGGAAGGCCGTGTCTTGCAGAGCTGGAGGAGGCACCGCTGACGGTGAAGAGTGACATGGCCGCCGTGGTCCGGGTCATGCAGCTGCCCGACTCTGGGCTGGAGATCCGCGACCGGATGTGGCTCAAGATCACCATTGCCAACGCCGTGATCGGTGAGTGGCCCGCCGGGTGCCGTGGGTGGGCGGCGGCCGGGCTGCTGTCTGACATGAGCCTCGGCAGGGGCGGACGTGGTGGACTGGCTGTACACACACGTGGAGGGCTTCAGGGAGCGGCGGGAGGCACGCAAGTACGCCAGCAGCATGCTGAAGCGTGGCTTCCTGCGGCACACGGTGAACAAGGTCACCTTCTCGGAGCAGTGCTACTACGTCTTCGGGGACCTGAGCAGCCGTGAGTGGGGCTGCGGGGCGGGGCCCCGGGGAGGCCCGCCCCCACCTCGCTCACCCGCTGCTGCTCCCTTCTGCCAGATCTCGAAGCCCTGAACCTCAACAGCGGCTCCAGCGGGGCCTCGGACCAGGACACGCTGGCCCCGCTGCCCCACCCGGCTCCCTGGCCCCTGGGCCAGGGCTATCCCTACCAGTACCCAGGGCCCCCGCCCTGCTTCCCGCCCGCATACCAGGACCCCAGCTTCAGCTACGGCAGCGGCAGTGCCGGGAGTCAGCAGAGTGAAGGTGAGAGCCTGCCCGGCCCGGCTCCCTGCCCCCCACTGCCTGGCTCTGTCCTGTGTGCTCTGCCTGCTCTGCTGTGGTTCTGGGTGGGCTCCTTTCCTGGGGTGAGTGGCTGAGGGGGGTGGTAAGGAGGAACTGGAGGCTTAGGGGGTTGTGGGGCAGAGGCAGGAGGCTGTGCGGGAAGGGCAGCGAGTGTTGGGGTGGGCTAGAGCAGCTGGGCCCCAGGCGCAGCGGAGGACAGACAGCTTCCCAAGATGCCTGCTGTCCATCTGGGGGCCAGAGGCGGCAGTGACCTAGACAACCACACATCACCCTGGGGTGTGCAGTGGGCTCAGGGGGAGAGGCTGGGGTGCCCCTGAGGAGGGACAGTGGCCTGAGGCTGAGTAGATGAGTGAGGCTGGGGGCAGGGCCCACAGGCTCTGGGGAGGGTCAGGCAGCTGGCCCCATGGATCCAGGCAGGAGGGCAGGGTACAGGGCTATGGCACCGGAGGGAAGCTGGCGGTGGGCGCGCCCTGGTGGGCGGGCATGGGTTCCCCGGCGGGGCCTGGCGTGTAACCCGTGCTCTCCATTGCTTTGTGCTGAGCAAGCCTTAGACTGAAGGACTAGCGGAGTGGACCCTTGGGCCGGTAAGCCTGGGTCCTGTCCGGCGTCCCTCCCGGCATGTCCCTCGCCAGTTGGCGTCCTTGGGTTCCCCGTGCTTCCTGAGAGCCCAGGACGAGGCTGAGCTGAGTAGCTGGCTAGGGTCCCGGGGTCTGATAGAAGGTGGGTCTCTGGGAGGGGCACCCAGGAGGGCCCATGCGAGCTGGCACACCAGGCCTCCACTGCTGCCTTTTTCTGAGCTGCCAGGCCAGGCCCTCGGTGCCCACATCAGGGTGAGGTGTAGGGCACCAAGCTGGCCCCAGAGGAGCCCCGCCTGCCTGCCTCTGCCCCCACCGCGCTGCCGCTGCTCTTGCGTCTGGGCAGGGCCAGTCCTGCCCTGTGTCTGCATGGCCACCCGACCCCTACCCCAGCTTGGGACCACCAGGCTCTGCCCCTGGTTGCCTTAGCAGTGACCGGTTGTCGTGGAAGAGCCGAGGCCTGGCACTGACCGTCCATCCTCCCCCTTCTCCACCGCAGGAAGCAAGAGCAGCGGGTCTGCCCAGAGCGCAGGCGGGAGCAGCCGGCGGGCCCTGGGCCGAGAGCAGGAGCGCCGGGGGCCGGGAGCCGGGGGCAGCGGCAGCGAGTCGGACCACACAGCCCCAAGCGGAGCAGGTGGCGGCGGCTGGCGGGAGCGTCCTGCCAGCCAGCTCAGCCGTGGCGGCAGTCCACACAGCCAGGCCTCAGCCGCTGCTCCGGGGCTCCCCCCACTGCACCCCCTGACGAAGGCATACTCAGTGGTGGGTGGGCCACCTGGGGGGCCCCCCGTCCGGGAGCTGGCCGCTGTCCCCCCAGAGCTGACAGGCAGCCGCCAGTCCTTCCAGAAGGCCATGGGGAACCCCTGCGAGTTCTTCGTGGACATCATGTGACTGAGAACGGTGTGCTCTCTGCTGCCCCCTGCAGGAAGGCATTGGAGCTGGAGTCGTGTGGCCCTTGCCTTGGCGGTGGCCATCCTGGGTCAGGCCAGCCCCCCTTGTGCACAGGGGGCCATATCGTGGGGTCCAGGGCTAAGCAAAGTGGGAGCAGGCTGGAAGGCAGCCACAGCCCTGTGAGCTGGACTCAGCAGCCTGGCTGCTCCTTTCAGGCCAGCTGTGTCCTTGGGGACCCTGGGGAGCTGCCTCTGTGCTCCCTGGGACCCCTGTTGCCCAGGGCGGTGTGCACAGGGCCGCAGGCTAGGCCAAGCAGTGGCAGTTGGGTCTGAGCCTTGCTGGCCATCCAGCCTGCAGCCCCCGCCCGCCTTGCAGGGGTGTAACTTATTTATTTATTGCTTGGCCTGTGTCCTTTGGGGGAGGTGGTGGCCAAGTCAGCCCCATTCCAGCCGGAGCAGAGCTTGCATGTCCCCTGCGCCTCCAGACCTCTGCGTGAGTGCTGGGACACAGGTCCCATCAGAATATGGGGGGGCCGGTGAGAGGTGGGTGGGAGCAGGGCACTCTCGGCGGATGGTGGGGTAGAGCGCAACCCATGGGTGCTCGGCTGCTGCCGGGGTGGCTCTGGGGAAGCCGGCAGCCAGTGCCCCGCCCTGCCGCCCCCAGGTCCAGCCCAAGGCACACCGGCTCCCTGCCCTCGGCCGGCCTGCACGCGTCTGCGCTGCTGAAGCCGTGACCAGTCAGAGTGTTGTCCGGGTAGTCGTAGAGCCACTTCTGTGCAAATGCTATTTTAAACACTAAAAAGCATTTAATTTTATGGGACTGACGTGTGGCCTGTGTCTCTTCTCCCGTGTCCAGCTGCCTTAAGGAGGGGGGTGTGGGAGCAGGTCTAGGCTCCCCAGGGTCTGGCTGGAGCCGACCCAGGACTAGCCAGGCACTGTCCTCGGGCCCAGCTCAGTGAAAAGGCGCTGACCCGTGCTGGCAGCTGGCCAGGTCCTGGCAGAAAGTCTTCTGTCCAAAGTGCTGGCTCCAAGGGTCCCCTCCTGGCACCCAGCGCTGGCCTTGGTGCTGACCCCCAACCCTGGCTGGGCTCTGTCCACGGTGCTGGTGGTGGGCTGACCCATTCGACGCACTCGGGGCAGGAAGAGAGAAGGAAGCTGTTGTCCCTCTCCTCACGAGTGGGCCTCTCTTCTGCATTGGGGCCCATGGTCGGGCAGCCTCGGCCACTCACCAGCCTCCCGCTTGTTCCAGTGACGATTGGCGGGGTGCTGGTGGGGGACCCAGGCTTGGCCTAGCCGTGGGGCTCCCCTGAGCACAGTGTGGGCTGCAGGAGCCTGGGAGCCCTCTAGCCCCTCTCTGCAGGGTCTCTGGGCAGCCTGACAAGGACAGCCTGGCCCCAGGTTCCCAGGTGGTGAGATCTCACAGGGCCCCTGGAGTCCCAGGGTCATTTGGTCAAGGTCAGCAGTCAGCCTGGGAACAGAATCTCAAGGTGTGGGGGGCAGTGCCTAGCAGAGTCCAGCACAGCCTTCGGGTTGTTTGTATGGGCATCAGGTCTGGTTTTAGTGGGGCAAGGCCACTGGGTCAGGGGTCACTGGTTTTTGCTCAGTCTCCTGTCCACCCCTGCTGCCACCTCGCCCTCTGGCATCGCCAGGAACCCCTCCCAAGAAGAACTCAGGAGTGTTGTTCTCTGGCTGCCACAGCAGCAAGTAGCACTTGGGCAGGTGGAAGGTGACGAGGATGCCCAGGGCGCAGAGCAGGCTGGCGCCCATCTGCACAGCAGGCCGGTGGAGCATGTGCACATTGGCAAAGAGAGGCACAAAGGAGATCCAGGTGATGAAGTAGGCCAGTGTGGCAAAGGTGAGGCTGCGGGCGCCGTTATAGCGGCCAGGTCGGCTGTGCACCAGGAAGGTGCCCAGGAAGCACAGGGATGCCAGCGTGGCATTGGCAGCGTGCAGCAGGCCGAAGCCGACCCAGGAGCGCAGGCGGCAGTGCACCAGCGCCTCCGTGGGCAGCACCTGCCAGTCTGTCACCACCTCGGGCGGGAAGGCCCCCAGGGACCAGGCGCACAGCGCAGCCTCCACAAGCACGGCGAGCAGCACTGCCAGCCAGGCCTGGGGCCCTCGCAGGTGGCTGCGCAGCCGGGCAGCCCAGCTTGGTGGCAGCTCTGACTCCACAAAAACCTCGGCTGCCTGCAGGACGAGGGTGCTCAGGAAGCCGGCCAGCGGGAGGTGCAGCATTGGCTGCTGGGCCAGGCAGTGGGCGGGGCTGGGCCGGCCGGGGAACAGGAGGGCACTTAGGCAGACGAGGCCCAGGCAGGCCAGGCCGAAGCAGGCCCGAGGCCCGCCCGAGGCCTGGACCAAGGGGCTGTCCCAGTGCCAGATGAATAGCCCCAGGGCTGCCAGCACCAGGCCCAGTGCCAGGCCCAGCAACACAAGCAGCAGCAGTGTGGCCAGCTCCCCCCACGCCAGGAACTTGGGCCTGCGGGGGAAGCAGCGCAAGCTCTTGTCTGGTGACCACTGGTCCTGCTCACACTGGGTGCAGAGGAGGTCGTCTACAGCGAGAGGGAGAGAGGGGGTGCTGGGGGCTCCGCCCCCCAGCCTTGCCCCCATCCCAGGCTGGACCTGGGTGTCAGCCTCTGAGCTGGGACGTACCAGGGTCCTCTCCAGGCTACATGCTCCAAGCCCCACAGGGTGCCCCCCCATGCCTACCTTGGCTTGTGTAGACCAGCAGGGAAGGGGCTGAGCTGGGAAGGGGGCTCACCTGGGCTGCGCTGGTAGCTGCCGGCCATGCAGTCCACACAGTCGTAGCAGCAGGAGTGGAAGCCTTTCACGCGGCGCACCTGGCCCTCCTCGCAGCGCCTGGAGCACTGGGACATGGGCATCTGGCGGGGCCTCAGGACTAAGGCTCTGCTGGGCTGGGTGCACCCGCCCCCGCTCCCCCCAGGCCGGGTAGACCTTGGTTCGGAGCTTCCCTGTGGCTCTCACCGTGTTCCTTGGTGTGTGCCAGTTCATCTGGGACAGCTGCAGCTGTAGGTGGCCATCAAAGCTGCCCACGGTGCGCAGCTCAGGCATCTGGTCCTGCCAGACCCACAGCTTCAGGTCGTAGCCCATGTCCACATTCCCGCTGGTGTCGAACTGCAGCGTGAGGCCACGCACCCGGAAGCTCATGTTGTACATGTTTTCCAGGAGCTGCTGGGCGTGAGGAGCTGTGGGTGGGGCCAGGCCAGCTACCTGAGGCCCAGACCCCTGCCCCCGACCGGTGCAGGACACACACAGGGCCAGCACAGCTCACACTGCCCCGCTCACCTGCCAGGGCTGCACGGACTCCTGTGTGGAGCAGCCCCAGGTGCTACAGAGCAGCGTGTTGTGCAGGGCCTGGGCCACGGCGTACACAGCCGAGTAGACCGCAAAGGTCTGGTGGTGCAGGAGACCAATGGACACGTTGTCCAGCGAGATGTGGTCACACTGGGGGCAGCGTGGCCCCACCACATGCTCCTCCAGGCCCGGCTGCTTTGAGTCCAGTGAGGCGCAGAAGGCGGGGTCAGCAGCCATGGCCAGGCGGCTCTGCACATAGGATGAGAAGTCGGGCATCGGGGCGCCCCGCTGCAGGAAGCCCAGCACGGTGCCCACCTGAGCTATGCCAGGCAGCGTCATGACCAGGTCCGAGGTCAGCCAGGCCTCACTGGCTACCCACACCTTGGGCGAGAGCCTATAGTGGATGCTGTAGCTGAAGAGGGCGCGGGCGGCCCGGGCAGAAGAGAAGAGGACCACCACCTCCACGCTGCTCTGGTTCACCTGGCGCAGCACCTCCCACATGGTGCCCAGCTGCTCACCTGTGGCTCCAGGCACAGGCACCAGGCCCTCCTGCGCAATACAGATACCCCTCGAGTTGGCCAGGCTGGAGAAGAGGCTGAGGCCCTGGCGGCCGTACTCTTCGTCGCTGCCCAAGGAGGCCACCCAGTTCCAGTGCAGAGTGAGCAGCAGCTCCACCATGGCCGTGGCCTGCACTCGGTCGCTGGGCACCGTGCGGAAGAAGGACGGGAAGGCTTCCCGGTCACTCAGCCTGTCCATGCTGGCACCGTAGCTGACCTGCAGTGGCCAGGAGGTGTGTCCTGACAGGCACTGGCTCCTGCTGTGAGCCAGGCTGGCCGGGCGGGGGTGGGGGCGGCAAAGGGGGCGAGGGGCGCGCACCTGGGGTATGAGGAAGAAACCGAAGAGCTTGCCGGTGATGAGGGCGAGCTCAGACGAGTGGGGCCCGATGACGGCCAGCACTCGGGGCTGGTACTGGGTGTAGTTGCAGTGGGCAGGCACGTTTCGGCTGCCTGCCTTGGCCATGAACATGAGGCTGGGCTTCATGGCCACCACGGGGTCTGAGCACGTGTCGAAGAAGTCATACCCCAGGAGCAACCCGGGCAGCAGGGAAGACCCTCTGTTGATCTCCTCCACGGCCATCTTTCCTGCTAGTGCCCAGAGCAGGCCGAGCGATGACAGCCTGGGAGCACACGGAGCCGCAGCTGGTGGCGCCTCACCCTTGCTGGGGAGCACCCTGCCCGGTCCCCCCACCGCCTCCCTACCTGGTGCACGTGGTGGTGTTGGGCTGTGTCCTGTCACAGAGGCCTGTCTCCTCCTCAGCCAAGCCCAGGGGAAAGAGCCCTCCCAGCACGTAGTTGCCCTGCACCCTGAGCTGCCGGGATAGGCACAGCGGGGCCCCTGCCGACAGGCCCAGCAGCATGGAGAGGCCCAGCAGGGCCAGGCACAGCATGGCAAGTGGTGGCCTCTGCAGGGATGGCCAGTGGGCAAGTTGGGGGCCCAGATATGGTGAGTTGGGGCTGGGAGGGGTGGAAGATTTGTTTAGCAAAACTCACCTGCCAAGCCCGGGGCCCCTGAGGACGCTCTCACTTCTCTGGGCCTGAGCTTTCCACACATCAGTTTCTGTCGGTCAGATGCCACCCATACTGGCCAACAGTGATTTGGGCAGGCAGGCTTTGAGCAGCCACTGGCTGTGACCTTGATGCCTTGCTGCGCCCAAGCCCCTCGGCACCCATCCCACTCCTGGACAGGGAGGGGGACACCCAGGATTCCTCTGCCTGAGGGTCCCAGGCTCTCCAGCTGACCCAGTGGGAGGGTCTCAGAAGGGCTAGTGCCTGGGGAGCAAGCAACCCCTTTGCTCTGCAGCCCTGGGGTGGCACCTCAGCAGTCAGGAGGAGACCACAGGGAGGACCCCAGGGGCCAGTCTGAGGGGGCCCTCCAGCCTGGCCTCCACCCTGTGGCTGGGGTGGGAACAATCCTGGGGCGGGACCCCTCAGCCCATCTGGGAGCAGTGCACCTTGGGGCTCTGGACGGTCCCTCTGCTCTGGACCCAAGGCCTGGAAGCATCGGGAGCCCTGGGGCTGGCTGTGTCCCCCAGGTCTGGGAACCTGCCTGAGAAGGAGCCCCCCCGCCCCCCGCGTGGGGACAGGCGCTCAGCTGGGCCTGCGGGGGGTGCATGCAAAGGAGGGAGGAAAGGCTGTAACCAAATGGGCTGCAGCAGCTCTGCCAGCACCAGGTGCACAGCCGGCAGGCAGCAGTTCCGGGGCCCCTTTCCCCCACCTGGGGGACCCACCAGTGCCATGCTCCAGGGTGGACGTGCACCCCGAGGAGCTGGGGGAGGCTGGCTGGGGTGGGGCTCTGGGCGTCCCAGCCAGGCCTGGCAGACTTACTGGGGGTGGTTTGGGGACCAGTGTTTGCCTGTTCCCACTGGCCTGTGGGGAGGCCAGCTGCTCAGCACACTTAGGACACACACGTGTACACCTGGTGCACATGACACAAATAGTGCATTGCACGTGCACACCCACGACAAGGTTCACACACGTGTGCTCCCCAGCCCATGTGAACCCCAGGTGGTCCTCCCAGGCGAATCCTGAATTGCCATTGGCCTTTGCTGGCACCACCTGGGGCCCTGGACACTGCTCAGTATGGCCAAGCCTTGGCATGGGATCTGGCATTGGGGCCATGTCCGAGAGAACCCTTCTTGACATGTGTCCTCTTTCAGTCTGGAGCCATGTCGCAGCCCTGAACAGCCCCCGCACTGCTGGCTGCAGCTGGGCAGGGCTTTCTCCTGCCTGCCCTTCCAGCCCCGCCCCTTGACTGATCTGTGTCTGATCACCAACAAAACCATCATCCTGCGGACCTCTACAGGGAACTGGGGGGACCAAGATAAACCCTGCATGGGGACAGCCGGGCAGTGGCCCCCACGTGGTGGGCAGGGCAGGACGCAGCACTTGTGGCTGACGCTGCCCTGCCCTCCTGGCAGTAGGGCCTCAGGCACCCCCCTCACCCACCCCCCGCCGAGACCAGGCACCCTCCACCTCTCCATCCTGAAACGCAGAATCCACTTCCGTAATTGTAATTTATTTACATTGCAAAAACCATCACCCGTATTAGTTTCCAAGGGTCCCCACAAGGTCACACTCATGCAGGACTGCTGCATGGTGGGTCCTTGGCACCCAAATCCTGAGATCACAGTGAAGAGGCAGCAGGGCAGGCCAAGTGCCTAGGGATGGCTGCACGTGGCTGTCTGCCAGCGTGTTCAGCGGGGGCACCACAGGGACGGACCGCCAGGGGCCAGGTGGGGGTGGAATGCAGCATCTTGTGGGACACCCAGAAGGGTGAGGCCAACTGGCCCAGCAGCCCTGGGCTCCCAGGAGCTCTGGGGTTGTGCAGACTCACAGCAGCTGCCCCGGGAAGTGGGGCTGCAGACGGCAGCTGACGTGTGCCCAGGGCTCCAGCTCCCGGCTGTCGCTGCCGAGGACATGTGGGTCCCTGGCTAGCACGGAGGTGAGTGGCAAGGGATGAGAGGCATTGCTAACAGCTGCCTGTGTTCCCTCCCTGCTTGGGGGACAGTTGCCTGGTATGGAGGGGCCACAGACACAGGACCCAGAGGGCCTGACAGGACAAGCACTGGCTACAGGGGCTGGTGGGTCACCCTTTTCAGACGTGACTCAAGGTGAGGGCGGCCATTCAGGCTTTCGAGGGAAGGCCGAGACTGCTCGACCTCCCCGTGCTCTGCGCCTCACCCCCCCAGCCGGCGCCTGCCTTCTCTGTCTTGCCCAGGTGGGCCATGCGGGGCCTGTGGCTCCCCGCAAGTTCAGCTCGAAGGGGGACAGTGGTTTCCCTGCTCCTGGGGCACCCAGAAAGCTGCACTGTGGGACTAGCGGGCCCTGGCTGCCCCGGCCCAGCTCTGGAGAAGGGGTACCCTCCCAGCCCGGGCCCAGGGGCCCCTAGGGCAGGTCCAGCAGGGCGTGCTCCGCGTAGAGCTCCTGGGAGATGTCGTACATGTGCTGGATGAAGGGCAGGGCCTCGCCCAGCATCTCCACGGCCTGCTCGGGAGGCCCCACATTCATGGTCTCCAGGAAGACCTTGCGCGTGGGCAGCGTGCAGAAAGCCACGGTGACAGCCCGGCGGACAATCCAGGGGTGGTAGGCGGCCAGCGAGGCGTTGTAGGAGTCCGTGCAGAGAGTGGAGGTGCGGGCGTCCTCCGAGCTGGTGCGCAGGCTCTCCAGGAAGAGCTGCAGCCAGCGCAGCGCTCGGTGCAGCCGGAGCACTGTCCGGCAGCCTGAGTCTGGGTGGCTGGAGCGGCGCTGCAGGTCCACCAGCTGGTTGCCTACCTCATAAGCCACCATGGACTGCAGGCTGCAGTAGTGGTCCCGCTGTGGGCCACTGCGCAGACGCTCCATGATCTGCAGCTTCGCCACCACGTCCTTGGAGATGAAGGAGAACATGACGCCCAGGCTGTTCAAAAACCTGGGAGGGAAGGCAGGTGCTGAGCTGGGGTGCAGCAGTGCCTGCGCCCAGGGGTGTGGCTGGGGGAGCCCCACCTGGGCAGTGGCCCCCCCACGCACCTGACCAGCCCCCTCCAGCCGGTGAGGTAGTGCTCCAACAGCACCTCTCCCTGCTCGCCGAGGCACTTCTTGAAGCTGACGAGGACAGCTTTCAGATTGAAGTCCGACTCCAGGGGGTCCATCTCCGATGGGGCTGAGAGTCAGCACACTCCTTGGGGGGCAGGAGCAGCAGGAGAGAATGGCTGGGGTCCCACTCTCCCTCCCCAGGAGCCTGCCTCCCTCTGCTTGGGCGGCACCCTACGGACACCCACCTGCCTGTGCCATGCCCCTTCCTGGAGCCAGTGCCCACAGACCTTGGGCACCGCCCCTCCCTGCCACTCAGTCTCCCTCAACCCACTCTTGCTACATCTTAGGCACAGCAGACACCTCTGCTTGGATTTTCTTGCTTATCTGGGCAGAGTTGGTCTCTCTCACCAAAATGCCCATTCTCACTTGAAGAGACACCTGCTGGGTCCCCACCCAGAGCCAGGCACTCCTCTAGCATGAGGGTGCTCAGCACCCAAGACAACCAGCCCAGCTTCGTCAGGGCAACATTCCAGTGGCAGGGAGGGCAGAGCCAGACAATGACAAGTCGGAATCTGAAAGGGGCAGGTGGAGGACGACAGTGGAGTGATATGGGAGGCCTGGGCCAGCAACCGTGCCCATCCTTGCCCACAGCTGCACCCACCCTAAAGCCAGAGCAGAGGTCATGGGTCAGCATGTGCTGGGCAGGTTTTGAGATACACACCAGTCTCTTCCTGCTCTGGGCTCTGCTTGCATGCGTACAGTCACTCCGCAAACATCCAAGCGCCCACGCATCATATGGGTGCCACTGAGTATCCCAGCCCCACCTCCCTGGGTGCCCAGGACCAGCACTGAAAGGTGGTCCTTATGGGCTCTGAGGACTCAGCTGCATTTCACCATGTGTCCAGGACAAGCTCCCACCCCACTGGGCCTGGGGGTTCCTTGGGTGCCCTGAGGGACCTCAGCAAGTGAAGGAGGCCACCCAAGATGTGGCAACAGCCCCAGCTGGGAACCGGACACCAGGGAGACTGATATGCCTCCCACTCTGTGGGCAGGTCACTCACCACCCTAAGATCCGGTCCGTCATCTCTGGGGAAGATGGGCCACGCACACTGCTCAGACTTGGGGAGCATCTGAAGGGACTCACTGGGTTCTGAGACCCTGCAGGCCCCAAGGGCTGGGACGAACGTTGGACGTAGGGCAGAGCCCTCTGGGCGAGCTCATCCTGTCCTCGGGAAGATGGCTATCTGGAGTCTTCCAGCACCCCCATCCCCCAGGGCCTCCACTTTGTGTCCACTGAGCAGATGGACAGTCTCTAGGCACTCAGGGCTAAATTCCTGGCCCCCAGACATCCTGTGGGCCTGGCCTTCCTGCCAAGAACTCCAGACAGCAAACAGCAGGAGCTGCCAGGAGCCTTTCAGAGCCTGGAAACAGGAAGGGCCGTGGCTATGCAGCTGGTGGGCAGCCCGCCAACTGCGGGAAGGTGATGCAGGGCACCACCAAGGCTATCCCCGGGAGCAGCCGCGGCCCCAAGGTCAGGGTCCCGGGGCGGGCGGCCAGAGCCCCGGGTCCAGTGGCTGACAGCAGGCTGAAGTCACCCAGGAGGGAACACTTATCCTGCCACCCAGGCCCAGAGGGTGGGTGCGGCCCGGTCCAGAAAGGCCTGCCAGTCTCGCTCAGGAAGGGGACACCAGGAGGCGCCGGACTTGGGTGCGGTGGGAGCCCAGTCCCGGGAGGGTCCTGCTCCAGATGAGGCCCAGGGATGGGGTAGGGGCCCGGGTCCAAGCTGGCGTGTGAGCCAGGTCCTCCGCCGCACCCTTCTGCGCCCGGCTTCCCGCACCAGGGGTCCCTTGCCCTGCCCCTCAGCGATGCCCAGGCCCACCCGCCTGCTCGGTTGGGCTTGGTTCACCAGAGCTCACCTTCGCTGCCGCCACCGCCGCCACTGCCGCTGGACCTGCCGCCCCGCCCCCGGTCGCCCCGGGCCGCTCGGGATTGGTTGACCGCTGCCCAATCCAGAGACCAGATCTGCAGCCCACGTTTCCGGCGAGCTCACCGGATGCTGCCGCCGTTGGGTCTGCGCTTGCGTAGTGAGTTACCGCGAGGTGATCTCGCGTGCCGTTTGGGCCCTGGGTCTGGTCCCGCGACGGTGTGCGAGGCGGGTCAGGGAACGCAGAGGCCACGGTGCCTGGGAGTGAGCCGGCGCAGGATGCCGGAGATCAGGGTCACACCCCTAGGTGAGTGGGGAGCGCTGGGCTGCCGCCGGGGGATGGCCTTGGGGTTGCGTCCAGGTCGCTTCTGTGCTTTGTCTCCGGTTTTCCTAACAGCGACCTGAAGCGAGATCGCCTGCAGCGGGCTCTGGGCGCGGCCGCCACCACAATTTCGTCGCTTAGCACGTGGACCGAGGCTGCAGTCTCTTGCCCCCATCCCGCCCGGCCTCTGCTTCCTTCCCCCTCCTCGTGACTCGCACCACGGTCCCCTGCAGCCTCCCACCCACCCAGCCTGGCCGTCCGACCTCAGCTCACCCCGCGGTTTCCCTGATCTCTGCAAAAAAAAAAAAAAAAAGTTTTGCTCTTGGGAAAAACACACACGTGCAACTTTTTAAAAAAAAATATTTTATTTATTTATCTATAGAGGGGAAGGGAAGGAGAGAGGGAGAGAAATATCAATGTATGGTTGCCTCTCCTGCGTCCCCTACTGGGAACTGGCCCGCAACCCAGGCATGTGCCCTGACCGGGAACCGAACCACGATCTTTTGGCTCGTAGGCCTGCACTCAATCCACTGACCCACAGCGGCCACGGCTGTGCAACTTTTAAAAGGCTGAACAAACCACACGATCGCGGTTCGATTCCCAGTCAGGGCACATGCCTGGGTTGCGGGCCAGTTCCCAGTAGGGGACTCACGAGAGGCAACCATACATTGATATTGCTCTCCTCTCTCCTTCCCTTCTCCTCTAAATTTAAATAAATAAATCTTTAAGAAAAAAGGGCTGAACAGTCCAGAACAGTTCGAGGAAGGAAAGATCACTCAGAATCCAAGGTCCCAGAAACAACGTGGGTTGCCGGTTTGGCGGCCACCCTCTATTTCTCTGGGAGTTTTTCCTGCACACACTCCCTGTGCTGTTCCAGCTCCTGCCTCCTCACAGGGCTGTGTGTTGGGAGCATCTTCCCATACAGGTGCCTGGTGTGTCTTCCTGTCTTCCTCATGGTGGGAGCTTTTCTCCAATAGCTCACCCGCCCCCAAGTGGGGTCGCTGAGCTGGTGACAGCTACACCGCGAACGCCCCTGGCCTTGCTGGGTCAGAGCCCATGTCCCAGCCCACCTTACAGTGGTCATGCCCACGGCCTGTCATGTTTCTCCTCACAGGCTTCCCTCTGGCTGCTGTGCCCCCTCCACCCCCCCGGGGCCACTGCAGCACCCAACTCTCCTTCCAGCCCTTTTC
This sequence comes from Sturnira hondurensis, assembly GCF_014824575.4. Classification (NCBI taxonomy): domain Eukaryota; kingdom Metazoa; phylum Chordata; class Mammalia; order Chiroptera; family Phyllostomidae; genus Sturnira; species Sturnira hondurensis. The sequence goes on from NW_028086562.1 coordinate 4,508,032, forward strand.
TCCATTTGGCTTTTTCCCCAACACCTACTTTCCTCGAACAGTCTTTTTTCCTGTTCCCATTATCCAGGGCTGCCCCTGGGTGTGCCCGCAGGGTCACCCAGCCTCAGTACCACCGAAGCAGAACTCCTTCGCTGTCTTCCTTTGCCAGTTTCTGCTGTGTGGGCTTCCCGGTCACCTGGGCCGGTTACAGAGTCTCCTAAGTCACTTTGGCCACAGGGCCTTTGCGCACCTGCCTCCCGCTGCCATCCCTCTCCATCCTGCTTGGAAGCTGTAAGCCCGTCACGGTTGTGGATGTTTCTCTGCCTCCTTCCTGCCTCCCTGGCGCTCATCTCCAGCTGGTACACTCAGTGTGTCTTGCCTGCACAGTCGTCATCTGCTTCCTTGCCCTGGAACACGAGCTCCTGCAGACAGGGTGCCTCCTTGGCCTCCTCCTGAGCCCTGGCCCTCCTGTCTGCCCTGGAGTCTGACCGACACGTCTCCAGCCCAGCTCGAGCCACTGTCTTTGCTCCCTGAGGTTGTGGTGGTTTCTGCTGGGGGTAGGCGGCCAGTGCCTAAGAGCTGGGTTCAGGGATCCAGAAGGCTACCCCTGGCCCCACGCTAGGAGCCATGTGCGTGGCGGGGATTGTTCTCACAACTTATGGGGCTTCACATCCTTCATGTCGACTTTAAAAAAGGTTGGCCCACCCTGGCTGGTGTGGCTCAGTGGACTGAGTGCCGGCCTGTGAACCAAAGGGTTACCAGTTCGATTCCCAGTCAGGGCGCAGGCCTGGGTTGCAGACCAGGTTCCCAGTAGGGGGTTCATGAGAAGCAACCACACTGATGTTTCTCTTCCTCTTGTTCTCCCTTTCCTTCTCTTTTCTATAAAAATAAATAAAGTCTTTAAAAAAAAGGGTGGCCCTCCTTTGCCCATGCACCTGGAGACCCCTGAGCTGGTTTGGCTTCAGAACTGGGGGTGCAGCAGGGAGCAGACGGCCGTGACCCTGCCCATGGGAGGCACGTGCTGGTGGGGACGGGAGCAGGCCCGTGGGAGACCACCAGGCCTCCCCTGTGGCCCAGCTGCCTGAGGCAAAGCTCTCAGCAGTCTTCTGCCATTGTCATGGGCAGCAAGCTTCTCGAGGACCAGCCCCCATCCCATTCTGGGTGTGGCCTGGTCACCCTGGAGTGTGCGGTGCCAGCAGAGGGGCAGGTGGCTGGCAGGGGGAGGCTCAGAGGGTTCAAGGGGGAAAGCAGGCCATTTGCTGCCATCTGGCACCCCGAGGAGACCCCAGGTGGTCATAGGAGGTGGCCAGGTTGGACCCTGCTGGGGCTGCAGCAGCTGGACACTGTGTGGCTGTCAGGAATGTGGCTGAAACTTGGGTTCGGGTCCGTCACTGTAGTTGGTCATTGCTGGGCAGCTGGGGCGTGTTTCCCCTGAAGCCACATGGGGCACCTTTGGTGGCACCACAAGGAGGTGCCTGCCACCTCTTGGGGGGTAGGTTCTGGGGGTGGGGCCTGCAGAATGCCAGCCTTTCTCTGTGGGTGCTGGAACTACAGCCTGGCACCTGGTCCTCAGCCCTGGGTCTTGGAGGGCACGGGCAGGTCACAGCGGGTGGGCTGCAACCTTCCTCCATCTGACCCTGGTGCTGGAGGCACAGTGGGGCAGGGCGCTCAGGCCAGAACTCACTTGGTGGACTCAGCGCGTCGTTCCCTCCCTGTGCATGTTCTTTCCTGTCTGCTTACAGAGGTGGCGACGTTCTTGCCTCCCATGTTGTCGCACAGCAGCCACTGGCTTGTTTCCCAGCCCACTGAGGGCTCTGTGGGGCCAGGGGCCTAGAGTGCCCAGTGGGGGCCTGGGGCAAGCAGCTGGGCCTTGGCCTTGGGGGTGGGGTATGGGGGAGGGGTGAAGGGTGTGGCAGCACCTCCCTTGCTGTCCCTGCAGGGGCCGGCCAGGACGTGGGCCGCAGCTGCATCCTGGTCTCCATCGGGGGCAAGAATGTCATGCTGGACTGCGGGATGCACATGGGCTTCAACGATGACGTGAGCCCGTGGGCAGGCTGCCTGGAGGCACCCAGGGGGCAGTGGGGTGCCACCCAGCCTGCTCCTCATGGATGGTGCAGGACTCAGAGCCTCTGGCTCCCACCTGTGGAATGGGGCAGGGTGGGGTGTCAGTGGGGCATCAGCACAGCATTCCTGGGAAGCGCCCACCCTCACGGGACAGGCGGGGTGCCCCTCATGGGAGGCGGGGTCTGTATGGAGGGGCTCGTGGGTGTCTGCAGGGTTATGTGGGCCAGGCTGGGCTGGGTTACTGGTTCTGGATTCTGACCCCCTCCTGTGCCCTTGGGGCTGCGAGCAGTCAGCAGACCCAGGGCAGCCTCCGGACGGAGGTAGCTGGCGTGCTGGCTGTCCCTCCCATCTCCTGGGGACCTGGGCAGCCACTGCGCCCTGATGCTCTCTCTCAACTTCTCAGAGGCGCTTTCCAGACTTCTCCTACATCACACGCAACGGCCGGCTGACGGACTTCCTGGACTGCGTCATAATCAGGTGAGCCCTGTCCCAGGGCTGCAGGTGCCGGCGCTGCGCCAGCTTGAGCCACCCTGCTTCCGGGGCCTTCCGGGGCCTAGGAGAGCCTCGCTGGGCTTGTGGAAGCTGCAGGCTGTGGGGTGTCCCTGGCCTGGGCTCTGTTCCCAGTAGNGGGGACCTGGGCAGCCACTGCGCCCTGATGCTCTCTCTCAACTTCTCAGAGGCGCTTTCCAGACTTCTCCTACATCACACGCAACGGCCGGCTGACGGACTTCCTGGACTGCGTCATAATCAGGTGAGCCCTGTCCCAGGGCTGCAGGTGCTGGCGCTGCGCCAGCTTGAGCCACCCTGCTTCCGGGGCCTTCCGGGGCCTTCCGGGGCCTAGGAGAGCCGCGCTGGGCTTGTGGAAGCTGCAGGCTGTGGGGTGTCCCTGGCCTGGGCTCTGTTCCCAGTAGCCTTTGTGGCTCGCCCCACCCCCTACCAGTGCCATGCTGGACCTTTGTGTGTGTTCACAGGTGTGCATGGCTGATCCTGGGGGGGGGGGGGGGGGCTGCAGTGCCACCTGTGGGGGAGGGGCAGGGAGTGCTTTGCCTGCCACATCCGAATGAGAGCCCAGGTTCCTCAGACCGGTCAGGCTGCGTCTTGTCTCCAGACGGCAGGCTATGTGGGCCTGTCTGCAGCAGTGACTGCCCCCACCTTCTCCCAGTCCTTGGTCACCAAAGGCCTTCCCAGAAGGCCCTGTACATCCTGCCCGTGGCGCCCAGGTCCCCCCACCTGGCCAGATGGCCCCCTCGCCCCCTTGGGCCCCACTGCCAGTCGTAGGCCGTGTGGGGATCCGGCCTTCACATGGCCTGCATGACCACAGCAGCCTCCTGCGGGCGCCCCAGCTGCAGCTGGAGCTGCCATGTGCTGCGGCCCACCTTCAGCTGCCGAGGCTCCCGTGGCCCCACCCCTTCCTTCTAAGACGAGGACTCGGCCCCGTCTCTCTGTCAGCTGTGGGCAACACAACCGCTGAGCCCACTGCCCAGCATTGCTCCAGGCCTCGTTCTGCTCTGTCCCATCTTCCTGCCTCGGTCCACAAGCCATGGGGTCTTCTCAGTGACCCACCAAAGATGGCAACCCCTGGCACACTGTCCCTGTAGGTGCTTTCTGTGTTTTCAAGGAACAGGTCACCTGTCGGATACTCATTTCAACTGTTCACTTGCTTCTTGCTAAACTGGGTGTTTAGGCTGTGAGGTCCAGGAAGACGGCTGTTTCTGTCTGTCTGCGCAGTCCTCACTGCAGCGTGGGGGCCACGGAGCATTCAGTGGGCGGGCAGGCGGTGGGTGGTGAGGCCCGAATCGCGTGCCGGTGTGGAGGGGCCGGGCTGGCGCAGGGCTGGCTGACCCTGCTGCGCCCCCAGCCACTTCCACCTGGACCACTGCGGGGCGCTGCCCTACTTCAGCGAGATGGTGGGTTACGACGGGCCCATCTACATGACGCATCCCACCCAGGCCATCTGCCCCATCCTGCTGGAGGACTACCGCAAGATCGCCGTGGACAAGAAGGGCGAGGCCAACTTCTTCACCTCCCAGATGATCAAGGACTGCATGAAGAAGGTGGTGGCTGTCCACCTCCACCAGACCGTGCAGGTCAGGCCCTCCAGCCCAGCTCTGTCAGTGCTGCTGGGTGGCAGCACGCCGGCTGGGACCAGTCTTTGGGGGGCGTGGTGCAGAGAGGGACAGGCTGGCGGGACCTTCGTGCCGTCTGGGTATGGTGGTGTGCCTGCTGTGGCAGTGGAGACTGGGTGGTGCTGCTGGGCTGGCCCATCTCGGCAAGGCTGTGTGCCGGCCAGGACGGGGCGGCCCACTGGGTGACCTGCGTCAGAGACCCGGGTTCGCCTGTGCGTGTCACACGTGGCCAGGTACCTGCACGTCTGGGTCGTCTCATCCTGGTGGAGTCTCCTGTCCATGTGACTCGCTTGCTCGTTGTTCTGAGGCTCTTCCTCCTGCTGGCACTTGACCCCATTCCCACCCGCCCCACCTTGGCCAAGTGTGCACGGCGTCTGCTCCATCTCCTGGCTTTCAGCCTCTGTGTCACACAAATGTGGCTCTTTCAGGTGGCGTGTGGGGTCGGGGCTCCGAGCCCAGCCAAGGTCCCTGTCCTGTGGATTCCGCGTTTCACCAGGTCACCTGGCCTTGGCTGTCTCCATTCACTTCCTGTAACTGTCCTGCTCCACATGTTTTTATTCCTTAATTTCCCATTTTGGGTTGATTTTTTAAAAGTTCTATTTCTACCCTGGCTGGTGTGGCTCAGTGGATTGAGCGTGGGCCTGCGAACCACACAATTGCGGTTCGATTCCCAGTCAGGGCACGTGCCTGGGTTGCAGGCCAGGTCCCAGCAGGGGACTCACGAGAGGCAACCGTGCATTGATGTTTCTCTCCTTCTCTCCTTCCCTTCCCCTCTAAAGATAAATAGATAAAATCTTTAAAAACATAAAATAAAATAAAAAAATAAAAAATTCTGTTTCTCACCCTGCCTGGTATGGCTCAGTGGACTCCTGGTCAGGTCACACACCTGGGCTGCAGGCCAGGTTCCGGTTGGGGGCGTGCCAGAGGCAACCGACAGTTGTTTCTTTCCTTCTCACTCTCTTTCCCTTCCCCTCTCTCTAAAAGGAAATTATGAAAATCTTCTAAAAATTCTAAAATTCCCCTTTCCCTTGGTCAGGAGTGACATGCTCTTGTGGTTTGAGTGGCAGAGGCTGCCAGCTGCATCGTGACCGCAGAAATCTGAGGTGCGGGGCTCTCAGTGTTTGAGGCCCCTTTAGTGCGCTGCCCCTGCACCCCCGTCTGAGACACGGGCTGCTGTTTCTGTGTTGGCTCCCCCGGTCGCTGTGAGCCCGGCAGGACAGCCACGTGTCCCTCTCCACTCCTGCTGCTGTCTGCCGGGGTCCTCACTTCTTGTCTGGGGCAGTTCACCTTCCGCCTGACAAACTCCAGCGTGGACCTGCGGGGGCTGGACCTCAGCTTACACTTGTCTGCCACCGAGCCAACCCCGCCCCCTCGGGGAGGCCTTTTCCATCAGGTGCAGAGTCTCAGGTCGGCAGTGACTCCCTCTCAGTGCTCTGAATACACCCAAGAGGGTGTCTGGGCCCCGGGAGCTGCAGCGGGCTCTCTCACCAGGCTCCGGCCCTGCAACCTGGGGCTCTCCGCAGAGGGTCAGGCGTTGGCCCCCCGGACCTCTGCCGCCCTGTCCTGTGTTTTGTGCTGCACCTGCTTTTCAGGTCACTGCCATTTCCTGGTTGTGTTTCATGTGCCCTTAACGTTCTCCACTGAATTCTTAATTCAGGGTATTATAGTTCATGGTTTTAGGACTTCCACTCTTTGAAAATAGTTGCTGGTTGTTTGCCCACATCCTTCACCCTGTGGGTTCTCACCTCTGGGGGGGGGGGCACTACTCACGTGACCGCCCTGCACCCATCCCTCCAGGCTGTTCTCCCTCTTCTCTCCCACCCCTCGCTGAGTTGCTTCTGCTTGTAAACGGGACGTCATCTGTGGCAGACAGGGCGAGGGGGAGCTTAGAATAATGTCATCAACCTGTGTCCTGCCCCGCTGGCCGTGCTGACCAACCCCCCTCCCCCCCCCCCGCCAGGTGGATGAGGAACTACAGATCAAGGCCTACTATGCAGGCCACGTGCTGGGGGCGGCCATGTTCCAGATCAAAGTGGGCTCGGAGTCGGTGGTCTACACAGTGAGTGGAGGCCCTTGGGTGCTGGAGGGCCTCCTGGGTGGGGACCAGAGGCACCTTCCCTAACGCTGCTCCTCCGCAGGGCGATTACAACATGACCCCGGACCGGCACCTGGGGTGAGTTGCCGAGGTCTTTGCTGGCTCCGTCCCGTGGAGCCTCGCCCCCTGCCCCAGAGTGCACTGAGCCTTCTGGATGGGTCGGGGGCTTGAGTACCGACCCTGCGTACCCCGTGGGAGGCAGAGCCTCAGCCTTGTCTGCCCTCGGGTGTTGCCGGAGCTGTGTGGAGTGGCTGGGCTGGCCCAGAAAGCCTCGAAGCTGTGTGCTCTGCCACAGCACTCTGCCCCACGCCCACTCTGTTCCAGGGCCGCTTGGATCGACAAGTGCCGGCCCACCCTGCTGATCACCGAGTCCACGTACGCCACAACCATCCGAGACTCCAAGCGCTGCCGGGAGCGGGACTTCCTGAAGAAGGTCCACGAGACTGTGGAGCGTGGTGGGAAGGTATTGATGGGGCTGGAGCGGGGCTCTGGGCCATGCAGGGAGGGGTGCAGGGAGGCGGCTTGCTGAGCCTTCGGAAGAGGAGCACTCTCCGGCCCTCATCGGTGCTGACTCCCCTTGTGTCTCAGGTCCCAGTACGGGGCTGGCTGGAGCGCCCACCAGGGTCCCATCTGGATAGACTGAGGCTGGAGGCAGGAGTGGAGATGGAGCAGGGGTGGGGCCTCCAGCTCTCAGGGAGGCCTGGCCGAGACCTCTCAGTGGATAGGCCTGTGGCCGTTAAGAGCTGCCAGCAAGGCTGGTCTTCACAGCAGCTGCTGCCTGAGAAGGTGGTCACTCGGCACAGCTGCCGCCCACTATTCTTTGATGTGGGCTTGACCTGGGGGGCAGTGTGGCCAGGGGCTCCCCCAACACCAGCCTCGATGCCCCCCACAGGTGCTCATCCCTGTGTTTGCACTGGGCCGTGCTCAGGAGCTCTGCATTCTGCTGGAGACCTTCTGGTAGGTGTGACTAGGGCGGCTTCTGGGAGCTCTGCCTGAGTGGGCAGGAGAGACTGGGGTGCGTGGCCACGTGGGCACCACTCGGGCCCGGGGGCCTGTGATGGTGCATGGGCACTGTCCTCCGTACACGTCAGCCCCAGGCTTACAGGAGGGAGCAGGCTGAGGGCCCTGGCCTCAATCTGGGCCACGGGCGTGGGGGAGGACACGGCCAGGCCCACCCCACGGCTCCTCCACGGCGGCCCCCGCACTGTCCACAGGGAGCGCATGAACCTGAAGGCGCCCATCTACTTCTCCACGGGGCTGACAGAGAAGGCCAACCACTACTACAAGCTCTTCATCACCTGGACCAACCAGAAGATCCGGAAGACCTTTGTCCAGAGGAACATGTTCGAGTTCAAGCACATCAAGGCCTTCGACCGAGCCTTTGCTGACAACCCGGGTCCGATGGTGAGGCCCTGGCAGGGAGGGGAGGGGAGGCCTGGGCTGTCTGCGCTGGCTGCAGCCCAGGTGCGCCTCTGAGGGCGGGGCCCAGGCCCTCGCCTGGTGTCCGCACATGCGTTCTTCCCTCGTGTCCGAGGAGTGTCGTCCCCCCCCCCCGCCCCCCGGGGAGTGGAGTGCGCCTGTGCAGGGGTGGGGGTAAGATGCTGACAGGGTGGGAGGGGGTGTGGTGGGGGTGCAGCGGGAGACTTGGAAAGCGGGGAGGGGCCCTGGCCTGCTGTGAGCCCGGTTCTCCTGCAGGTGTGGCCTGGGCCCGGACTGCCCTGACCCCGGGCTGCCCTGACCCCACCCCCACCCCGCCTGCCAGGTCGTGTTTGCCACACCGGGGATGCTGCACGCTGGGCAGTCCCTGCAGATCTTCCGGAAGTGGGCAGGGAACGAGAAGAACATGGTGAGGGTGCGGGCCCCAGAACCACTCCTTGCAGGGCCTGTGAGGTTGGGCAGAGGACAGCCAGGGGTTCCCTGGCCTGGAGACACTGCCGCTATCAGGAGAGCACCTGGGACCTGGTTGGTGTTGGACCCAGGCAGTCAGGCTGTCTCTGTGTTCCTGCCAGTTGGTGCCAGTCAGGGCTTCCTCCTAGGCAGGGGGCACAATACTCAGGCTTGGGCCTGCAGGGGACTGGCAAGGGGAAGGGGGTGGGATTCAGAGGAGCAGAAAGGGGAGGTTGGGGTGTCCCAAGAGGAAGCCCTGGGGCAGGGGGTGGAAGCCACGCAAGTGGCCACCAGCTCTGTCCCTTTCTGCCCTGCAGGTCATCATGCCCGGCTACTGCGTACAGGGCACCGTGGGCCACAAGATCCTCAGTGGGCAGCGCAAGCTGGAGATGGAGGGGCGGCAGGTGGTGAGTCCCACCCTCCCCCAGCTCCTCAGCCCCTCTGGGGTGGGTAGTGATGGCCCCTGTGCACTGTGCCGCCACAGCTGGAGGTCCGGATGCAGGTGGAGTACATGTCCTTCAGCGCCCACGCGGATGCCAAGGGCATCATGCAGCTGGTGGGCCAGGCGGAGCCCGAAAGTGTGCTGCTGGTGCACGGCGAGGCCAAGAAGATGGAGTTCCTGAAGCAGAAGATCGAGCAGGAGTTCCGTAGGCAGCCTGGGTGGTGGGGGTGGGGCCGGTGCAGGGCTGGGAGGAGAGGGCCCTTCCATGGGGTCGGCGAGGCAGGGCCGGCAGCCTTGCCGACACTGTCTGTCTCTTGGCCCAGGGGTCAGCTGCTACATGCCAGCCAACGGCGAGACAGTGACGCTGCCCACGAGTCCCAGCATCCCCGTGGGCATCTCCCTGGGGCTGCTGAAGCGGGAGATGGCACAGGGTACGTGAGGTGGGGCCGGGTGGGGCTGGGCAGCCCCCTCTGACTGCTCTGACCCCGGCTCCTCTCTGAAGGGCTGCTCCCTGATGCCAAAAAGCCCCGGCTCCTGCATGGCACCCTCATCATGAAGGACAGCGTGAGTGCATGCCGTCACGGGGGTGGGGTGGGGGTGGGGCTCCCACACTCCCTGACCGGCCCCTGCCCTGCTCCGCAGAACTTCCGGCTGGTGTCTTCAGAGCAGGCCCTCAAGGAGCTGGGCCTGGCTGAGCACCAGCTGCGCTTTACCTGCCGTGTGCACCTGCACGACACACGGAAGGAGCAGGAGACCGCCATGCGTGTCTACAGCCACCTGAAAGGGTGGGTGCTGTTCCTTTCCGGCCCTTGGGGCGGGCGCAGCGGGGCCTGAGGTGGGGTCTCACCGCGCGTCCCTGCAGCCTCCTGAAGGACCACTGCGTACAGCACCTCCCTGACGGGTCAGTGACTGTGGAGTCCATCCTCATCCAGGCTGCTGCCCACTCAGAGGACCCAGGCACTAAGGTGCTGCTTGTCTCCTGGACCTACCAGGTGTGTGGCAGGACCCCCACCGCCCTGTAGTGGACAGTGGCCAGGATGAGTGGGGTCACCCCCTCGCCCTGAGCTGCCTGGGTGGGGTAGGTTGGGGCAACAGTCTCTGTTTCAATGCAGGATGAAGAGCTGGGCAGCTACCTCACGTCCCTGCTCAAGAAGGGTCTGCCCCCAGCCCCCAGCGGAGGCAGCTGATGCCACCACAGGCTGCCCAGCCAGAGGGACCAGACTTGCGCTCTAGGACACAGTCTGAGCCCTGGTCTTCCCTCTGCGTGTGTAGCCCCAGCTCACAGTGGCCTTCATCTGTGGGGACAACACCAGTATCACATGTCTGCCAAGTGGCCAATTTTGGTGGAAAAAATAAATAACCCTTGGAGACCTCTTCACATTTTATTTCTACTTCTGGGCTGGGATGTTCATCTCCAGTGAAGATGGAACCGAAGGCATGCTCCCACTCGGGTGCTCACACCTGTCCCCTGCCCCTGCCCCAGCCTGACAACAGGGCATGGGTGTGCAGAGCTGGGCAGGGTCCAGTGGCCTAGCCTAGTGAGCCAGGCATGCCCTGACCCTGGCTGGGCACCTGGAGGTCATCTCTGGCTTCAGTGCTATGGGCCCTGCAGACCACATGGGGCCAGAAGCTTTGGGACTGCTGGAAGCAGGACCTATAGATGGATTCTAGGTCAACCTGGGGGCGGGGGAGCCCCTGCTCGCTTTCAGGGCCCACCGTCTGCCCCTTGGGGAACTTGGGCCTGAGGGACACAGGCACCTCACCCCAGGCTACTTGCCTTTGGGCCACTGGTCTCTGGCCTGAAGTCTTCAGGCCGCCCTGGCTGGTGGGCCCTGGCATTCCTGCTGGGCACAGGCTGGACTCCCAGCTGCTAGAATGATAAGTGAGGGCTGTGACGCCAGGGCTCCAGCAAGGACCTAGCCTGGAGTGGGGGTCCATCAGAGGGTACAAGCAGGGGCCTTCCCAGGCCACCTCTTCTCACCCCAGTCCTCAAGGTCCCTGTATAGCACTGACTTCAGGAACAAGCCATGGGCTGGGGCCACATGTGTCTGGTGCCTTCCTAGGGGATCCCGGCTCTCAAGAATCGCCTTCACCTGCGCAGGCGTCAAAGTCCCCAGCCCCACGGCCACCAGGATCGCTGTCATCCTCCGCACCTGCAACCCAAGGCCAAGACTGCCACCGAGGCCCGAGTCTTCCCCCTGCTCCCCACCCCCCAGGGGCCCAGAACAGAGCCCACCTGTCTGTACAGGAAAGACTGGCTTTCAAACTCCAGGCTCCAGAACCGTAACCTCCTAGAGACATGGGCACCTGTGACATCCAGGCCACAGGGCAGTCCCAGCCCAGTTTGATCCCAAAGGAAAGGCAGGGTGGGGGCCTGAGAAGACTGTTGGCCGGTGCCCACCCCTTCAGGGAAACCAAACCCCTATTGGGTGAGAGGGAGGGACAGCAGGGCCTTCCTGGGGGTGGGGTCCTCGGGCTGAACCGTTAAGGTCCTGGTCCTAGCTCTGGGGCAGCTCATTACTAGACCCAAGCCTCCAGTCGAGCTCTTTGGCAAGGAGTCCAAGGTTGACTGCAGAAGTGCCTCCCTTTAGTTTTGGCCCAAATTAGGAAGGCTCTAGAACAGGGATGTCAAATTCATTTTCACTGGGGGCCACATCAACCTCAAGGTTGCCTTCAAAGGGTCAAAGTAATTTTAAGACTGTATAAATGTAACTGTTCCTTAACTGCTAAGGAGTTGAAATTACATTCGGCCCCTTGAAAGAAACCATGAGGCTGATGTGGCCCCCGGGAGAATGAGTTTGACACCCCGCTCTGGAAGTCGGCGGCTGCCCTGTGGCTGGAACCACTGGTCCACATGACCTTTTCAGTGGCTTCCAAGATCTGTCCAACAAGCAGGGAGCTCTGGACAGAGAAGGACAGCTTTCTCCGTCTTCTGTTCCCCAGCTGGGGGGAGGGCAACTGCAGGTTCATGGGCACCGTCCAACTGGTGTCCCCTCAGCTTGTGCCCAGGACATGATGCTGATGCCTCTGCCCCGCCCTCACCCGAGAAGGTGCCTGAATCCCGCCCAGCCCCCACAGCCTGCAGACTGGCGTGCGGGGCCGACTCTCCTCACCTGCTCTCCTGGGGGAGGACAAAGGGGCTGGCTGGGCCAGGGGACACTGAAGCTCGGCGCAGTGTGCGCACTGAGCTGGAGGACGGGCTGCCGGCTGACTGGAAGGCGCTGAAGTCGTGTGTCCCCAGGAGGTGGTGGGCAGCCTCCTGCATGGCAACCACATCCAAGCAGCTGCAGAGCCAGGCCAGTGATGAGGGAGTGGCCAGCTTGGTGGCCCTGGCAAGCTCCCACCCTGCCCTTCACTGTCACCCAGCCCACACTCACTCTGCCCGCAGTGCCCAGCATCGATTCCGTTCAAACACAGACAGCTGGTCATACTGGGGGCAGCCAGTGGCCAGGCGATACAGGTATGTCCTGGATGTGGCGGAGTAGCGGGCATGGAAGTCACTGGGCACACGGAAGGCCTTCAGGACCCTGTGGAATCAAGGTAGGGCCACCAGAGGAATGACTCCACACACACGTGACCCCTTGGTACCTCACCTACTGACCCCAAAAAGTACTGCACAGACATCAAGTCCTTCCTGACCTTCACCTCCAGGGGGTTAGAGAAGAGGCTGCTCACCGGATGGCGGGGTGCCTCAGGTGGGTGTTGAGGGCCTGCGTCAGGACCTCGGGGGAAAAGGGTGGCTGGCCTGAGCGGCGCTGGATGTCCAGGTGCGCTGCGTTGCTCAGGGCGTGGACTCCAGCATCCGTGCGGCTGGAGATGGTGAACTTCACTGGCAGGACTGATTTCAGCCCCTCCGCAGCCTCCTACAGGGACAGAGCCACTGAGGGCGGGGCGGGCAGCGTGGGGCGAAGACCCCCTGCTCCCACAGGCGCTCCCATTTGCCCCTCCCGGGGCTCGCCCTCCTCTATTCCAGGCGACAGGCCGGCAGAGCTCACCTCCAGGTAGTTCTGGACCCCGGCGGCGCGCTGGGCACCCCTGACAGCCGCGACCCCGCTGTGGGCAGAGGCGGGCGCAGGTCAGTGGGCGGATACCGCCCCTCCCTGGCCCCACCCAATGCGGCCAAAGGGGCCATTCATCCCTGTTGTCCAGGCCCAAGGCCGGACAGGCGGATCCCGCCCTTTCCTCAAGCGCCAGCAGTCCTCGGGGACCAGCTCCGGTGCTTCCCGCGGCACCGCACTGTGCGTAGGGGTCGCAAGCACGAAAAGAGGTCCGAGGGACATACTTAAAGTCGGTGCCCAAGTACTGGAAATACACGAGGTAGCGCGCCCGCACCGAACCCACAGGCAGGCCGGAACCCATGGCGCGGCTGGACGGAACACAGAAGCATCCACTGGAGCCGGGGACCGCACGTGGGCTCTGCGCGCGCGCGCGCGCACGCAGCTGGCCACGCCCCCGTTGCTTTCGCGTCTGCGCCTTTGCGTTAACCACGCCCCTGCAGCCCTCCACTTCCCATCCCGTGCCGCCGGGGGCGGGGGCAGCAAAGGCGGGGTCAGATTTAGGGAGTGGGTGCAAAGTGCTAGCCACTGCGGAGAGCGTAGGCACGATTTGAACCGCAGCGTCCCGGGAGACGCTCTCACAACGGCGCCTGACCTGAACGACCCCTCGTGCGTGCACTCATTCACCCATCTGCCCACCCACTCACTCGCTCCGCATCCTGGCGGATCGTGTCCTACTGCCACGTTCCGGCCTAGAAGGTTTTGCAAACGCCTTTAATTGCGCAACGGTTGGATCGCCAGAGAGGGCGGAGCCCGTACTCTGCCCCCGCCCCGCGGCCCACCCGACGGCTCCAGACACCCCACTGTTGCAGAGCCCGCCCACCTTCCCGATCTGGAGTGGCCCAGGAAAGAAGGGAGGTGGAACCTTGAGGCATCAAGGCTGAGCTAGGCGTGCCCGCGGCCGCAGGGAGGGGCGTTTGGCGACGCTCCCCTGCGTTGACAGCGGGCGGCGCCCACGGGTGGTAGACTTTGGCGACGCTCCCCGGCGGTGACAGCGCGCGGCGCGCACACTCTGAGGACTTTGGCGACGCTCCCCGGCGGTGACAGGCGGGGCGGGGTGGTTGCACCGCGGCCTCATTCCGGGGCGGGCGGGCGCCTAGCTGGGCGCGGGCGGGCGGACGGACGAGCGGACCGGGCTGGCTGAGGATGCCGCTCCGGGCGCCGCGGTCCTCGTGCCAGTGAGCGCCGCGCGCCGCCGCAGCCATGACGGTGGAGTTCGAGGAGTGCATCAAGGACTCGCCGCGCTTCAGGTGCGCCCGCCGGGCGCGCCCTTTGTGGGCGCCGGTGTCGCCGCCCCCTCGGGGCACCCGGGGCGGCCGAGGTTGGGCGCGAGGCAGGGGCGTCGGTGCCCCCTTTGTGCCCGACGGGGAAGCCAGTGACGGAAGCTGGAGGACCCCGCCTCTGACAAAGCCCGCAGTGCCCCAGGAAGAGGGGACTGAACAAAAGACGTCCCTTGTGCTGGTCACCTCGCGCGGAGGGCGCGCGCGTGGGGGCGGGGCTGCCGCCGGCTGGCCACCTCTCCGTGGGAGTGTCCACCCCCGCTTTGTGTCTGCACCTTCGTGCCGGCCACCTGTCCATGGCTGAGACCCTTCCCGGCCCTGCAGTCCTGCTGCGGCCAGGGTTGTCTGGGTTCATAGGGCTTCCGCCCCTGGATTCTGTCTTGGTCTGTGTGCCCAGAGTGTGCAGAGGGGACAGTCAGCTGGAGCCCCATGTGGGGTCTGGGATGACTGCTTGGCAGGGTGAACTCGGCACCTGGAGGGGAGGGGTGGGGGCTGGGCCGAGCAGACCTGGCTGGAGGCTCCATGGGAGGTTCTGGCTTGGGGCCTGCCCTGGGTTTGTATTTTCAGGGCTTTGTGGGAGTGCAGGCATGTTCACCTGTGTGCACCACACATCCACCGTGTGCTCACGTCTGCTGTGACCAAGCACCTCCTGTGTGCCAGGTGCACACGTGGGAACTATGTCCATCTGCACCCTGTCTTGAGGTGCCAGAGCTTGGACGTGAGCGTGTGGGCGAGCTGCACCCCTGTGCTGGTGTGCTCAACACATGTGTGTAGACTAGTGATGGAAGCGTGTGTGTCATGCGTCACTTCTTGGTGCGCACGCACACACACTGTTTATCGGCACTAGGCACAGGGGTTATTTTGCTCACGCGTGTACCAGCACGAGGACACACATCTCTGCATGTGTGTCCATGTGTGTGTCGTGCCATTGCATGCATGCACATGGAATGGCACATGCACACATCTACCATGCATCTGTGCACATGTGTGCTTGCTCGTGTGTGTCGTGTGTGTTGGATCTTGGGGGTACCAGTCAGAGGGCCTGTGTGTGCGCACAGAGCAGTGAGGCACCAGTGTCGCTCTTGCCTGGGGCCTCTGGGCCCGCCTCCTGCATAGGCCCCTCACAAGGGAGGCTGGGGGTGAGGGGTCTGGTTGGCCCAGAGAGTGGCCCAGGCCCTGGGAGAGCAGTGGGCAACGACCTTCTCTGTTTGCCCATCCCCTGTTGCTGACTGACTGAGGGAGGGGATGTGAGGCACTCATGACCCTGGGCCCCCACCTTTGCCCACTGTCCTCTGGGACCCAGGCTGGGGGGAGGAGTAGCCAGGGCCTCAGCTGGGGGCTTGGTCCTGGCAGAGGCATGCTGGGCTTGCCCTGGCCCCTCCCTCTAAGCCTCCCGCTCCTCCTCCCCACCTTGCCTGGTCAGATTGGGTCGAGGCACCTCACTCACCTCCCGGCCTTCCTCCCACAGCAGCCTGTTCTGCCTGTGTCACCGCCGTGGGTGTGGTGGCTTTGACCTGCTCCCTCTGGCAGGGAGGGGCTGCCCTTGGGAAAGTGCCCAGTGGGGCCTGGGGGAGGTGCTCAGTGGACCCATCAGGACCCTGGGCCCCAAAAGCCTCTCTCTGGGTTTTAGGGTTTGGGGGTTGGGCTGAGATTTAGTGGGGGTTTGAGGCAACCCCGAGGTGGCCCTGTCTGCTCAGCTTCGGGTGCAGCTGAGGCTGTAACCTGGGCTTCCTGGAGGTTGGCCTGGGCTGGGCGGGTCAGGGTGTGGCAAGCCAGGAGGATGTGGTCAGTGCTGTGGGGCCCTTGGCCCCAGCCCTGAGGAGGGAGACCCTGCCTGTGCACTCTTGGCCTGGGGAGACCCCAGACGCATGTGGCTAAGGGGTCCAGATTCTTCCAGGCAGGCTTAGGGCCTCCACCCACCCCTTGTTGTTGGTACCCACTCCCGTGGGTGGGGCTTCAGGCACTGAGTCACAGCTTTGGGGGGGGGCTGGCTTCTCCCTCCTCCCCATCCTCCAAACTGCTGAGGAAATCCTGGAGGGAGGGCAGGAGAGGAGGCCTCAGGGGCCAGGGAGGGAGAGCCGGCTCCTGGAGCAGCCTCACCCTGCTGCACTCCGGGGACCAGGATCCCAGGCCCCAGGGTGCCAGCGCTCTGTGCGGCTGCCTGGGGCACTTGCTGGGCTGGGGCTGCAGAGCTGTGTCTCCCTCTGCAGCACCCTCTTCTGGGTGGGTGGTCCTCCCCTGCTCCTGGACCCTCTGAGGGGGGAGGGAGAGGCTACCGCGGGGCCAGGGTCCTTGGGGTCCCAGAAACACACCCCTCAGGCCGCACCCCCAGGCAGTTTGGAAGGGCGGTCCTGGACAGGCTTCGGGGCACTCACTGGGGCCTGGGGCCTGGGGCCCGTCTGCTCCGGGCAGAGAGCCTCTCCGACCCATCTCTGCTCTGGGATGTAACGCCCTGATTCCTTCGGGAAGGACTGGGCGCTGCTCAGAGAGGAGCCCGTGTCCTGCCAGGTGGCTGGGGGGACCTCCCAAAGTCCCTGGGTGATTGCCCCTCCCTCCCCAGCTTCCAATGGAGGTCATTCTGAGCTACACCCTGTGTGAGGGACTAGGTCTTACCCCCGAGGCCTGGGAAACCCTGGGATACGCCCCTCCCTCTGCCCACCTCCCTCTGCCTGACCCTGCCCAAGACCTGTCCCTGGGGCTCAAGCCCCATTCCAGTTGCCCCTTGTCCGCAAGAGGCCAGATGGGCCCAACTCACCAGCTGAGTGGTGGGGGGGCACCGGGATCCTGGCCTGATTTTTCTGTTTCCTGTTCCTGGAGCATGAAGGGGAGGGGGGAATGTCACGTGCCCAGTCCATCTGCCTCTGCCTTCCGGGGATTCTCCTGTCCGAGGCTTCTCTGGTGATGTCATGTGTTAACTCTCCCCTCCCCGAGGTGGCCCATTGTCAGCCGGCCCCAGGGGAGTGGGTTCCTCTGAGCCTGACCTAGCCCTATCTCCTGGCAGACCTGCTGGTCTGTGTTTGAGGTTGGGGGAGTTGGGGGGTCTCCGTGCTGAGGAAATCAGAGAGCGGCCTTCCAGTGCCCTGGGTTCCGACTGAGACAAGTTTGCCACAGGGGCTACCAGGCTTGGGTGGGACTGTCCATCTGGGCTCCGGGACTGGGCAGGAGGGTAGCTGGCCTCCCTTGCCCCTACCCGAGTACACACCTGCACTGGGCCTGGTCCTCAGGCTTGTCTGGCCTCTCTACCCGGCAGGGTGGCTGCAGCAGCCCGCCCCAGAGGGGGCATCACAACCAACTGGGCCTCTTCTGGCCGGGGGCTCGGGGGTTCTGGAGTCAGCTGGACCCGCGTCCCTGTCTTGGCTCCTCCTCCCAGGCAGCGGCAACCTCTCCCAGCTTCCATTTCTTGGCCTGCCTGCTGGCCTTGAGGCACAGGTCAGCAGGCAGGGTCAAGCAACCAGCAGCCCCCTGCTGGGGGTGTGCAGGGAGGCGAAGACCCAGCCCGACATGAGGTCAAGGTGGCTGACTGCGGACTGACCTGGCTGCCTCGTTCCTGTTGCAGGGCAACTATCGATGAGGTGGAGACAGATGTGGTCGAGATTGAGGCCAAACTGGACAAGGTGAGGGGCTGGGGTGCACGGGGCCCGGGCCACTCTCCTCCCCCCACACCCAGCCACCTGTTTGTGTGTGTGTGCACACACGTGTGTGGGCACACCAGGGTTGCACATGTGTGTCCCCCCTGCATCCCCATCAGGTGTGGCGGGCCTTGGCAGGTCCCCTCCAGGGTGTCTTCAGGGCAGGAGACAGCTGCTGGGGGCCAGTGGTGCTGAGGGACCAGGCTGGGGCTGAGGTGGGGGCCTGAGGGAGGAGGGGCAGTACCCCTGAGCCCCCTCAGGGGCCGGTCTTGCTGGCTTTGGGCCAGGACCACAGGCCTGCCCCAGTCCTATCCTGCTCTGACCTCCTGCTCTGGAGCCAAGGCCCAGGGTGGTGGCACCGTGCAGCCAAGTGCCCAGTGGGCTCAGGGTGGAGGGCGGGCAGTCCAGTCCCTCCTGGCCTGGGGCTGCTCCAGGGAGCTGCGTTCCCAGTACTGCTGGGCCCTGAGCTGCATCCTGCCATCTCAGCCTCTTGGTAGTGGGACAGGCTGGCAACAGCAGTTGGCCTGGGTGTCACCCCTGTCCCGTCTGCAGCTGGTGAAGCTGTGCAGTGGCCTGATCGAGGCTGGCAAGGCCTATGTCACAGCCAACAGACTCTTTGTGAGCGGTGTCCGGGACCTGTCTCAGCAGTGCCAGGGCGACACGGTCATCTCGGTAAGGGGACAGCCAGGCAGCCCCTCAAGGCTGCCCGGGCCCTGGGAGCAGGTGGGCTTCTGGGCTGGACGGCAGGGGTGTTTCTGTGGCCTGTGGTTGGGGAGGTGCTGGCCACTCGGTGGGGNCAGCTGGTGAAGCTGTGCAGTGGCCTGATCGAGGCTGGCAAGGCCTATGTCACAGCCAACAGACTCTTTGTGAGCGGTGTCCGGGACCTGTCTCAGCAGTGCCAGGGCGACACGGTCATCTCGGTAAGGGGACAGCCAGGCAGCCCCTCAGGGCTGCCCGGGCCCTGGGAGCAGGTGGGCTTCTGGGCTGGGCGGCAGGGGTGTTTCTGTGGCCTGTGGTTGGGGAGGTGCCGGCCACTCGGTGGGGCACAGCTGTCCCATCTGAGTGAGGGTCTCCCCACACTGCCCCCCAGGAATGTCTGCAGAGGTTTGGAGACAGCCTCCAGGAGATGGTCAACTACCACATGGTAAGCCCTGCCAGCGTAGGGGTGACGTGCTCGGGGGCCTGTCCGAGGCAGCTCTGCTGGCTGGCGGGCGGCCATGTTTCGGTTCTTTCTGTCTGTGGGTGGGGACATCATGAGGCTCTCTGCTGTGTCCCAGGTGAGGGCCAGACAGTGAAAAGAACAGGGGAGGTGGCAATGCAGCCCAGGACTGTGGGCAGGGGTGCTCAGGGTGGGAGAGGCCTTGGAGGGTCATCCAGGGCCCCCTAGCCAGGCCGGGGTTTCCAGCAGAAGTGTCTCCCAGGCTGACCCCATGGCCCCTGGACGCCTCTGACATCAGTGCCTCCTGTGCTGGGTCTGGGTGATCTCTAGGCCTCGGTGCCCCCCACACGGACACGGAGTAGGGCCTGAGGCACACGTGGGTGGTTGGACATTGGCCTGGGAGTCAGGGCCCCTGACTAAACAAGCAGCCATACCCCCTACAGGGGAAGTTCAGAAATAAACTAGCTCAAAACAGCTTGTCCTACCCTGTCTGTCTTTTTCCAGATAGGGCCCCCCACATAGCCAGGTCTGATTCTGGGTCCCATAATTGCTGTGGGGGGCCCCCAGCTCCCGGTGACCACCCCCACCCCCCAGGCCCAGTTCCTCAGGAACCCCAGCTCCAACCCAGCCCCCCGCCCCCCGCTGCAGGGCGTCACCCTTGAGGCGGCCTCCCAGGGCCAGGGGGTGGCGGGTGTTACCACACAGGTGCTCTGTGCGTGCCTGCTCTGTTGGGCCAGCGTGCCATGGCTTTGGCCTTCAGTCTGGCCTGGAGCCAGAGGGGACGTGGTCACAGCTGTCGCCTCTGGGCACCAGCCCAGGCCTGGGGGCCATACCCTGTAAGGCCAGCTCCATGGGGATGCCCCGCTGGGGCCCAGGCTGGGCTGGATGGAGTGTCCCCTGGGTCTGCCCTGTGAGGGACAGGGGCCTGGCCCCTAGGGTCCTGTGGGGGCCGGAGGCTGACGCCCCGCGGTCCTCCACCCCCAGATCCTGTTCGACCAGGCCCAGAGGTCCGTGCGGCAACAGCTCCACAGCTTCATCAAAGAGTGAG
Source organism: Sturnira hondurensis (assembly GCF_014824575.4). NCBI lineage: Eukaryota > Metazoa > Chordata > Mammalia > Chiroptera > Phyllostomidae > Sturnira > Sturnira hondurensis. Next base: position 4,527,796 of record NW_028086562.1, read on the forward strand.
CAGCCCGGGGGGTGCGCTGTGTGCACTGGGATGGGGAGCAGACCCGTCTGTGCTGGGTCTGGGGTCCTGGCCTGCTCAGGACGGGCCTTGGGGCTGTGGGCCGGGGACCTGGCAAGGGCAAAAGCTTGGAGGGGGGCAGAGCTGGAGGGCAGGAAGAGGGCCTTGGCGGGGTGGGGAGAGGTGAGGGTGAGGCCACAGAAAGAGTCGGGGTGGGCAGGGATCTGAGCCCCATGCCTGTGTGCGCAGCTGGGTGCCTACTGCGCCCCTGAGCGGAGTCATGTTGAGGTTGGGTGTGTGAGTCTGGGGTCTGGGTTGAAGCTCAGGATCACCCCAGGCTGGCCCAGTTCTGAGAGTGAGATGATGGAGGGCAGTGGGGGCCCCAGACAGGAGGAGGAGGGCTGCGGGAGGAGGAGGGGCACCCAGTGTGAAGGCTGAGGGGCTCAGGGTTGCTGTGGGTTGTGGGCAGGGAGGGAGGAAGAGGGCTCCTGCCCGGGAGTGTAGAGGGTGGCCAGGAGCCCTGGGAGGGCATTTCATGAAGCTGGAAACCCCTCATTTGGCCCTCCTGGGAGCCCTGATGGGACACCCGCCACCCCCCAGCGACGTGCGGAAGTTCAAGGAGACCAAGAAGCAGTTTGACAAAGTGCGGGAGGACCTGGAGCTGTCCCTGGTACGGAATGCCCAGGCCCCGAGACACCGGCCACACGAGGTGGAGGAGGCCACAGGTGCCCTGACCCTCACCCGCAAGTGCTTCCGCCACCTGGCGCTGGACTACGTGCTGCAGGTCAGCCGCTGGGCATGGCAAGCGGGCCCTGGGGTGGGGCAGGGGGCCCTGGGCTCCTGCAGACTGAGAGCTGGCGGCCAGTCTCTGGGGGCATCAGTGGCCCGAGAAAACCTTCAATGTCAGATCTGTGAGGGACATGGTGGGGGGAAGGTGAAGGCCCAGGTGTGGGGATGGGCTGGGACAAGCCAGAGGCTGCAGGCTGTGGGGCGGAGGCCAGGGAGACCTGAGGGCGGGCCCGCAGGGCCTCGGAGCAGGGCTGAGAGTCCCTGGCTCTGCCCCTGGGAGGGACCCCATGCACTAACGCCGGGCCCTGAGAGGGCGGGCATAGCCCAGTGCAGGGGCAGGGAGACAGGCCGCAGCCTCAGGGAACCCTGAGGGGCCTGCGCGGACGGCCTCCACCTCAACACGCACCCCTGCTCCCCGTTCCCTGGCAGATCAACGTCCTCCAGGCGAAGAAAAAGTTCGAGATCTTGGACTCTGTGAGTGCCCGGTGAGGGTGGGGGGCGCAGCCCTTGAGGCAGGTGCCGCGGCCTCACTGCGCCCCCACCTGTGCCCCCACCTGCAGATGTTGTCCTTCATGCACGCCCAGCACAGCTTCTTCCGGCAGGGCTACAGCCTGCTGCAGCAGCTGGACCCCTACATGCAGAAGCTGGCGGCTGAGGTGGGCCATGGGCTGGGGGGGGTCTGGGCAGGCCCCGGTGGGCGGGCTCCCTTTCCCTCCCTGATGTCCCTCCCCACAGCTGGACCAGCTGGTGATCGACTCGGCAGTGGAGAAGCGAGAGATGGAGCACAGGCACGCGGCCATCCAGCAGCGGGTGAGGCCCTGCTCTGACCTCCCTGCTGGGGGTGGGGTAGGGGTGGGCGGCAACCCCAAGAAGCCACTGCCTCCAACCCTCTCCATCCTGCTGAGCTGCAAGGCCCACACGGGCACACAAGCTCCATCCCTTCCCCAAGGCCCGCCCCCTCTTCCTGGGTGGGAGAGCAGGAGGGGTGGGGCGGCCCTGTGGTTGCTCAGAGGTCAGGACAGAGGCGGGCAGAGGGTCAGCCCTCAGTGCACACACCCTGGGCCCTCCTTCAAGGCCGGCGGCGACCTGGGGGGCCTCCGTCCCTGGCTCCCACTGCCAGATGGTCGCCCCCACACTGCCCAGGGGAGAGGTGGGCAGCAGGGGGTGCTGCCAGCTTCAGAATCCCGGAGCGCCTGGCTGGGGGGTGGCTGGAGGCCAAGCTGTCCCTCATTGGCATTCTCTCCTTTCCCCCACTCCGGCCTGCGCTGTCACCGCAGACGCTGCTGCAGGTGAGTGGGCGCCCCACCATGAGGAGGGAGTCGGGGAGGGCCAGTGGGCGGGGCCTCTGCCCTCCCTCAACCCCAGGGCCCTTCAGCACCAAGGACACCTCCACCAGCATCAGAGCTCCCAGACACCTGTAGGCACTTCGCTGTAAACCGTGGCTGGCACCAGCAAGGACTCTGGCTGAACTGGGACGCGTGCCCCGTGGGAGCGGCAGCAGCTGTGCCTTCCTGGCCCCACTCAGCCAGGGAAGCAGGTGGCTGGGCCTCCTCTCCCACTGCGGACACACAGGGCGGCACTCAGAGCCTCTGCGGCCTGGTGAACGGGGCTCTGTCCGGCTGGGAGCAGGCCCAGCTGGCGACATGAATGGGGGAGTGAGCTGGGGGGGCAGCTTCCTTCCTGATCCCAGAGCCTGCTGTCTTTAATAGGCTGGGGGAGAGGGGGCGGAGTCGGGCTCTGGGGCCCCAGCGGTGATGTGAGGTGACCGCCCCCAGGAGGATTTGGGCAGGGGCCTTGCCCAGGCCCAGGCTGGGCATTCACTGGGGGCCCGGCTTCAACCCCCCCCCCACCAGGACTTCTCTTACGATGAGCCCAAAGCAGAGTTCGACGTGGATGCGCCCAGCGGCGTGGTGATGGAGGGCTACCTCTTCAAGAGGGCCAGCAACGCCTTCAAGACGTGGAACCGGTGAGGGCAGGCCTTCTGAGGGGGCAGGGAGGTGGGGTGGGCCTGCGCCTGGCCCCATCTGACCCCCTCCTGGCCTGTCCACCTACACAGGCGCTGGTTCTCCATCCAGAACAGCCAGCTGGTCTACCAGAAGAAGCTGAAGGTGTGTGCAGGGCCTGGGCCCTGGGGCGGGCGCGGGCAGTGATGGGCATCATTGCCTGCACGGTCAGGGGGCCGGGAGCCTGGGTTTGTCGGGCAGAGCAGTGAGTGGGCGGTCAGGGCGGGTGCCGAGTGCAAGGGCTGCCGCCTGCCAACCGCAGGATGCGCTGACCGTGGTGGTGGACGACCTCCGCCTGTGCTCCGTGAAGCCGTGCGAGGACATCGAGCGGAGGTTCTGCTTTGAGGTCGTGTCGCCCACCAAGTGAGGAGGCCCAGCCTGGCGGGGGTAGGTGGGGAGCCCCTGCCTGCCTGGCCTGACGTCCCCTGCCCCCAGGAGCTGCATGCTGCAGGCTGATTCTGAGAAACTGCGTCAGGCCTGGGTCCGAGCCGTGCAAGCCAGCATCGCCTCTGCCTACCGGGAGAGCCCAGACAGCTGCTACAGCGAGGTGTGGCCCCCGACCACCCTCCCCGTGTGTGCTCGGCCCTCAGGCTGCATGGGGATGTGTGCGTGGGTGTGCATTGTGTGTGTGTGTGTGTGTGTGTGTGTGAGTGCGCCAGCACAGGAGTGTGCCCGGGCTTTGCTCTGGAGACCTGTCCTGGGCTGGTGCCCCTGGTTGGGGAACGGAGGCTGGAGCTCCTGATGGGCTGAGCGGCCCCTCACCCTGCCGCCCCCCAGAGGCTGGATCGCACGGCGTCCCCGTCCACAAGCAGTATCGACTCTGCCTCAGACTCCCGCGAGCGCGGGGTCAAAGGCGAGAGTGTGCTGCAGCGCATGCAGAGCGTGGCTGGCAATGGCCAGTGTGGGGACTGCGGCCAGCTGGACCCCCGCTGGGCCAGCATCAACCTGGGCGTGCTGCTGTGCATCGAGTGCTCAGGCATCCACCGGTGGGTCCCTGGGTGGGCAGGGGGGCAGGCCAGCCTGCAGGGGGCGATAGGCTGAGCCCCCCCTGGCTGACCCCGGCCTCCCCACCCTCTAGGAGCCTGGGTGTCCACTGCTCCAAGGTGCGGTCCCTGACTCTGGACTCGTGGGAGCCTGAGCTGCTGAAGGTGGGTGTTGGGCCACCGCAGGCTGCCGGCCGGGCAGTGGGAGTTGGGGGTTGGGCCTGCAAGCCAGGGCTGTCCGTGAACTGGGGCTGAGGCCCACACACCCTGTCTCCGCTAGCTGATGTGCGAGCTGGGGAACAGCACCGTGAACCAGATCTACGAAGCCCAGTGCGAGGGGCCGGGCAGCAGGAAGCCCACGGCCAGCAGCCCCAGGTGAGGCGGGCGCAGCGGAGAACGGAGGGGTGCGGTGAGTGCCAGCCCTGAGTGTGGCCTCACGTTCCCCTGGGTCCAGGCAGGACAAGGAGGCCTGGATCAAGGACAAGTACGTGGAAAAGAGGTTCCTGCGGAAGCCACCATCCATGCCGGCTCGGGAGGCCCCGCAGCGCTGGCGGGTGCTGAAGTGCCGGGGCCACCACGGCTCCCCGAGAGCGCCTGCCACCCGCCGCACGGTCCGGATGGAGCCTGTCCTGCCCTCGGTGGCTGCTCTGTCCTCAGGTGGGGGAGCTGTCGACTCACCTGGACAGGGCTGGGGAGAGGCTCCAGCGGGTGTGAGCTGCAAAGCCCGGACTCTAGGAGGTCAGGCTGAGTGGGCAGGAGGCGGGGCTCATAGCGGCGCGCAGCCTGATGGCCCTGGTTCTCCCGCCCCGCGCAGGCGCCGTGGAGCGCAGGTTCCGTCGGGACTCCCTCTTCTGCCCGGATGAGCTGGACTCCCTCTTCTCCTATTTCGATGCAGGGGCTGCGGCTGCCGGTCCTCGTAGTAAGTGCTGCGAGTGCCCCGGCCCCGACGCCCACTCCTGAGCCTGCCCCTGGACCCAGCATGGCTCACTGTGGGGGAGGGGGGCGTCATGGCCACTTGCTGGGGACCCAGGAGCACAGGCAGTCTTTGCTGGAGGGACAGGCTCAGAGCTGGTGTTTGGGAGGCTGATCTGGGGGTGGGGAGGATGGAGCCGAGCTGGGCTATGGCTGGGATAGTGCGTCGAGGGGCTTTGGGTCACACTGACTTGAAGGCCAAGGCTGTGACCCTCAAGGGATGTGTGAGTGTACATGTGCTGTGTGCACCTGGGAGCGTGTATCTGAGTGTGCATGCAGGTGTGTGTCTGGCGCCTTCCTAGGCAGTGTGGGCAGATGGCAGTGGCCTCGCCAGGATTTGGCAGGGGTGGCCATGAACAGCAGAGGGCGCTGCTTCGCCATCCCTGACTGTGGGCTCTTCTGCAAAGGCTGCCCTTGGTGAGCTGGGCCAAGAGCTCCCCCAGGGCCGCCTGGGCTGCATCGCCAGGGCTTGGCCAAGACCCAGTCCCTGCGCAGTGACCTGCTAGCGTGCACTGGCCACAGACAAAGCTGAACCCCTACGGCCTGCACACGCCCACTGTCCTGCTGGGGCTTGACCGGCTGAGGGTGGTTGTGGGGGGAGGGGGTACAGGTGCTGCCCATGACTTGTTTTCTCCCCTTTCCTCCCATCCTGGGCAGGGTGCCCCCTGCTCCCTAGTGTAGGCTGGTCCTGCCCCCAGGGGCATTTTCTGGAGGACAGTTGGGGTTTGGAAAGGAGTCAGGGATGCTTAGGATCCCCTCTGCCCATGGACCCCACAGGTCTGAGCAGCGACAGTGGCTTAGGGGGTAGTTCTGATGGCAGCTCGGACGTCTTGGCCCTCGGCGTGGGCTCCGTGGTGGACAGCGTCACTGAGGAGGGTGGGTGCGCACTTCCCACCGCTGCTTCTGCCTCTCCCCACCCACCCTTTCCCCTGCCCTGGGGCAGGTCAGCACCCCTGACTGCCCCACCCGTCCCTGCAGAGGGTGCAGAGTCGGAGGAGTCCAGCGGCGAGGCTGACGGAGAGGCAGAGGCCTGGGGCCTGGCAGACCTGCGCACGCTGCACCCGGGACTCCTGGCACACCGTGCAGCGCGTGCCCGCGACCTCCCCGCGCTGGCCGCGGCGCTGGCCCATGGGGCCGAGGTCAACTGGGCAGACACAGAGGACGAGGGCAAGACGCCACTGGTGCAGGCCGTGATTGGGGTGAGTAGGGCTGGGCGGCCAGACGCAGGTACACGCTGGCGTCTTCCAGCCGCTTTGGGAGCTGTCCACAGGGACCCTGTTCTCCACTGCAGTAGATGGGGCTCAGTCTGGAGGGGGTGCCCAGGGCCCTCGGACGGGCCATCCCTGGGCTCAGTCTGACCGGCGCCCCCTGCTCTCCAGGGCTCTTTGATCATCTGTGAATTCCTCCTGCAAAACGGAGCGGACGTGAACCAAAGAGACAGCCGGGGCCGGGCGCCCCTGCACCATGCCACGGTCCTGGGCCACACCGGGTGAGTCACAGGTGTGCCTCCTCCTTGCTTTGGGGGCCCTATAGTCTGGGCGCTCCCCAACTCGTCTCCTCTGCCCTTCAGCCAAGTCTGCCTGTTCTTGAAGCGGGGCGCCGACCAGCACGCTTTGGACCACGAGCAGCAGGACCCGCTGAGCATCGCAATCCAGGAGGCTAATGCTGACATCGTTACGCTGTGAGCGAGCAGGCCGGAAAGGGGCGACACTGGGGGGGGGGGGGGGCACCGCGTGTGGGCGGGGCACCGCGTGTGGGCGGGGCACCGCGTGTGGGCGGGGCGGTGGGCCGGGGGTGCCCTCACCCTGCGCTTTCTGCAGGCTCCGTCTGGCGCGCATGGCGGAGGAGATGCGGGAGGCCGAGGCGCCCCCGGGCCAGCCGGGCCCCCTGGCGGGCAGCAGCCCCACGGAGCTCCAGTATCGCAGGTGCATCCAGGAGTTCATCAGTCTCCACCTGGAGGAAAGCTAGGGCGGGTGGGACCTGGCCACCGGGCCATTGTCCTGAGTCCAGGAGCCCCCCCGCAGCCTGCTCTGCCCTCCTAGAGCTGCCATGAACCGCAGGGCTGTGGGGGGGGGGGTGGCCCAGCACTGAGTCTTCTGAAGCCTCGCGTTTCCCCAGAGGTGCTGCACCGTCTGGTGCCTCTCACCCCACGCGGGACCCTATGTCTTCAGTGGACTCCTCCTTGGGGGCCTGGGGTGCCCTGTCACAAACTACCCTCAAGGCTCTGTGTCACCTTGGGCCCCTCTGTTCTGGGGGCCTGTGTCATCTTGCGCCCCCACTTTTATTGCCCCAGATAGCGACCTGCTAGTTAGGTCCCTCCTGTACACCCCCAGAGCGCCTCCACGAGGCCCTGAGGCTGGTGGCTGGCCACCAGCTCCCTGCAAGGCAGAAGGGGCAGCCCATCCAGGGAACAACTCGTGTACCTCACTTAGTGACCCCGGCGTCCAGGCTGGGCTTCTCTGGTGCTGGGGGGCGTATCTGGCATGGAGCCTCAGCCCTGCCTGGACGCGGGCGTCCCGAGGCCATGTGGCTGGCCACGTGGGCTCTGCACTGGTGGCCCTGGACCAGGCCCCTGACTCCCCCAGAGGCCCTTGGCTCAGAGCGGGTGCGTGAAGGGCTCTGGCGCTCTGCACCCTGTGTTCAGTGTGTTCTTGCGGACCGAGTGGGCTTTCTGCACCCGCCTCGCTCTCGCCGCCTTCCTCTGCGGACTCTGGAGGAGCACCTTGACCCCAGCTCTGTCTGCTGCCACGGGAAGCCCCTGCAGCTCTGCCCCGACTTGCCAGCTCACTGCACAGGCCCGGCCCTGGGGCAGGCTGGGCCCCTCAGCTCACTCCCCAGGGCCCACGATGCCGCCTGCCCCCCCTGTTCTCGGAGCCTTGGGGCAGCAGCTGAGCCTCTGCCCAACGTGGGCCCTCGATCAGGCCAAGGCCAGTCGGCTGGTCACTATGCAAAGGCTGCCCCAGGAGGCTCCATGGGGGGCCAGGTGGGCACGAACCGGGGCCCCCAAGTCCCTCACCTGCTGGCTGTGACCCCTAATGAGCAGGATTAGCTCCTTCCTCTCTCCCTGCTTGAGCTCTGTCCCCACTTCCCATCCCACTGCCTGCTGGGGCCTCGCGCCTGCGCCTCCGGCTGGCGGGCCTGCCCACCCTGGATCGCTCAGTAATAAACTGCCACTCACACTGCTGCCTGTTGTTGGCCCCCCCCCTCACTCCACGGTCTCAGCTGGGGAGTGGGTGTCTCGGGGTCCCCTGCCTTTCCTGAGGGGTGGCCAGGTGGGATAGCAGCAGAGTCCAAAAGGAGGCAATAAGGCAGAACCCAGGAGCCTCACGGGGGGCTTGGGGCATCTTTGGCGAAAACTGACTCCTGACACCCCAGCCCCCATTCCCTGGCCCGGCTGCCCTTCTCTGGCCTGGGGTATGGCTTCTGGTAGGAGTGAGGGTGGAGGCTAACAGGCAAGGATGGTCTGAGTCTGGTCTTGTCCCTCGGTGAGCCCCAGCCCCGTGTCCTGTGCTCAGTGTCCTCCTGTCCCCAGAGCCCAAGTGTCCGCGGCTCCAAGGAGTGTGGTGGTGCAGTCTGAGGGGCTCGGCTCACGTGCGAAGGGTGATGGGGGGGTAGGCACATGTTCTAGGCACCAGGGGGGATTGCCAGTTTTATTTTTTTTTTTTAGATTTTATTTATTTATTTATTTATCTTTAGAGGGGAAGGAGAGAGGGAGAGAAACATCAATGTATGGTTGCCTTTTGTGCGTCCCCTGCTGGGAGTTGGCCTGCAAGGAACTGGCCTGCAACCCAGGCATGTGCCCTGACTGGGAATCGAACTGCGATCCTCTGGTTCGCAGGCCTGCGCTCAATCCACTGAGCTACACCAGCCAGGGCGGGATTACCAGTTTTATTGCACAGCAGCCTAAGGCCATCAAGTGCCTCAGACTGGCCCTACTCTTCCTCCCGCCCGCCCTGAGCGGGGGGAGGCTCTGTCTCGTGCTGTGCACACCCACACACAGGTGTAGGCAGACCTGTTCGTGCAGGCAAACACATGAAACCAAACACAGACACACTCCTGTGTGGACGCACCCCCCGAGGCGTCAGACTTACATGGATACACAGGCAGGCACACATGCCAGCACACACATGCATGGGCGTACTCACTGCCAGCACACGCGGGCACAGGCACTTGTATCTGGAATGGGAATCCAGAGTGGTGGGGATGCTCCTCTCCTCCCCGCCCCGGGCTCCTTGAGAACCGTGAGGCCACCAGTGGGCAGAGCGGCCGTACAGACGAGAGACCCCCACGTGCTAGATGCCCTAGGCCTGCCTGCCAGGCCTTGGGCTCCGATGCCACCGCTTCCTGGGCCCCAGGCTTTGTTGGCTGGCCAGGGAGGCCCTCCAGTGCTGGCCTGGTGCTGACCCTGGGCAGCCAGGAGAGCCCACCGCTGCTGTAGCCCCCGGCTGAGACTAAGTGCAGGCTGGCTCAGTGTCAGGAGTCTTGGCAGACACACACTTGACCTGACTCTTCGGCTGAGACTCCTGCCAGATCCCTGGGAAGCATCGCCGGCAGGGGCCCTGGGTGTTGAATGTCACCCCTGCAGTCACTGGGTGACTGGTTGGCCTCTGGCTTGGGGTGGGCGGCCACGGGCTGGGACCCTTGTGCGCGGCGGAGTCGGCGGCAGCCCAGCAGCAGGGCGAGGGCCGCGGCGTCGAGCAGCAGCTCCAGCAGCTCCAGGACGGAGAGCACGGATGAGCCGAACCACAGGCTCCAGAGGCTGCCCATGGCTGACAGCAGCTGCGGCACCTGTCGGCATTGGGGGTCCGTGAGCGGCACCCCTGTGCGCGGGGCGAGCAGGGGCGGCGCCCCCCTGTGTCTGGCCAGCCGCTGCCCGACCCTGGCCCTCTCACCGAGTACACAGGCGTCTCATCCACCGTGCGGTAGTTGAGCTCCTGGTAGAAGATGTTCACCTTGGCCACGTTGCTCCTGGGGTTGGGCAGAGGTGGGAGAGGCCGGGCCCCTCCCTGGGGGCTCCGAAGGGGGAGGCTGGCAGGTAGAGGGCCCACGACATGGCCAGCGGAGGGGGTGGAGGAGTGCCTCCTCCTGGGGCTCTGGCTCCGGGGCCTCTGTCTGCCCAGCTCGGCGAGGATCCAGTCCTACGCAGAGAAAGCTGCCTGTGGCTGCTGCTCACCCCAGCCCTCGAGGCACTGCTGGCTGGTGTTCGGGCAGGGGCCCTGGGGGCAGAGGCTGGTCCAGGGTGGGCTCTGTGGGACCCACATGTCCCATATGCTTGTCCACCCCTCACCCCAGCCCTTTTGGGCACTCACCCTTGACTTGGAGGAAGGCCACCGGGAGGTCCCAGCAGAGAGCTTGTATGAAGACTCCCTGGCAGAGACAGACCCTGTCAAACCCCTGCCGTGGTGCCCAGGGCAGTGACCCCCGGCCCCAGTACTCTCCACTCACCTGCAGGGCCTGGGGCAGCGTGAGGTGCAAGGAAGCCGGTGGGTCTCTAGTTTTCTGTAGAGGCGGTAGAAGCAGTGGCCTGGGGAAGAGGGGTCAAAGGTGAACCCATTAGGAGCGACCCAGAAGTGGCCAGGAGGTTTGCAAGTTGGCAGGCAGGTGGGTGTGGGCCGGTGGGCAGTGGGCTGGGCTCACCCCAAGCTGGGTGCCGCACAGAGCTGCAGTACTGAGCCCCAGGGGGCAGCGGGTAGAAGTAGTAGCCGCAGGAGCAGGTGTCCAGCATCAGTTGCTGGAAGCAGGAGACGAGGCAGGCCTGCAGGGACAGCAGGGGGCTGGAACTGGGGGTCCAGGGGGCAGCCATACCTCCCCTGGGGCCTGTCCACCTGCCAGCTGCCTGCCCTCCGGGGCCCTTCCCCATCCGTTCCCACTCCCGCCCGCCCCCAGGCCAGCCGCACCTGCATGGTGTAGGAGGTGTTGTACAGCAGCCGGACGTCCACACCCTGCACGCCGTCCGTGCAGTGGCCGTAGGGGCTCCCGAGCCGGTGCACTTCGTCCTGCCAGGAGTGCGAGGCCTCAGTTCCACTGAACCACCCTTGCCTTGCCCTCAGGGCCCAGGGCTGGCTGGGGACATAGGGATTGAGAGCTGGGGTCCCCCGTCTGCCCACCGGGTGGCCATGGCACCTCTCGGATGCGGATGGTGGTCTCAGTCCCTGGGCGGATGCTGAAGCCTCGGTGCTCCAGGAAGGGGATGTGGTCACGCTTGTGAACCATGACCTTGATGCCAGCCTCCGAGGACAGCAGCGGGAGGTGGTCCTGCTGCTCCGCCCTGAGCACTAGGCTGATCCCTGCAGGAGGCTGGGGGTGAGGCCTGGTGGACTGGAGCCCCCCACCGCAGCCGGCCCGGCCCACAGCTGGCCCTGGCCAGCACTGACCGTGAGTGATGCCCGGGCGCTGTGCCGCCCACTCGCTGTTGAAGGTGTAGCAGCTGCCGTAGACGGGGTGGTGGAACGTCTGGAAGTGCCTGGAACCAGGGGCCACACTCAGAGCAGCTCAAGCCTGTGCGCCCCCAGCCAGGGCATGTGGCCTTATCTCCCTAGGGAGCTGTCTGCTGCTGGCCGGGTCCGTGGCACCCAGGCCCGGGGGTGGGGGGTGGGGGGGTGGAGGGAAGCAGCTGCAGCCCGCCCCCACTCACCGGGCCTGGCAGTCCTGGCTGTCGTACCGGCAAGAGAAGACAAAGTGGTCGCCGTGGCCGCGGTGGCCGTCCTCTCGGTCTGTGGGCAGCGCAGCCAGGATGTTGACATAGTGGAAGAGGTACCAGGCACGCACGGCCTTCACACCGGACAAGTAGGCTCGGTAGAAGCAGTCACCGCCGGTGCTGTTGCACTGGGGTGGGGGTGTGGGCTCAGCACAGGCCCGCAGCCGCCCCGCCCATGCCTACCTCAGGGCCCGGCGGGACACGCTCACCAGCCTGAAGCCCACTTTGTTCTGGCCTTCCGGGTAGCTCAGCCTCTGCAGTCGGATTGTGCGGTCCAGCTGGAAGGCAGACTCTGGGCCCGGCGCCTGCGCACGGGGGGCATCCCCACTCTCGCTAAAGTTGAACTTGTAGAGAGCATAGATATTCTCACCGGCAAACTCGTCCAGAGCCTGCAGGGGTCTGCGCGCCAGTCTGGGCCTTCGAGGGACAGATGAGCTGCGTCAGTCAGCCAGGGGCTGGGCAGGGACACCGCCATCCGTCCCCTGGGATTCATGCCAAGCTTCACCTGGCTCTTCCTTTTCTCTCTCTTTTTTATATTTTTATTTTTTAAAATATTTTATTTATTTATTTTTCAGAGAGTAGGGGGCAGTAGAGGGAGGAGAAAATTTAATGTGTGGCTGCCTCTCGTGCGCCCCCTACTGGGGACCTGGCCCGCGTGTGCCCTGACTGGGGATCGAACCAATGACCCTTTGGTTTGCAGACTAGTGCTCAATCCACTGAGCCACAACAACCAGGGCTTTCTCTCTTTTTAAAATTCTCACCTGAGAGCATGTTTTTATTGATTTTAGGGAGACAGGAAGGGAGAACATAACACTGATTGGACCTACAACCTAGGTATGTGCCCTGACTGGGAATTGAACCTGCAACCTCTTGGTGCATGGGAACAACGCTCTAACCAACTGAACCGCCCAGTCAGGGCTGTTCCTGCTCTTTTAACTCCCACCCCTAGGGGTCAGAGGTCTCAGAAGTCCCTGATGCGGTGGGTAGAGAGAGGTGGAGCCCTCCACAGCCCAGGCACACCTGGAGCAGAGCCACAGGCTGCAGAGGCGAGGGGTCAGGAGCCCTGGTCCTGCCCCCAGCCTGCCCTCACCGGTGTGGGTTCAAGTCGCATAGAGTGACAGAGGGGAAGAGCTTCCGATCTGAGTGCACGGACATGGTCAGGATGACAGGGTAGCGCCAGTACTGCTCGAAGAGGAGCCCAAACTGCCAGTAGAGGGCGCCCAGGGCACCCAGGAACAGCAGTCCCCAGGACGCCGCCTTCAGGTGGTTCTGGCTGGAGCCGACGAGGCGGGTTGCACCATGCATGGTGGCGTTGGCGAAGAAGAAGGTGAACAGCTCCCTGAAGGAGCCGTGCAGCTCCAGCAGCCTCTCCCTGGGCTGCCCCTCAGTCTGCGGGGGCGGCGGCAGCTGGGCCTGGGGGTACTCGCGGGCCCCGGGCTCCTCACCAGCTGCTTGGGCCACTGCTCCAGCCTGCGTGGAGGTTCAAACTTCAGCAGGGCCTGACCCGTCCGGACCCCCACCCAGGCCTCTCTACCCGCCCCCCACCCCTGGTCCTGGGAAAGAGACAGCTGTCCCAGGACAGTTGTGCCCTTCGGCCCCCCAGTGGCATGGCCCAGCCGGCTGAACCTTGAAGGCTTGTCCACGCCAGGGCTGGACCCTGCAGTCATCCTGTCCCCACTACGCCCGACCAGACACCACCCAGACTCCCCGGGCATGTCTTATCAGGACAGAGCGCAGCCTGGGTAGTGGGGGCAGGGACAGCAGGGGACAGTGTTGGGGCCCTGTCCGGCCCTGTTTGCCGGCTGGATGGCTCTCTGCTGCCACCCCCCAAGTGGGGCTAGGCTCCACTAGGCAGGAGCAGGCCAGGCGACTAGCCCAAGGGGGAGGCTGTGTTGTTTTGGTGGGCCCAGAGCCCAAGACTGGGGGGCCTGGGAAGGCCCAGCAGCCAGCGTGGCCACGTTGGATGGCAACTGATGGAGCCAGGCCGTCGGCCACGTCTGGGCCAAAGGTCAGGACAGCGTGTTGCTCAGTGTTGTGGGCTCAGGGTGGGGCGAGGTCCACCAGGCTGAATCCCTGGGGAAGCCAGGTTTGTGGACCTTGGGCTTTAGGAAAAGTGGGTGGAGGGCCAGTGCTGGGGACCTAAGGCTCCAGAAAGTGGAGCCGTGCCCCCCAGGCCCCCATCTGCCCCCAGTCCTGCCTGGAGGTTCCAGCATTCCAAGACCCAGGATCTCCAGGCCCCAGGCCCCCCAGCGCACGGGCATGTGGGACAGTGACCAGGCCAGGCCTACTGGCCCTGGCCCCGAGTCACCGCACCGGCTTCTCTGGACTTTCCACACTGTCCCCATCCCGGTCTGAATCACTGGAGCTCCTCATAGCCCAGTGTGGCCTGCTGGGCTCTGGCCCTGCCCACCAACAGGCAGGGGGCGGAGCGGGCAGAGGGAAGGGTGCTGAGCCAGGGGAAGCCTCTGCTGGCTCTCCACCTGCCCCTCCACCCCGCCCCCTGAAAGCGAAGGTGTGCCCAGGCAGGCTGCTCCCATGTGTTCTGGGAACGTGAGTGTCTCAGCGAGCCATCCAGCTCCAAGGGACCCCAGGTACGGAGTGGGATGGGTGGGCCTCCCGGCCCTGTGGCCTCGGGCTTGTGGGTCCCCGGCTTGCCTCACAGCTGGCTGGGAGCACGTGCCATTACGGGTGCTGATGATGGGACCTGTGCGGCACAGAGCTCTGCCCACACCTGTGCCTCCGTCCCAGGCTCACTGGGAAGGCAGGGCCCTTGGCCGTGTGTTGCAGGCGAGCCAGAGGCGGCTCTGGAAGGTGCCTTCCAACCCTGGTGAGCACGCTGTCTCCCCTCCCCCAGGGGAGCAGCCCAGACAAGCCCCTCCCATGCCAGTGGGGGCTGCAGGGCTGAGGGGCGGCCCTGGAGATGGGGTCTCCAGGTCTACCTGGAGTCTCCAGGGCTTCCTGAGACAGGGCCACAGATGCACCAAGGTGACTGTGGGCACTTGGGGTCCCGACACACTTCAGGTGACAGCAAGAGCAGGGTGCACACCCATCATACATGCACACACGTGTGAGCAGGCACACTGAGCAGGGGCTGCCTGACGAGGGAGGGCTTCATGCCTCCCCGGCCCTCGCCCCTGTGTACACACCTGTGTACACTGGCTTGTGGTGACATGAGGGACACACCCCTTCACCTCAGACAAGGGAGGCCCCAGGACATGGCCACCCGGTTGCCCCACGTGTGAGGGGGGCCCACCTTCGGTACCTGTGCAGGTGCCTCCATCCTCCCGTGGTAGGCGGCCCGACGGTGGCAGCTCCGGCAGGTGACAAAGAGGGATGTGGCCCAATGCTGGCTAGTCAGCCTCCTATTTATAACAGGCTGGCTTGGAGTGAGGTGCTGGGGAGGTGTCATCGGCCCGGGGCAGCCACGCCTGCTCTGGACACGGAAGGGGAAGCCTTCGAGGACAGGGATGGGGACAGGGACGGGGCTCCTCCCTGTGAGCCTTTCCTGCCCAGAGCCCTGGAGCGAGGCCTGGGGCTGCGACCGTGACTGGGGACAGGGGGTTTCGGAGGGAAGAGGAGCTCTGGAGGGGAGAGAAGGCGGCCCTGGGTGGGGACCCCTCGGATGCCGGAGGGGCTCTGACTGAGCAGACGTTCTGTCCGAGGAGGCTCAGGCCCCCGCGCTGCGACCTGCTCTCCCTGCTCCCAGCAGACCCCGTGTGGCCGGCACCCGGCGGCCGGGCCTGCTCACCACAGCCTGCCTGGATCACTCCGCCAGCTCTGAGCACAGGTGTTTGTGGCCGAGGGATGCTGCCCGGCAGGTGGCTCTGCTCCCAGAGCCTGGGTGTCCCCTGGGGCCCGCTGCCTGACCCTCAGGATGGGCACTAATTGTGGGAACCTCCTGGGCCTGAGTGTGGAGTGGCCCTCCGCGGCCCAGGGCTCTCGGCTCGGCCTCCGGGTCACACAGCAAGGCCACCCGGGATACCACATCCAACAACCAGACCACACCGGGCACGCTAAGGCAACGCATTACCCCCCACAGGTGGCATGCCACTCACCATGGCCACACACAGGCTGAGACCACACAACACATGCTAACAACACACAGCACGTTCATGGCCAAAATCACATGGTCTCTGAGGCTGGAATCCTCAGTCTGAGGGTCATCGTGTGAGGCCACACAATTGTGGAGGGACAATTGTGGAAGGTAGGACGACCCCAGTACCCCTGCCCCCAGGATGACCCACCATCTCTGGTTCCACTGGGGGACCCAGAGGCCTCCCCCTGCCAGGTGACCAGAACCTCAGCTGGGTCCCGGGTTGGAAGGGTCAGCTCTGGCCCTCCTGCTCCCTCCCCAGGCACCCCCCCCAATCAGTGCTGAGGACCTGGGCTGGGATGAGGGAGGATCCCCGAGCCCCAACAGGCTGTGTTGGTGGTCTTGGCTCTGAGGACATTGGAGAGAGGGAGTCACGCTGGGGGAAGAGCTACCCCAGACTCACCAGGGTGCGGGTGTGAATCATGACCCTGTCACCTGCTGGCTGTGACCTTTCCCAAATTACTCAACCACTGGGAGCCCATTTCCTCGAGTAAACAGTGGGGCTCAGAGGTGGGAGCAGCTGGTGTGCCGACCCCTAGAGCCTTCAGACTCAGCCAGGGCCCTCGCAACTTTCCTTTAGGGCATGGGCCATGCGATCAAGGTGACGGGGGCGGGGGGGGGGGTCACACTGCCCAGAGGCGGAGGCCTGTCAGCAGAAGAGGAAGGCCTCAGACCCTCTGGGTAATTAGACCCAGTGTCACAAGGTTGCAAAGCCAGGGGTCTGGAGAGAAGGTCCGTAGCCTCCGAGGGTCTTGGTCAGCCAAGGGCAGCTTGCAGGGAGCAGGAGCCCTGGGCTTCCTGTGGGTGGGCGCTGGCTAGGGGCAGGCACGTGCCTCGTGCCGGCAGTGAGACAAGCCCCCCTGCAGGACCGAAGTCAGAGCTTGTCTACGCAGAAGACTCAAACCCTTCTTACCTGCTCCTTGGAGGACACCTTGCTTGGGGGCCCAAGGTCAGCAGCTGGGTCCACGCCCACATCTGGGTCACTGGGGAGGGGCCAGGGCCTCAGAGAAGGGCTGGGCCTGGGGGTATAGAGGCCAACCCTTCCAGGGCACTGGCATTTTGTGGGAACCCTCCAGATTCAGTGTTCTCCCCTGCAGGGGCTGCTCAGAGCTAGCCTGGCGGGGGGTGGTCCTGATGCCACAGGAAGTCTGAGCCTGGGCTCTGCAGGTGCTGGGCTTCCTAGTGGGTGCTGAGGCTGGCCCCTCTGGAGTGCTTGCCCTGACTGGCGAGTGAGGGCCTCCTCAGTGCCTCTGCAGAGCCTCTCTTCTCCCCAAGCACCGAGCACAGTGTAGGGCAGGGGTTCTGGCCACCACAGAGGAGGTGGCCCCAGCTGGCTGGGGTGGGTTAAGTATGTGATGTTGTCACTGTGGGGCTCAGGGTCTGGCTAGGTGTCTCCCACCAGACTTCCTGTCACCTCCAGGCTGTCTCTTATGTGCCCTGGTCAGACAGCCCTCCCTGGTCAGATGTGACTGAGGCCTCCTGCCGCTGCCCTGAGTGGGGGCAGCAGCCGCGGGACAGGGCGTGCTTTCCTGATTCTCACCCTTTTTGGTTTCCTGGCAGCTCTCACAGCACAGACGGTGGCCCCTCATTCGGGGTGCTCAGGAGTGGGTGCCCCGTCCCCTTCTTGCTGCCTGGCCACCTGCCGTGCTAGCTAGCAGGAAGTCCCTACCAAGGGCTGCCCCCAGTCTCTCCTGTTCCAGAGGGCAGCTTTGGAGTGGAGAAGATCTCAGGCATCGTGGGCCACCATCCTTCCTGCCCATTCCCATCCCAACTGCTGAGGCCACCAGCCATATGGCCAGAGGGCTGGGTGGCCTGGGTCTTGCTGGCCCGAGACAGCATCTGTGCGTCTGGTGGGGTGAGGCTCTGGAGTCTCGGCAGGACCCACCAGCCACCCCTGTCTCAGCCACCTTCTCCTATGGGGTGTAACTCAGGTGCTGGGTGAGCAGCAGACTGGTGGCTGATGCTGGGGGTTCTGGGCGCATCTCCCTTCCCAAGTCCCCCCTTTGAGGTGCCCTGGTATGAGCAGGTGCCCGTTTCTGCACAGAGACAAACTGAGGCTCTGGCCCCAACTGTCGCTGCCTGAGAGCCACAGGGTGGGTGGGCCGGTGCTGGACACACTGTGTTTGAACCCCCGGGTCCCCGGGGGTGGGCCTCCTGTGTGTCACTTTCCCCAGGCTAAAAATGGCTGGCCCCGCCCTGCTTGGGGGAGTGCTGAGGAGGAGGAGGAGAAGTGGCGGCCAGAGGCTTGGATGTTTTCTGGATGTGACAGCAGGAGGCAAGCCTGGGGACCACCCGCCTCCAGGAAGGAAGCAGTGATGCACAGGCAGAGCAAGCGGGCTGGATTCCCACGGGCTGACTCCCCTGGTGGCAGCTGAGGGGCAGCGAGCAATCAAGCTCCGCCCAGGGCCCAGGGCAGTCCCGCAGCAGCTACTCAGATCCAGTCCTGGGGCTCTGGAGGTGCCAGACTTAGGCAAGTGGGGCTGTCCACCCGCCCTCTGCCCTCCTGCGGTCATGGCTGGGCCTGCCAGTGCTCGGAGTCCACCGCCAGGTGTCCTGTGGCCAGTCAGCCTGTCCCGAGAGGTAGTTGGGGCTGTGGTAAGGGTGCAGAGCTGGGGTTTGGAGCATGTGGTCCTGAATGGCGATGGCCCCTACGGATCCATCCAGGCTGACAGCCACCGTCTGCTTCGTGGTCCATAGGCAACATCTCTCTGGGCACAACCTGTGGGGGATGCCCCAGTCTGGGACATGGCCCTGTCTCGGGGCTGTCCCTTGAGGGGGTATGGTGGGCAGTGCACTGTCCCACCCCCACCTGTCTGCCACCTCCCTGTCCCTCCAAACATTCCTGCATGGCAGATGTGGGGTGGAGAGGCCTCCGGATGCTGCTGTCTGGGAACAGTGCCCTCCCCTCCAGACCCCCACCCTGGCCTGGTCCTGGCCCTGACTGCCCCCTTGCAGCCTCACTCCCATGGCAGGGTGGCCAAGTGCTGCCTTCCCCACCCCTAGGGCCAGGGAGGGGACCGTGGGAACGGAAAGTGAGCCTCGATGTCTTGTCCACTGCTGCATAATGTCCCTATTCATGGGCAGGGTGGAAAATTCGGTCGGGTAACAGTGGAAGTATTTTTACGAGAATGGCTCTCCCTATGGGCAGGGGCTGGGCAGGCTTGCCAGTGGCAGACTCCACCTGGCAAAGGTTCCCACAGAGGCCGGACACTGGGCGCCCAGGACCTGACTCTCAGGGGCCCTGGGCCAGTTGGGTCACTGATGGGCCGAGCTGGGGGCCTCTGTTGAGTGGGCAGAACTCTGAGAACTGGGGCCCTGGCCCGACTGGGCCGATCCTTTGGAAGGTGGCAGGTGGGACAGTCGGCTCCTAGTGATGTGTGATGCAGGGCGGGGCTCACGCCAGCACCGCTGGGGTCATCCTTTATCTGGGCTTTTCTCTGGATGGCACACACCCACTCTGGGCTGGAAACCCCTTGGCCCTGAGTGTTGGGGTGAAGAGAGGAGAAGGTGGGGGACCAGGGACCACTTCGGGGAATGCCTGCCCCCGGGCACTTCCCGCTGGAAGAGGATACGGCCGAGAGATGCCAGGGAAGGAGACGGCAACTTGACCACACCTGACGAGGGGATCGGAGTACATCCCCGCGGAGCTACCCGCCAGTACGCACGCGCCGAGTTCCCACCTCCCGGGGAGGGAGGGAGCAGCGAGACGCGAGCTAAGTCCTCCCGGCGGCCTAGAGTGCCCCCCCCGCCCCAGAGAGCAGCGCACCGGAATCGGAAATGAGGATGGCTCTGCCTCACGAGCGGCCATCTTGGAAGCTGAAGAGGTTGAGACGGCTGAGGCGGCAGCGGCGGTGGCGGCCCTGCGGCGGTGCTGCTGTTCCGCGCGGGCCCCACTCTTCGCTCCCTGCTCCAGCCTCGACCACGGCGATCCTGAGCGCGGCGGCGGCCCACGCGCGGCGACGGGAAGAGGTAGGTGTGCGCCGCGGGACTGCGCCGGCGCCTCGGCCGCGCGTCCCGCTCGCCGGAGCCGGCTCGAGTGGGGCCAGGGGACGCGGGGCCTCGGGGCCCTTGGCCAGCCCGTTCCCGTCCGGCCCGCCGCTCGCGGGCTCCTGCCCGGAGCTTCGGTGCGCAGAACCCGAGGTCGGTTACGGCGGGGCGCCCAGGGGTGGTGCTGCGGCCCGCCCGGGCGTTTAGCCGGCCGGCACGGTGGGTGTCCCGCGGAGGACCCTGTTGGTGGCGCACTGGCGCGCCCTTCCGGGGCGAGCTGGCGGCGGTCTTGGTTTGGGACTGTGACCCGGGAGTCCCTTGCGGTGGGGGCGGGAGCCTGCCGTCGCTTCACCCTCAGCAGTCAGCTCCGCGGACTGCTTTCTAGGTCCCCGGAGAGTGAAGGCGCTTGGGACTGTGCCCCTGGGGGACAGCCGAGGGGACGTCCTGCCGGGGAGAGAGGAAAGCCCGTGTCGGTGACTGCGTCCGGGCGGCGGGAGCGGGACGCGGGCCCTAGACCAGCCCCTCCTCGGCCGGCTCCTCTGGCCGGTGTGAACTGGTGGTCTCTTTCTCGGTTGACGCCGCGTCGGGGGCCCTGCTTCAGAGGGCCCGGCCTGCTGCTGAGGGGCTGGGCCGCGGCGCGGTGGGTGGGGCCCCTGCTGGGCGCCGTTCACCGCCCGCGACGAAACGGGCGGCGGGCGGTCCGGCGTCGGGGCGAGGGGGCTTGAGGGTGTCCCCGAACTGCACGTCCTGGCGGCAGCGGTCTCGGTGGCGGGTCTGTTCTCGGGCAGGCGGGCCGCCCCGTCCAGCCCGGCGGAGACGCAGAGGCCTCAGAGTCCGGGCGGGTGTGTCACGTGCCCGTCGAGTTGGCCGGCCAAGGTCCCTGCCACGCCGACGCCCCGCACCCGGCGGCAGGTCCGCAGGGTGGCAGAGGTGGCCCGAGGGGCAGGGGCAGGGGGAACGGACGCTGTGGGTGCACGTCCGTCTCGACGCGTGGCTGACGGACCGTGTGTTGCAGCCGGTTGCTCTGCTTCAGCTCCAGGTGCCCTTCTTCCCTCCACGGCAGCCTTCCCTCCTTCGTGGTGGACACCTGTGGGCTGCGGCCGCCTGCGGGGCTGGGTGTGGAGGGGGACCGACCGGGAGGGGCGTGCCTGAAAACCCTGCGGGGTCCCAAAGAGGTTGAGCAGGCAGCCTTTTCCTTTGAGTCGGCGGAGTGTTTGAGTCGTGGATGTGGCTTTTAAGGATGAGGGCCCTGGAAGCCAGAGCCAGAGGGAAGCTGGTGCCTGGCCAGGCCTCGTCGGTTCCGTGTCCACTTAGCACAGTTGTGTTGGCATCACCCAGTCAAGTGTCAGGTCTGTAGCAAAGCGTTCTCTTCGGGGTGAATGTTTAAAAGGAACAAGACTGTGGCTGCTCTGTTTTTGGGTGGTTGCTGTGTTTGCTCCTGGGTGTTGGCCCAGGTGAGCCACCTGGCTGGGGGCTTGGGAGCAGTGGGGTGGGGGGACCTCCCTCTCAGGCTGGTCAATGGCTGCCCCCAGAACCCCAGGGTCTCTGTGGGGTCTGCTGGGCACCTGCATTGCGTGGGGCTGGGCTTTGGGAGGCCAGGGAAGGACAGTGTGGAGGCTTCTGATCTGGAAGGCAGGGAGGCCAGGAAGCCTGAGAAGGGGGTTTGGATCTCAAACAACTGCTTCAGGGGGTTGGGAGGTGGAGGAAGTACTGGCTTTCTGTTTGACTGTGAGGGGATCTTGAAAGGTTGTGACCAGAACTCAGTGACAAAGTTAAGGGTTAAAGTCCAAGATGGACTGAAACGGGGGGACAGTAGCAGCCAGGAGGCCAGTTGGGAGGTTGCTGTGGTCATGATGGGAAAAGTAACCTGTGTTAGGGTGAGTGTGGGGGCAATGGACGGGGTCAGAGCAGGATCTAAGGGTGAGGGGTCCAGAGCCAGCAGCAGGGTGGGCAGTGGTGCATGCAGGGGGACCCCTGTGAGCCCACCAAGCTGAATGTTCAGTGGCGTTGCTGCTCTAGGGAGGGTTCAACCAGGCACTGGGCAGGAGTCCGCAGATGTCTCTGATGAGGTAATGTGACAGCAGAGGCTGCAGGGAGGGAAGGAGCAAGCCTGGCTGTCCCTGGGGAACTGAACACACAGCACTGAGAAGGGGCAGGCATGGTGGGGGTAGATAACTTCAGGTTTGTGCAGGCAGGGAGGTCAGGGTGCAGAGAGCCTGGCCACCCTTGTGTGGTGCTGCGGCAGGATGAATTGAGAAAGCTGAGTGGCAGAGTGTCGGTGGTGTGAGGGTGAGTGGGGTGGGTATGATTCCTTCTCTGCTGCCCACACCCAGTCTGCCACCACGGTGGCCTGGATGTGCCCTGGATGTACCCTGGATGTACCCTTCGCCTTCCTGTCCCTGCACACCCTACGTGTCCTTCGTGCTTCTGTCGTGTGCTGGCCTAGTGGCTTCCACACTTCAGTGTTAGCAGCACAGCTTTCTCACCTACCTTAGTTACGAGACACTCCGCTTGGGTTGGAGCTGTTCTGGTGCCTGTGAGAGTGGAGCGTCCTGTCTCCCCACCACCATCCTTCTGGAGCAGAGCAGAAGTGACCCAGGCCACATGTTTTCTCTTTCATCATTGCTTCACTCCAGGTCCCCAGCCCCATTTGGTGGTGCCCTGCACTGTCCTGTCTCTGCCATCTCATTTGTCCTGTGCTGTCCCATCCATCTTGTGCTGAACCAGCAGAGTGACCTTTCTAACACAAGGTCTGTTGCATCTTAAGACTTGGGCCTAAGACCCTTCTGAGCACCACTCGGCGGCCCGGCCTCCCTGGCCAGCCTTATTAGCCACCACATGCTGTGGCTCCTGATGCAGTGACCCAGTGCTGTTTCTGGGCGCAGTCCGTTCTTGGGCCTTCTGCCTGGAAAGCTTTCCTTGCTCTTCTGCCCAGCACATGCACCTGAGTCTTTCTAGGGTCCCTGTCCCTCTCAGGTCTCTGAGAGAGGTTCTCTGCACCCCTGTTCCTTCCACACACTGTGACGGTGGCAGATGTGCTGGGGATGTGATGGCGGGCTCCTGCAGAGGCTGCTGCGGGCACGTCCTGAATGCCGTGGTGTCTGGGAGCACAGAGCTGGAGCGGTGTGCAGTTGCCTGGGGTCTGGTCCAGGCTTCAGACACCTCCACCGTGAACACTTGAAAGTGCATCAGGTCTTCTAAAACACTCTGCATCTGAGTGAAGGTGTGGCAGGGCAGGCGAGAAAGGCAAAGCTGCGAGGCTGTTGGTGTCTGAGGGGGTGGGTGAGTCTGGACAGCCTTCAGGCCTTGGTTGGGGCCGCAAGAGACCTGCTCTAGGGACGGTCTCAGGCTGTGGGTGGAGACGCGGCAGTGCGGTGTCCTTTTCCCTTGTGAATGTGAGCGTTTGTGCTCCACAGATGAGCAGCAACAGCACTAAGAGAGCACCAACCACAGCCACTCAGCGACTGAGACAGGACTACCTTCGAATTAAGAAAGACCCAGTGCCTTACATCTGTGCTGAGCCCCTCCCTTCCAACATTCTTGAATGGTAAGGCTCTGCGTCATCCGTCACCCTGCACTGCCTGTCACCCAGGTTCCCTGCAGCCTGGCCCGGTGGGCTTGATGCTCCCGTCATGGTGCTCAGAAAGGGGTGCCTGGCCTGTCTGAGGTGACAGTAGACATTGCGAGGCCTGCGGACAGTCACAGTGGGTGTCAGGCAGGACACAGAGCCTTGACCTAGACCCTTGCACTCTGGGTTGGAGAGAGTCCTTCCTGGGAGAGGACTGGGTCTGTGGGGCCCGACAGGGAGGCTTTGGTGCAGGCCTCACAGCTAGTGGAGGAGAAGCTGCATTTCTATACCTTCCTTCTCTGCCCTTTGCTTGGGGGCTTTGTGAAGGGACCTGCTCGGCCTTGGAGGGTTTGTGACAGAGGGCACAGAGGCTCTGATCCTGCAGCTTCTGGCACTGGCCCCAGTATGTCTTCTGAACATTGACTTCAGAGTGACTTCTTTGCTGTGTCAACGTGTGGGGTCAGGAGGCTGCATGCCTCTGCAGAACCGTTGCCCTGGTCAGGTTTGGTGATGGTTTTGTCAGAAATAAAGTGTAGGGCTAAAATACTAAAAAGCATTTTTTTTTCTTTGAAGGGTGTTTTATATTTTGATTTTTAGAAGTACTGCTCTGGCTGGTATGGCTTGGTGAATTGAGGGCGGGCCTGTGAATAGAAGGGTTGCAGGTTCAGTTCCCGGGGCTCATGCGTGAGGAGTTTGAGACGCAACCGTGTATCTCTCACACATTGATGTTTCTCTCCCTCTCTTTCTCCCTTCTCCTTTCTCTAAAAAAGTAAGTAAATCAAATCTTTTTTTTTTAACAATTTAAAAGTACTTGAAATTTTTAAATTTTTTTGAAGATTTTTATTTTTAGAAAGGGGAAGGGAGGGAGAAAGAGAAGCAGAAAAATATCAATGTGTGGTTGCCTCTTGAGTGCCCCCCACTGGGGAAGTGCCCTGACTGGGAATCTAACCAATGACCCTTTGGTTTGCAGGCTGGTACTCAATCCACTGAGCCACACCAGCCAGGACTAAAAAATTTTTCAGATGGGACAGGTGTTCAAGGGTTCTGAGTTCCCCTTCTTGTGCTCACAGACAAGGCCAGAGCTGGCAGGTAGGGACAGCTCTCAGGGTGATGTGGGCCTCAGTATGTGAGGGGATGGCCATGTCACTACAGAACTGTTCCTGCCCCACATGACAAAAATCAGATGTGGCCCTAGGGCAGTCTCGGGGACCCACTCCTCCTTGTGTAGAGTTGGGGTCCCCAAGTTCAATCATTTGCTGGGAGGACCCACTGCTAAGGTTCAGTGCAGAGAAAGTTTTAGTGGGGTGGGGCTCTGCCTGGCACCCACCAGAATTCCAGGTGCCCCCTCAGGAAAGCAGGCTTCCTCTGCAGGTCCAGCCCTGGCCACAGGGAGGGCTGCGGTGCCAGGCCGCAGAGCGGGGAGCGCTTTCCTGGACAAGGCCTGTCCTCTGAGTGCTGTGCTGCCTGGGTCTCTCTTGGTGGCCCTGACGCTGCTGGGCTCTCAGCACTTGGGCGCTCTTCTTGTCCCGTGTTCTCAGAGTGGCAGAGGAATCGGAGCAGCGACAAATTCGGGCCACCGTCCTGGGTGTGCCTGTGCTCAGCTCTGAGGGCTATTCCTGGTCCACTGACACAGTATCACAGCTTTTGTTGTTTTTTGAGTAAAATGTATCGAGCAGCAGATAGCAGGTGTCTAGTTTGCACGTTAACACGTGTGTGTGTGTGTGTGTGTGTGTGTGGTCATCACACAGTGATGGAAGCGTCAGCTGGGCCAGAGCCTGAAGGGCTTTGAATGGCCTTGCTGGTTGGCCTCAACCTTCAGTATTCACAGATTGAATGTTGGTGAATGTCTGGTTTCAGTGGCCCTGCAAACCGCTGGCCTTGGAGTGACTCAGGCTTGGGGACTCCCCACCCCCAGAGCCAGCTGACTGTCCTCTCTCCTGCAGGCACTACGTGGTCCGAGGCCCTGAGAAGACTGCTTACGAAGGTGAGTCGTTGCTCTGAGTTGGGACGGGGGCCATGTTGCACCTGAATAGACCTTGCCTATTAAACGCAAGGTGTAAATATAACTCACGTCCCTACACATTGGACTTGGTTGGAATTCATTTAAGTGATTCTCCAAGTCTTGGAGGTGTGCGCTCAGTTTTGTGCGTGTGTCTTGGGGACTGTCCATAAATACTGGAGTCCCACTCAGTCTCTGATGCCTGTGGGGTTGGGGCTGCGTGAAGAGTGAAACGCGCTGGGTCCTCCTGCTGTTTGTGAAGGATGGGTGCTGTTCAGGGGAAGACAGGGGTGTTGGCACCTCTCTAGGCAAATCCTGCAGACTTGGTGGGGCCCCTGGTGTGTGTGCACAGGGACTGTCCTGGGTCAGCTGGGCATCTCTGCTCTCCTGACTGCTGACGCTGGTCTGCTGGTGCCTCCTGGGGTCCTGGTGTCATTTACAAAGTAGACCTTGGAGCTGTCAGTCAGCAAGTCCCTTGGTAGGGACGTGAGTTGTGGCCAGGCCAGCCCGGGTCACAGCTGCATGCAGCCAGGTGGGCAGTGCCTTCAGCTTTTGAGCCGCTGGGTCCTGCCTTGAGGTGGCCGGAGCAGTGTGTGGGGTTTGCGTATACTCTCACTGGGAGTGCGCTGCCCTCAGAAGAGAGTGTGAGAGCCCCTTGGGTCCTCAGAGTCGGCAGCTGAGGAGGATGAGGAGGGCCTGCGCCCTCGCAGGTACTCACTAGCCTCCCAGGACTCCTCTGTTGCCAGGCCCCTTCCCCTGGGAGGGTCTGCCCTAGGGAATGTGCGTGCCAAAGTGGGTGTGTAGGGTGGGCATGTTACTGCCCAACAGCTGGGTACGGGCTTGCTGATGGCCTTGTCCAGGCAGGGTTCCTAGAAAGACTGCAAAGACGGCTTCAGAACAGTGCACAGGCCATGGTAAACACAGGCACCTGTTTTAACAAACTTTACTGAACCAGCTGGGAGTCCCCCCCTCAGCTCAGTGCTGCCCTCTGCTGCCTTCTCTCGGCAGGGTCTCCTAGGGACCTGTCAGTTGCCGGTGGCTCTGTGGGCTCTGTTTCTGGGCCTTTGTGGACCCTGAGGGTGTGACTGTCCTCCCCCGTCGCTCCTCTTCTGCCTCCTGGGCATTCTGACCGGTCCTTCGCCATCTCTCACCCTCCTCTCCCATGTGTACTGCTGTCCCTGCTTGGGCTCACACTGTCCTGCTCTCTCTGGCACACCCAGACCCTACGGTTCACAGCTGCCCCTCTTTACCCAGCACTGCCGCAGACTTCCATCCCTGACAAAGTTTATTGTGCACACGCACAAGCTTGTACTGAAACTTTCACTCTGGCATTTACAGGGGAGGCAAAGGGTCCAGTCTTCACCCTAAAAAGAGTGAAATGGGAGAATCCTTTGCCTGCTGACTTGGTCTTCAGGGGGAGGTGTGGGGACAGGACAGGGTGGAGGATCCAGGACTATTGTCCTGGTTGCAGACGCCAGCCACGGGAAGAGGCGCCCTGCCACCTGGACCCTGGAATGCAAGCTGCTGGCGCGGGGTCTGCACTCCTAGTGCCCCCTTTCTTCCCACCCTTGGGGACACCTCTCGAGGCCCCCCTCCTGGAGCATAGGCCCTCCTAGAACTCCCTCTCTGTGGTGTGGGGTGTGCAGCTCGCAGTGGCTGTCTTCTCCCTGAGTTTGCACTGTCCGCCCTTTGCTCCTGCACAGGCCCGAGGGCAGCGGGTGTCGGCTGGCTCTCGCCTGGGGTGGTGGCTCCCCGTGCACTGGGCAGGGAGGGCACTGGGTTCAGTGCATGTGTTTAGAGTTCCGTTGTCTTTCTTTTTTAAGATTTCATTTATTTTTGGCCCCAGCTGGTGTGGCTCAGTGGATTGAGCCCTATGAACTGAAAGGTCACCAGTTTGATTCCCTGTCAGGGCACATGCCTGGGTTGTGGGCCAGGTCCCTGGTTGGTGGGTGCGTGAGAGTCAACGGTACATTGATGTTTCTCTCCTTCTCTTCCTCTCTCCCTTCTCCTCTGTCTGAATATAAATAAATAAAATGTTTAAAAAAAGATTTTACTTATTTTTAGAGAGAAGGGAAGGGAGAGAGGAAAACATGTGCGTGAGAGATACATGGATTGTTTCTCTCGACCCCTGTGCCACCTCCCACCCCTTGCCGGGACACAGCCCACAACTGAGGTGTGTGCCCTGACCCAGAATCAAACCAGCAACCTTTTGGTTCGCAGGCCGCAGCTCAATCCACTGAGCCGCACCAGCCAGGGCTCGGGCTTTTATGAGTGGTCTTGAGTGGGCGTGGGCTCTGAGCACCATGCCGAGTGTCCATCTCTTGTTGGTGGGCTTGTCTGCCTATTGAGCTGGCCCCACAGGTGACCCTGGGAGTGGAAGGGGCAGTGGGCATATGAGGTGGCCAGGGCACTGCAGCCACATGGGTGCTGGCAGGCCCCACTCAAGACGGGCCTGGAGCAGAGCCCTTTGGGCGTGTGGGACTGGTGTGTGCCAGTCTTGGAGGCAGGGTCATGCCTGAGGGTGAGGACAGGGCAGTCCTCCTTAAGCCTCACTGAGTGTGCACATGTGTGCATGCAGACACGCCTGCATCGCCAGTCTAGGGTGGCCCCGAGGCTCTGCGTTTCTGGCAAGCTCCCCGGGGGCTGCCTAAGAGCAGGGCTGTGAGGCCATTTGGGCTCCAGGTCAGTTGGCAGGTGGGGCCAACAGGCTACGCTGATGGAGTGGGTGTGATAGGGGTGGGGTACCCCAGATTTTAGTCTGGACAATGGAGAGAATGGAATTGCTGTTTGAGGGAAGCAGCAGGAATCTGGCTTGGACCTTTCGGGGCAGGGTGACCCGGACATGGGTGTGGAGTTTGGACAGGGGCCCAGAGGTCTTCCCTGCCACCTGGAGAGTCGTCACAGTCCTCATGTGTCCCATGGGTCCCATGGGTCCAGGTGAGGCCCCAAAAGTGCAGTCTGGGAGCAGGGCCAAAGGAGCTGGCAGCCTGCACTGGGGGTGAAGACAGGAGGCCTCTGGTGGGCAGGGCAGGAGTGGTCAGGAGGCCTGAGATGAGGCTACACCCCGGTGGTGGAAGGTGACCTGGAGAAATAGCAGCCCCGGCATGCTGCCCAGGAATTGTGCATAAGAGGGTGCAGGTGGCAGGAAGCAGAGAGTCAGGGCTGTGTGCTGTTATTTTTAAGGTGGAGAAACGGCAGGCTGGCCTACTGCTGGGTGTGGTTTGGTGGTGGAGCCGCGGTGCAGGATGGGGGACTTGGGGGAGGTGAGGGCTGTGCTTTGGGCAGGTGGACATGAGGTGGGGGACCTGTGGGCCGGCATGGGGGTAGGCGCAGGCTCAAGACCCAGGAGCTGTTCTGTGGACGGTGACAGGCTCTTCTCTCTGCTCTGACACAGGTGGCTACTACCACGGAAAGCTGATTTTTCCCAGGGAATTTCCCTTTAAACCTCCTAGTATTTATATGATAACTCCCAATGGAAGGTTCAAGTGCAATACGAGGTAAGACGACTGCCCTGCTCCAGAAGCGTGGCTGGGGTCATGGCAAGTGTGTGTGCTACTGAGTGGGCCCCTTTTTTGCAGGCTGTGTCTTTCCATCACGGATTTCCACCCAGACACATGGAACCCGGCCTGGTCCGTCTCCACCATCCTGACTGGGCTCCTGAGCTTCATGGTGGAGAAGGGCCCCACCCTGGGCAGCATAGAGACATCAGAGTTCACGGTGAGGAGCAGGGAGTGAGGCTGGCTTGTTGGGGACCCCTGCCTGTGTCCTGCTCCCCAAGCATCAAGGAGCAACCCTGGGCCCCTGTGTTCCTGTGGGTGTCTTGGGGTGCGGCGCCTGCTCTTCCATCTTGTTGACTGTTTATTTTTCTGTTGTATGAATGAGCGTCCAGGTGACCATTGTGAGCTGATCGGGAGGCAGCCACAGATAAGCCTTTGTGACTGTAAGGTAGCCTGTGGTAGCAGTGAGCGTGTCCAGGATGCCCAGCAATGGGACGATAGCAGCCAGGACGATTTCAGGCAGTTGAGGGCAGCCCCAGGGCTGACACTTCCTTCTCTTTCTTCCTAGAAGAGACAACTGGCTGCCCAGAGTTTAGTGTTCAACCTGAAAGACAAAGTCTTCTGTGAGCTCTTTCCTGAGGTCGTGGAGGTGAGCATGAGAGCTGGCTGTCGGTTTGGCTTCCCGGGGTGGGAAACACTTTCAAATTTGGTTCCCGCCAGAGGAAATATGTCCTGCAGACACAGAGCATGAAGAGGGGCTTTGTGCCCACACTGCATTAGGTGCAGCAGATCTGCCCCCCGAGGTGCCCAGGGACTGGGGGGATGGAGGCTGGGTCTGGGAGAGGTCAGGGGGCATGGGGACTGGGCCTATCCAGACAAGGCGCGGAGCTGGCCACCTGGGTGCGGAGGTGCTGGGTGGGCCAGGAGTGAGGCAGGGTCCTGCCGTGAGGGATGAAATGCTCCCGGGTCCTAGCAGTCATGAGCAGGGTGGCTGGACTGCAGGTAGTTTAGGGCCGTAGTGATTGGGTTTCTAGGGGGTGTGGCTCAGGCCTGGGCCTGTGAGGCGCAGATTTGGTGATTTGGCAGGTCACTTTTCCTGCACTTGTGCAGAAGCAGGGCCGTGCCCGGGTTGAGCCCACCAGCAGCCACCCATATTTCAGGGTCTTCATGGGGGACCATGGGACCCTCCCTGGTCCTAGCGGGTCTGGCTTACTTACACACCTCTTTGTTTCTTGCTGTTCTCTCAGGAGATTAAACAGAAACAGAAAGCACAAGACGAGCTCAATAGCAGGCCCCCGGCACTCCCCCTTCCAGACGTCGTTCCAGACGGGGACACCCACCACGCCCAGAACGGGCTTCAGCTCCTCAATGGGCACGCGCCAGGTGCGGGGCCGCACCTCGTGGGGCTCCAGCAGGCCAACCGGCACCACGGACTCCTGGGCGGCGCCCTGGCGAACTTGTTTGTTATAGTTGGGTTTGCAGCTTTTGCCTACACGGTCAAGTACGTGCTGAGAAGCATCGCCCAGGAGTGAGCCGCACGTGGTGACTGCGGAGGGGGTCAAAAACAAGGGACTCTGGGCCCGGGCGTGACGCTGGCTGGCAGGACGCGCTGTCAAGCACAGGGCAGACCCACCTGACTCTCCTGGGTTAGCGTTTTAAAAACCGGGAGAGGAAAACGAGAGCAGCCAGAGTGTGTGGTTTGGGTCTGGTATATTCAGACATGCCCCCCCCGGGGCCCCAGGGTCTGTGGAGCTCAGGGGTTGAGGAGGGGCCTCACGCTTTGGTTTTATACCGCATCTCCTGTGTTGTCTTTTGGACCTGTTTTAGTAAATCTGTTTTTCATTTTATAGATTTGGTCACTTAAAAATACAAAACTCAATGCCTATCGAACACTGTGTGCGTTCTTAGTCCAGCGGTGCTCCGACCCCCTGGGCAGGGGCCGGTCCCAAGCTGCCCTTGTCCCTGTGGGCCTGGGGCCAGTGGTCCATGGGAGGGCCCAGAAGAGGGGGAGCCTCACCAGGAGGGGGTCAGGCGCATGCCAGGAGAGCCTGTGCTCCCGCTCAACCAGAAGCCGAGGGTCTGCTCAGGGTGACCACCAGGTGTCGCCCTTTGCTTCCAGGAGTGGCTGGGAGCGGGCAGAGTTGCCCAGTGCTGTGGGACCTCAGCCCCCTCCCGGTCCTGGGGCCCCTGGGGCCTTTGCTTTGAACTCCTTGGGTTCAGGTGGCCCAGCAGCCCTTCCGGTGCTGGGGAGGTGGGAGACATCAGCACCCCCAGAGGGCCCCCCACACACAGGCTGGCCCCGTGCATTGCAGAGCTTCTCTCCCGCTTGGTCCAGGCCTCGGGGTGTCCCTTTTCATAGCGCATCCATGTCAGACTTGGCCCTGCCTAGAAGGTCACACAGGGCACAGAGCATCACAGAGGACAAATGCTATCCTGGGAGGACATGGCCAAGGTCAGGGCCAGAGCCCGTGGACATCACCTCAGTTTTGGGGCCAGTGGCCTGGACCTTTTTGCATTCTGTATCTGCGTTTACTGATGTCACTAGGGAGACGGTGGAGGCCACATCGTGACCCCACTTGGGCCAGCGGGGACACTGAGGGGCAGCTAGTGTTTCTGCATTTTTGACTTTGTTTTTTGATCAGTTTGTTTAAAATTGCCCTATAATTTACCACTTGTGTGTGTTCAACTCTTTTGTCCCTAATATTTTTGTCCCTAAGTCCTGAGCTGTTTGAGTCTGTGGGTGGAAGTGTGCTGAGCAGCGTGTGGGCAGGTGGCCCTGCAGACACTGGGTCTCAACCCAGCGTGGACCTGATGGCAGTGCTGCGCTCCTGGGCCTGTCCTCCAGCCACAGGAGCTTGAGGGCGCGTCTCGGGGGTCAGTGTCTGGTCCACACGCTGGGTGTTCCCTGAGGCTTCTGGGAGGTGGGGCGCCTGGCAGGTTGTGGGCAGAGGGCCGCCCTGGGCAGAGCCTGTGACGGTGCCTCCAGGCCCAGCTGTGACCCTTGCGGTCAGCCCCCACTGGAGGATGGTCGTGTCCTTAGGCCACCCCACCCTTAGCTGTGGAGGTCCCCACCAGTGGGCAAAACTGAAGGCTTCATTGGGCAGGCTGTGTGCTGGAGTTAGCCTCTATTGAGGGAGCGAAGCCCAATAACGCCGGTGTCCGAGGACATGCGTGGCGCCACCTCTGTGCGGAGCAGAGGCCTGTGCCCCTCCCTCAGCCAAGGCTGTCACGCCGAGAGGCTGAAGTGAACCCTGCTCGCAGGCCGAGAGGACAGCCTGCTGGTGGGGCTGTGCCCAGCATGCCGTGGTCCTGTCCTCCCATAGGGCCCCAGTGTCCACTGTCTGGGTAGGTGAGGACACTGGCGCTCGCCTGAGCCTCACCCCACCCCCAGGGCAGCCGGTAGCTGTCCTTCCCCAGGTAGCTCCAGGGCTGGCCTGGGAGGGGGGCTCGGCCCTGGAGGGACTCTCAGGACAGGGCAGGGCAGGGACTTCAGAAAGCCAGGGGCAGTTTTTCGTCACAGGCACACTGGGACCTCTGGAACCCTCCCCGGGCCCAAGCTTGAGGGTGCAGTGTCCCCGCTGCAGAGCACGGCTGGGCTGACAAGCCTACCAATCTGTGGAGCACTGCTTCCTGCTGACGGTGCTTGGAGTGCGAGCTGAGCCTTGGGTGCTGTGAGGTTGGGATGGTTGGAGGCCCAGCCTGTGCCGGCTCTGCCACGCCGCTCCCCATCCAGTGGCAGAGCCATTGGCCGTAGGGCGGTAGCCCTTAGGTGCATTGCCAGCCGCACTCACTGGCACCCACAGGGGCCACTAGGACGCAGGTGATGGCACACAGGCTTCCGGCCTCCGGGAGGGGTCTGGCAGCCTGGCAGTCCCCTGGGCCACCTTCCCTGACCTGGTGCTGGGCACAGGTCGCACCAGGGAGCTCAGGGGCCACCAGAACCAGCGCTGCTGTCCTGGATGGGTGTGACCACCTCTGCCTGAGCCAGGAGGGGAGGGGCAGGTGTCCTTGGTAGACATGCCTCACGTCTTCTGAAAGCTTGTCTGCCGTGGGGTGGGGGGAGCGGGCTGTGCCTGCAGCTGACGGCAGGTGGGGTCTTCCACTTGGCTGCCTCCTCTGTTCCTGGCAGATGTCTGGAAATGACCCGTAAGGAGGGTCTGGATGGCTGTTCTACACTGTCCCCAGACCAGTGTGCCCCCCTTCCCTCAGGGCAGCCCTGGGAGCAGCGGCTCCGCTGGGAGCCAGCCCCCCACCCAGGGGCCCTCCCATTTCTTCGGCCTGCGCAGACCTGGGCAGCGCAGCAGGAGGTGAGGGGCGGCAGGCGCAGCTTCCCCTCTGCTCTCCGTGGCTCGTTGCTCGCCTGAGCTCTGCCTCTGGGCAGGTCAGATTCTCCTGGGAGCTGCACCTGTGAGGGACCTGGGTGCACACTCCTCCTGAGAGTGCCGCCTGAGGGTCCGCGTGGGGCCGAGATGGTGGGGATGTGGGCGCTGGGAAGCAGCTTCGGGCTCTCCTCCAGGGGCACCGTGACCAAGCAGACTGGATCAGAACCTGTCCATGCGTGGCAAGGGACAGTTGAGCAGCGCCTGGGGGCAGGCCCCCCAATGCCCCATCCCCTTCCACTGGAAAGTTGTCTTCCATGAAATTGGTCCCTGGTGCCAAAAGGTTGGGCACCGCTGGTTGACACCACCAGGCGGCCAGTGGGCAGCCGGGGTCTGGGCTCCAGCTTTGAGACCCACTTGGGCCCCCAAGGTGCCAGGACAGCCAGCCCACAGGGCCCGGGGGCAGCTTGAGCTGGCCCTGGCCCTCCTGTCGCAGTCCTTGAGGGAGGACCACCACTGTTGCTCGGTCCAGCTGAGGGACCCACTCACCCCCCACCCCCGGGTCCGCACGGCTGCAGAGGGAATGGCTCCGAAGGGCCGGCCGTGGGCTAGTTGCCCTCCCGCCCACTGGCTCAAGGGGCTCAGAGGCCCGAGTGGTGAGAGGAGCCCCTCAGGCAGTCAGGGTTGGCCCTGTGTCCAAGAGGAGCGGGGGCCTCTCGTCACATCGTGGAGGTGGACCCATCACCACTGCCGGCGTGCGCACCCCAGTTACCCCAGTGGGCCAGCTGTCCTGTTCCCTGGTTGTGCTTTTCCCAGGGGCAGGGCCCCAGCCAGGCTCTGGGGCACAACCAGGAGCCCTGGGCAGAGAGACCAGCAGGGCCAGAAGGATCCCTTCTGAGAGCTGAGGTGCCTGGTCGGAAGGAGCTGATGGGGCTGTGAGCTCTCCACCCTGGGGCCCCTGGCCCACCGCCAGAAGGGGTGAGTGTGAGGTGCCAGGAGCTTAGCTGGGATGGGGGGCAGGGCGAATCCTTGCTAACGGTTCCCAGGGTGAGTCCGCCTCCCAGGAAAGGGTGGGGGCTGTTTCCAAGGCACAAGGGAGGGCCCAGGAGGCGCAGCCCCCAGCTTCTCAAGTGCGGAAGCGCGAGGTCAGTGGGGGTGCCGGACCCGTCCACGCCCCCCGGCCTGCCTGGGAGCCCGCTGACGGATCATCCGTGTGAGCCCTCCCCCTTGGAGCCCGCGAGCTTTGGGGCGGAGGGGAGGGTTTATTTGGCCGCGGCGCCGGCAACTAGGGCACTACTCGAGTGAGTGAAAGCCAGCACTGGCTGGACCTGCGGGGACAGGAGTGCGTCTTGCCACGTCCCTCGTGCTGTCTGCCCGTCGTGGTGCCCATTGTGGTGGCCATTGTGCCTCCGCGCCTGGCTCGTGCCCCACAGACATGCACCAGTGGCCACCAGCCAGACGCCAGGGCCGCGCCTCCTCACGGGGGCTCTGAGCGGCTGCACGCTCCCATGAGTGCGCCCTGCGCGCAGCGCTGAGCCTCCCCCGAGGTCCGGAGCTGCGGGCCGGCGCCATGCGCTGGGCCTGGGCCGCGTCCTTGGTCCTCCTCTGGCCGCAGCTTGTGTTCCTTGGGGCCGTCGGGGCCCGGCGGGAGCAAAAGAGGCCGCGGCAGCCCGGCCAGCGCACTGAGACCCCCAACGCCACCGTGGCCAACAGCGAGGTGCTGCCTGGCTCCCCTAAGGTACGCGCCGACCCATGCACGTGGGCGTGGGCTTGCCTGCCGCTGGCTTTGGGGGCTTGGACTCTCGGGGCGTCCCGCCACCTGCCTGCTCTTCCCCGCCCTGTCTGCCAGATTGTCCAGTACCCTTCCCGTCTTGGTGGGGTGGGGCTTTGGGCAGGATCTATGGCAGAGGGGCATGAGGCTGGGCCACCATAGGGCCTCCAAGAGGTTTGGGGAGGGAACAGTGACTGCAGCCTTCACGTGTCATCGCCAGTTCTGGGTGGGCGGTAGGTAGGCATGGACAGCCCGTTCCTTGCTGCCCTGCAGACCCCTGCTGGGAACCCGTTCCCACGGCTCCCAGAGTGGGAGCCACTAAGGCTGTCCTGGACCCTGTGCTCCCTGGAGGCTCTCACCCCCAGCCCTGCTGTGCAGCTGGCCCCCGGTCCTTAGAGTCCCTCTGGCCCAGGTTCTCTGAGACCTGAGGACCTGCCACCCCCACCCCCCAGCCTGCCTCAGCCTTAGACTCTCTACCCTTGGCTGAGGACCTGCTGAGGGGCCATAGGGTTGCAAGGGGAGAAGCAGTTGCCAGAACAGGCCCCCACCCCCACCCCCCCCGCCAGCCCCTGTGCCTTTGATCCCGGCCTCCTGCCGCCCAAGGGCGTCTCTGTGGCCGCCAGCCTGGCTGCGCTCAGCCCACGCGGCCCTACTGAGCCCGAGGCCCCATTTTCCAGATGGGCCGGTGAGGAGAGAGTCCCGGGGCCCTGCCAGCTAGGGAGGCACGGTTGCTGACCTAGCAAGTGCACGGGACAGTCTGTGGACAGGGCTGGGCCTCTGTGGGTGCCCTGGGTCGTGTAGCACATGCCCCCTGGCCTTCCCCATGTGTCAGGACCCCTGCTCTTCCTCCACCTGCCCCCACTGCCCCTCCGGGGCCCCTGGGTACCTCAGGCACAGCCAGGGTCTGTGGTGGCCAAGGGCATAGGCAAAAATCAAGGGATGTTTGAGTGTTCTTGGCCTCTCTTCCCTGATGGGGCTCAGGTCAGGGGTGGGAGGCACCCCTACCCCTCCTGCCCCTCCCAGCCCCCCGGGACAGAGGTCTGTCTGGTCCACTGGGAGAAAGCCCAGCCTTCCCCAGCCAGGAGCTGCCCAGGAGCCGGGCTCTTACTGTACCTGGGCTGACTGCTGGGCTGTACTCCCCGGGCCTGGGACGGTGCCCTGGGGGCAATGGGGGCTTCAAGGCCACCCACTCTTCTCCTGTCCATGGTGTATGCTTCTGTCGGACTTTCTCAGAGATGCGGGCTCTCTGTCCAGCCCACATCCCTGACCAAGCAGGGTCTCCATCTTGGACGCAGGCAGGGGTATTCCTGCCTCTCCCAGCTGCCTGGAGCTTATGAGGGTGAATGGCTGGGGGCAGGGTCTCTGGAAGCTCTGGGCCCACTCCTGCAGCCCTTCCCCCAACCCTTCGGCCAGGGGATCTGGACTCTCAGAAAGACCCTTGGGAAACTCTCTCCTGTCCTGCACCTCTTGCTTCAGTCAGGGCCCAGCCTCTGTGGGGACACATGGATGTGCCTATCCAAGTGGCAGCAGGGTGAGGTGGGAGGGGACAGGAGCTGCCAGCACACAGTCAGAGCCACGGTGCCCAGACCTCAGGCCTGACTTCGGAAAAGGACCAAGCCGACACCCTGGGCTGAGCACCCAGGAGAGGCCTGTGTGCCTCCCTGTCGCTTCCTGTGTCTGCACCGAGTGCTGCCCAAGGTGGCCTGGGCTCTGGGGGTCCCCGCTCTGCCCTGGGGCCACAGGGAGGACCCAGTGGTGCCTGGGTCAGCACACCAGTCCTGCACCTTGGCCCTGCAGCCCCCCGAGGCCTTGGGGCCTGAGCTCTCAGATGCTCACACGACGTGGCTCAGCTTCGTCCGGCGGCCAGATGACGTTGCCTCGAGGAAGCGGTGCCGAGGGCGGGACAAGAAGTCGGTGAGCCTGGCATCTAAGCCCAGGGCTGGGTGGCTGTGGCTCCTGCCAGAACGCTCATATCCTCCTGCCTTCCCCAGCGAGGCCTCTCCGGCCCTCCAGGGCCTCCTGGGCCCCCCGGCCCCCCTGGGCCTGCGGGGGCAGAAGTCACCCAAGAGGCTCTGCTTCGAGAGTTTCGAGAGATGTTGAGAGGTGAGGTGCCCTGCCCCCACCCCCCTGGGAGGCTCAGGAGGGTCTCCCAGGGTCTGGGGTGACCCCAACCTGCTGCCCCTGCCATTGTCCCCACAGAGGCCACTGAGCATCGGTTCTCCGGGCTTTGGGGCTCGTTGCTCCCCGAGGGGATGGGTGGGTGGCTGGTGGCTGAGGCCTTCCACTGCCGCCTGAAGGGCTCCGTGCTGGTGGACAAGAAGACGCTGGTGGAGCTGCAGGGCTTCCAGGCTGTGAGTGGGCCGTGCGGGGGTGCCAGAGGGGCCTGCAAGCCCAGGTTGCTTTGGGGGTGCTGCTGGGGGCAGGATGCTGGGGTGGCTGCCACCGGTGAGTAGGTCCACAGCCACCACAGCTGGTCCCAGGCACGTGGCGGGCAGCAGGGGCCCAGGGGAGCGGCCCCCAGGGCTTAGATCCCCATCCTGTACCGAGCCTTTGAGCAAGGTCCGAGGCTTCCAGCCTACAGGATGTCTGTCCTGTGGGGGCTCATGAGGCCTCCTCCGGTTCTGGGACCTGAGGCCTGTGGCCAGCAATCCAGGGAGGCACACCCACAGGTCGTGCCCTGTCATGTCCCCGTGGGTGTGCTCGTGCAGGGCTGTCAGTCACAGGTGCCTCCTCCAGGCCTGGTGTTCGGGCCCTGCAGCCAGACACCCACCCGCTCGCTGTCCCCGCAGCCTGCTGCCCAGGGCGCCTTCCTGCGGGGCTCTGGCCTGAGCCTGGCCTCCGGCCGGTTCACAGCCCCAGTGACCGCCATCTTCCAGTTCTCCGCCAGCCTGCATGTGGGTGAGCGGGGCCGGGCCGGGGTTGGGGCAGGGGGCTGGCCCTCCCGGGTGGGCCCCGACACCACAGGCCCCAGGCCTGGGTCCCATCACACAGCTGCTTCCTGCTCCAAACCCAGCTCCCACTGGGGGCTCAGATGGGACCCCACAGCCACCACCCCCAAGCAGCAGCCACTCCTGGTCCCCGTGAGCCCAGACCCCCAGCCCTAGCCCCTGCCTCTCTGCTCCGTCCTCCCCGAGGGCCACTACAGCTGGCTGTCTCCGCAGACCGCAGGGGGCTGCAGGGCAGGGCCCGGGCCCGGGACACTGTGCGGGCGCTTATCTGCATCGAGTCCCTGTGCCATCGGCACACGTGAGTGGGCCCTCCTGGGGGCCGCCTCAGTGCTGGGGAGGGGACCTGAGTGGGGACTGTCCTGCCTGTGGAGAGTGGAGGGGTTGCCCCAACCAGGCTGCACTGAGCACTGGGTGGGGTCCAGGCCCTCGGGCAGCTGTGCCCTCACCCTGGGCACTGTGTCCAGGTCCCTGGAGGCTATCTCTGGCCTGGACGGCAGTGGCAGGATCTTCACGGTGCTGGTTCAGGGGCTGCTTCAGCTGCAGGTGAGGCTAGGGGTCTGGAAGGCTGGGGGGCTGGGGGGCTGGGCCCTGGGCCCACAGGCTTTGGTGGGTGCTCCACACACTCCCCGTGGGTGGGCGGGCCCCATGGGTGAGGACGTCCACTGTGGGGTGTCTGCAGGCTGGACAGTACGCCTCTGTTTTCGTGGACAACGGCTCCGGAGCGGCCCTCACCATCCACAGTGGCTCCAGCTTCTCCGGCCTGCTCCTGGGCACGTGAGGATCCCGGTGGCTCCCAGAGGAGCTGGGACAAGAGGGCCCTCAGGGCTGTGGGGTGCGCCCTGCCGCCCACCCAGCCCCACCACCCTCTGTTGGATGTGCGGTCACAGCAATAAAGAGTCCCCAGCCTTCCCTGCTGCCTGGTCACTGTGCAGTTGTTGGGGTGGGGATGGGCTGCAGCTGCGGGGGGACATGTGGTCTCACAGCACAGTCCTGGGGGGTGGGGAGTGGGCTTTGTTTTGGAGGCTGAGGTTCCAGCTGAGTGTCCAGTCCCCACAGCCCCTGTGTCTGCTGGGGCCCACGTTCACCCTGAGGACCAGGGCAGAGGTCCATTCAGGCCCCTGCTCAGCCCTGCTCACCACCTGGCTCGTTCAGCCTGGGGAACTTGAAGCCCCAGGTGGGCAGTTTGGGGCCCGGCTGCCAAGCGCAGTCTTGGGGGCAGGGGGTGAGGTGGGGACCCCTCAGAGGGCCTCGTCCTGTGGGGGCAAGCACGGGGAGCAGGTGTGTGTGGGGGCTGGGTGGGGGTTGTCCCACCCCAGACCAGCAGGACACCTAGCTCCTGACCACCTTCCTCTCAGCGGCCACCACCCCGGTGGATGCATACTCCCCACCAAAGATGGGGCCTGAGCCACCCCAGGTGCAGCAGCCAAGACCCCGTCTGCAGGCCCTGTGGATGTGGGGCCCTGCCCCCCCCACTGCAGCTGCAGCAAACCCAGATGGAAAAACGTAAATCGGCCCTGGGGTGTCCAGGCCTCCACAGAGCTGTCCAGATGCACCCAGGAGTGGGGCTCAGCCCCACTGCAGCAGGTCCTGGAAACCCCAATTCCAAGGCTGAGCAGAGAAGGCAGCTTTGTCCTGCAGATGGAGGCAGGGGGCCCCGAGGGCCTGGTTTGGGGGACTGGCTGCAGGCTCAGGGCACAGGGGTGGGAGGTGGGGCCGGTGGAGCCTGGGGTCTGAGGACCATTACCCAGCCCCTCCCGCCAGGGGCCCCAATGTCAGGCTGGGTAATGAGGCAGCAGAGTCTGGTGCCGGGTGGGCGCTGGTCTGTGCAGCACTGGGCTTGGCCACTGACCCGTCCCCACCTCTCTCCCTGGTCCCCCCCCCCCGAGTGGCGTCAGAGGCTGGGGGAGGCTGGGGGGGTCTCTGCTTCGCAGCAACTGTAGGCGCCAGCCTGGCCTGAGTTGGGGATGTTTCGGCAGCTTGCGGGCGGCGGGGGGTGGGGAGCCTGGACCCTGCAGTCTCTGTAGAGGAGGCAGGGGAGGAGGGGCACACAGGGGAGCCAGTGGAATGGGTCCCCGCCCCCACTTCCCACCCCAGGGTCCGGGGTCCCGAGCACCAGCCTGGCTCGGCTGCAGGGTGCAGTAGGGCAGGAGGCCTGTTGACAGAGGCTGTGGGTGGGGATGCTGAGGGACCCTCTCAGCCTGGCCTGGAGCCGCCCTGCCCTGGGGGCTGTCCTGACTGCTGTCCATCAACACCAGCCAGCCCCCCCACCGGCCGGGCCCCGGAGAGGGCAGGTCTCACCTCTTTCCCCAGACCTGCTGCCTGGGCTGTGATGACAGAGGTGGAGACCCAGATCCCGAGAGGGGGCCCGGGCCCTGGAGAGAGTGGCAGATGAGAGACCAGGAGAGAAAGGCCAGTGGCCCCGAGGAGCTCACGGTGGGCAGGCGGCCAGTGCTGGAAGCAGCCTCCTGGCGCCCGACTCCACCTGCCTCTTGTCTCGCCCTCTTCCTCCCTGTCTCTGCCTCCTGATCTCAGGTCGTTACCACTTGGCCGTGACTCCCCTGGAATGTGCTGCCTCCAGCCCCTCGGCTGGGGTGCAGTAGCAAGGGATGGGGGGCCGGCCAGCAGTCACTGCCCTAGGGAGGTCCAGAAGCCCAAACTGGGGGTGCTCAGGGCTCAGAGTTCAGGCCCCAAGCTCAGACCAGCCTTGAAGGACACAGGCTGCCCCACCCCCCTCCGTGCAGACAAGGGGCTGCTGGCCCAGGGTCAGCCCCCAGAGGTCCCACCCTGGATCACCCATCTCAGCTGTTCCTTGTTCCAAATGTTGACGACCCCCCAGGGCCTTGGGAGGGTTCTGGGGCCCCACTAAGGGGCCCTGGTCCCTGTGGTCACACCCACTGAGCAGGGCCCTCTGGGTGGGGTGCAGACTCCGCCCGACTGGCTGCCGCAGAGGGCAGGCCGCCTGCTAGGGGTCCTGGGGTGTGGAGAGCCCTGGGGTTGGGGCTCTTCCCCTGGCCTGGCCTTGGGTGTGGAGCTGGACTTTGGGGTGGCCTGAGTGCCTGGCTGTGGCCAGAGCCAGTGGCCAGCACAGTGCTGGCTGGCCTCGGGTTGACCCCTGACCGGAGTCCCACCCAGAGCAGCGGGAGGTGCTGAGCTGACCTTGTTGACCCCTCTGAGGGCTCACTTCCCAGAACCTCTGTCTGACCTGCCGCCTGCCAGACTGGGGCTGAGGGGCTGCTGCCAGGGACGCGGGGAGGCCCTCTGCCGAGTGCTTCCCAAACCCTGGTCTTGGGGCTCCCACCAGGCTGCCGCTGACCGGCCCTTCCTGGCTTCAAGGTGGCCCTGGGGTGCTGGGGCGGGCAGGTCTCTGAGTTGGGTCACAGCTTGCCTGCCCCCCAGTACCCTTGGCTGCTGCCGGTCTGAGCACAGATAGGAATGTGGGCAGCTGGCTCGGGATGGCTGGAAAGTCCTCTCCGGAGCCAGGAGCAGCCATGGCCTGGACAGCCGGGCCCCACCCTGGGCTGTGGCAGGACTGGGGAACCGCTGGGTGGGCAGGGTGGGGGGCTCCCAGCTGTGAGCAAGTGGCTGCCTAGCCCCGCCTCCCAGGGGCCCCTCTGGGGCTGGGGATGGCACTGGTGGGGGGCGAGCTGTCCACCTGGCTGGGCCCTGGGATGCCTGTTGACCTAAGGCACAGTCAGTACAGCCTGGCTCTTTGTAGGTGGAGCTGAGCTTCCGTTCTGATTCTGCCCCCTCCAGTTGGGTCTGGGGCTGGGAGGGGTCTCTGCTCCAGGTATCTGGTCAGTCTGTCCCCAGGCAGGCCCCTCCCTGTAGGCCTGGGAGGTTCTCACAGCCAGACCAGACACCCTGAGCTCCTGTGGCCTGGGCCAAGGGCTGAGAGGGGTCCAGAGGGCATAAGGGGAGTGGGGGCCGTGGGGGGTGGGGGTCTGGGGTGAAGGGCCTGGGCTCCTCTCTCTGGGTCTATGTACCTGGTCCCCAGGCCCACCCCGTGTTGACCACACCTGTCCTTGGTGGCTGTGTGTGTGACGCGTCAGTGTGACGCATGTAGGCTGGGGTTGCTGTGTCCCCAGGCTACATCTGGGGACCTGTCTCTCTTGGCCAAGCTGGAATTGCCAAGCCCCTTGGAGCAAGCACAGGGCAGGTGTGTGGGACCTGGTGGCTGCAGCTTCTGGCCATCTGGGCGCGGAGCCCAGGGCAGCCGTGGTTGCGCCGACGGCATCAGGGAGGCTCGTGGTTGGTGCACCGGGAGCCCATCGAACTGGGAGACCGGGCTGGTGGCTGCTCTGACCCTGAGGTGGGGACCCCAGGCCTGGGGCAAGGAGAGAGGGACTCCCCCAAAGAGGAGCTTCCAGCACCCTGTCCTGGGGCAGGAGTGCCTTGAGGACAGCAAGCCACAGGCATGGCGTCAAGGCCTCTGTCCTGCACGCAGAGTGCTGATCGGGGACAGGGCAAGCTTCGTCTCGGGGCCTTTGTTCA
This sequence comes from Sturnira hondurensis, assembly GCF_014824575.4. Taxonomy (NCBI): domain Eukaryota; kingdom Metazoa; phylum Chordata; class Mammalia; order Chiroptera; family Phyllostomidae; genus Sturnira; species Sturnira hondurensis. The sequence goes on from NW_028086562.1 coordinate 4,569,910, forward strand.
CCCACCACTTGGCCAGTGTCTCCTCTGGCTCTGGGCGCTGCATGACCTCAGGGCCCTGCCCAGGCTCAGTGAGACACTGGGTCTCCAGCCCTGAAACCTGAGTGGACCCAGGGGCTGAGGCCTCCTAAACCTGGGGTCCCTGGCAGCCTGGTCCCTGCAGCCCTGGGTCTCCCGCAGCCTCGTGGTGGCTGAGGAGCTTGTCCCGCCCACGCCCGTGCCTGCCGCCACCTTCGGCAGGTCTGTCCGCCCGCGTGTCTGCCCGTGTGCACCGGTGGGCTGGTGAGGGGCGGGGCCGGACAAAAAGGGCCTTTGTTCCGCAGACTCCGGGGCGCAGCCCCTGCTCTCGGGCATGACTCACAGGTTCCTCCGAAGCGATAGCATCAGTCTTGCAACAGCCGGTGTGTCACACACACCCCCAGGGCGGCAGCAAGGGCAGGCGGGACCCCTGCCTGTGCCCGAGGCCCCTCCAGACTTCTCTGTCAGAACCTGGGAGGGTGAGGGGGCGGCAGTGAGAGCTGCAGGGAACAGGAAGGGGCCAAGGAAAACCCCGATTCTGAAGCGGAGCTCTCCAGCATCTTGGCCTCAAGTTTTCCTGCCGACTGAGGGGGGGCGGGGGGCGGTGACAGCTCGCAGTCCCCCTGAGGGGGACCCAAGAGACACTCCCCCCTTTCCTCTGGAGGCTGCCCACTCCAGGCTGCCCACTTCCTCGTCTGCGGGCTGTCTGGGCTCCCTCCTGGCTCTGGCCATCTGTCCCTGTGGTTCGGGGGCAGGGCAGCTGTGGCAGGAGGTGTGAGGGCTCTTCTTCAGAGCAGGGCTGCCGAGCCCCTTAGATGCCACTGGAGAGAGGAGTCAGGGCTTGGGTTCCCTTCTCCACCTTCTCCCCTGGTCAGTGGGAGGCGGGAGCTGGATGAGGGCCCTCCCGGGCTCCTGCCTGCCACAGGGCCCAGAGGTCTGGCTGTCGCCTGCGGTGTTGACTCCAGAGGACAGACCCAGCCACTATCCGGGCTCCCAGGGCCACAGGCTGCCACCCTGGCTTCTCCCTAGCTTGCCGCTCACCCGGTGCCACAGCCAGCCAAACCTTGCCCGGCAGACCGCACTGGCCAGGAGCAGGGACCATAGTACCGTGTGCGAGAAAAGTACAGGGACCCTGGGCCAGAGGCAACAGCAGTGCCACCTGTGCATGTGAGTACAGGGGTCTGGGGTGCAGGTGGGCCCCTGGCTGTTCTGCTGAGTAGCTAGGCCAGCAGTGGCCCCTTGTTGACCCCTCCCCCGCAACTGCCAAGGCCCCCCCAGATCTCAGCTCTGGCTGCCCACCTTCCCAGGGCAGGGGTGGCTTTCATCTCCACGATCAGGTGGAGACCCCCCTGTGGGGACCCTTGACCCTCACCCGGTCCTGGGGCCTCACACCCATTTCGAGACGGCTCAGCAGCAGCCCCCCAGCGTGTCCAGGAGGAGGGCAGGAGTCTCCTCATCCCTGCCCTTAGCTTCTGCTGAGGCTGGGTCTCTGGGAGCCGTGTGGGCAGACCGTCCTCCTTGAGCCTCCGTTCTCCGTAGGGCTCCATAGTCAGGTGGGGCTGGCAGACCCCCGGGCACCTGCTGGTGCCGGGACTGGGAACTACATCTCTGTCCAGACGTCTGACGTGGGCACCTGCGGCTGGCTTCCAGGTAGGGTCCTGCTGGCCCAGGTCTGAGGGTCCCTGGGTGCCCTCCTGGGGGCTATGGATCTTTCCACACCAGTCAAGGGAGTGGCCGGGGAGAGGGGCTGTGAGGCACCTACAGAGCACAGCCCCCCATGGCCACAGGCTTCCTCTGAACCCCCATGAGCCTTGGCAGAGCAGGGCCTCCCACCGAGCTCCCGAGGCCGGCTTGCATGGGACTCCCGAGTGAGGGGCCAAGTTCTGGGGGAAGGGATCCATCTGCTCCAGCTCCCACAGCTGTGGGGGGGTCTTCCATTCAGGGGCCCGGAGGAGACCCCCCGGGAGACCCAGGAGTGGAGGACCTCAGGACCAGGAGACCTCTCAGGCCTGGGCAATGGACAGAGGGGGGGCAGAGGTGTCCAGACACACAGGGAGGCCTTACACCTGCTGCCTGGACTCTTGGGAGAGAGGCCAGTCAACCCAGAGCTGGCTGTCCAGGGGAAACAACTCCACTGCCCCAAGCCCCAGGAACCAGAGCGTAGGCACGAAGGAGCGAAGTGGACACCGCTTCGAGCTCACTGGGCCCCCTGACCTGGCAGGCACCTCTGAACACTCTCTGGCGTTCCTCCAGAGGCCCCATGGGGGCCAGCACCTGCCTGCTTTAGGCCTGTCAGGGGACTGCTGCCGCATGCTTGCTGGGGCCCTGGATGGCAAAAGTCATCAGTCTCATAAGGGGACAGTGCCCAGTGGCTGGGACTGAGAAAAGGGCGCCAGCCCCCAACAGACCCTACAGATTCTGGGCTGAGATGTCAGCCAGGCTGAGGGTGCTGTCCCCAGCTGTTGGTGGCGAGGGCCAGGGCCACGGAGGGAGGGAATGTGGGGCCCTGGCAGGCAGAGGGATGAAGCCTCTGCATGCTGCGGCCACGGCAGTGCCGTCCTTTCAGCCCAAAAGGGCTGGGCAGGACTGTATCGAGCCCTAGGAAGTGGAGGTTGGGCCCTGCGAGGGGCTGAGGGGCCTATGAGCCCTGGTGCGTCCCCCCCACAGCGCCTGGAGTAGGAGGGGTGAAGGCAAGGATACGGGGGCCTGTCGGTCTCCTGTGGCAAAGCGCCGCCGATGGTGGGGATGAGAGGCACGAACACCCGTTCTCCACAGTCCTGAGGCCAACCACGGGCTCAGCAGGGCCTGGCTCCCTCCCGGAGAGTCTGGATAGAGCCCTGCCTCGCCTCCATGCCCCTGGAGGGGGCAGTCCTGGCAGCTGGCTCACGGCTGCCTTGCTCCTCTCTGCCCACCATCACATGCTGTCTCCTCTTNTGTGGCAAAGCGCCGCCGATGGTGGGGATGAGAGGCACGAACACCCGTTCTCCACAGTCCTGAGGCCAACCACGGGCTCAGCAGGGCCTGGCTCCCTCCCGGAGAGTCTGGATAGAGCCCTGCCTCGCCTCTCCCTGCCCCTGGAGGGGGCAGTCCTGGCAGCTGGCTCACGGCTGCCTTGCTCCTCTCTGCCCACCATCACATGCTGTCTCCTCTTCCAGTAGGGACACCAGGCACACTGCAGTGGGGCTCCCCGAATGACCTCATCTTGCCTCGATTGCATCTGCAAATAAGGCCACATGCACAGGTACTGGGGGGCAGGTCTCCACCATACTTTTTGAGGGAAAACAATTCAGTCTACAGACCGTGACCACAGCCGAGCAGAGGCCCCTCCCAGGTGGGGGGTGGATGGAGAGCTCGCCGAGGGTCTGAGAGGACGCCACCAACCAGCACCTTGCATCCGAAAGTCGCAAACGGGGAGACTGGTAGCCACCTGTCCCACCCAGCTGGACCGAGTTCGACAGGGGAGGGGCTCCTGGTTCCTGAGCTGGTCTCACTTCTAGGGCCTTGCAGTTGGGGGGTAGTCTGATGGGCCTCCCAGGGGAGACAGCATTCCAGTGAACCAGGGATGGTGCAGGCCTGGAGCAGGGGACATGTCAAGGGGTGGGTGAGGGCCTGCAGGGGGGCAGGCAGCACATGACCTTTCCCCTCTTCACAAATCCCGTAGGGTTCCTCCCAGTTACTAGTGTTCGAAGGTCCCTGTATTCCAGCTCTGGGACCTTGGCCAAGGCACTTGGTCCCTCCTCCTCCAACTGCAAGGAGACGAAGGGGCTGAGACCCACGGTGAGCGTCCACTGGCACCTTCTCCTGGTCCTCGCCACCTGTCCTTGCATGCCCCTGCTGCTGCGCACCCCACACCTGACGCCCTCACCTCCCTCCTGAGGGCCTGCTCCCTCCCGTGCCCCAGGCCAGTGCTGCGTTCACAGACAGCCTGGTCTCAGCCCTGGTCTTCAGGACAGCCAGGTCCAAATGGCACGGGCCCAACGGTGAGTCGAAAGTGGGAGGCACAGACTGGGGCAGGGGACGGTGCAGGGAACAGATGAGCCTGGGAGATGAGCAGCAGAGGCCCGAGGAGGGCGGGCTCCACCACGGCCAGAGGCTCTGTGAAATCATGCGGCCTGTCCCCAGGCTCCAGGACCCGGGTCTAGGAGTGTCTCTGGGTCCTTCCAGGAAAAGGCTGCTGGTCTTCGGCTCCAATTGAACCCCAACGTCACATCGATGCAGCATGGATGTGCAGTCAGCCCAGGCTTCCTTCTGTTTTGAAACCTCAGGGTGCAGGCTGAACCGGAGATTTCCATCTTTTGCAAGTCAGATGTGGCTACATGTGGTTCAGCCAGATGCTAAAACCAGGTCCCCTGAGGGTACACGCCTGGACTGAGGAGGCATGGACACAGCTGCCATGCTTGGGGGTCTGCTCCCTGGAGAACCTGGAAGGTAGAGCAGGAGCCCGGAATCCAGCCCTTGACCAGAGGTCCGGCCAGGCCGTCGGCCACACGGGCCTCAGCCCCTGCTCTGGCCTCGCCTGCTCCCTGTCTGAGATGGGAGGCTGCCCACGAATTGCTCTGAGGGCCCCAAGGGTCATATGGCACCGCCGAGGTCAACAGTGGCTAGCAGGGACAGAGTTCGGGTGCTGCCAGCAACCCTCTAGGAGGCAGAGCCCCGTTCTGCTCACCCTGGGGTCCCCGAACCTGGACCCTCTCACGGATGCTTGTCCTGTGAACAAGGTGTGTGCAGAGACTGTGAGTTCTGGCTTGAGGCAGCCAATCAGAAAGCTCACTCACCTTGTCATTAGAATCCTGCAGAATCTTGGGATTACTGAGGTCCAGCCTCTGCTTTCTGAAGGTGGCCCAACTGTGTCGTCACTAAGCACGTGACGCCCCTGCCCTTCTGGCCCCTGATCCTGAGTTCCAAGTTCTTCTACCTTTAAACAGAAATACCCCGAACCCGCTGATATGGACTGATTTCGGGGGGAGGCCTGGACCCCTGTATGGTGGTGTTAGGAGGGGAAGGCGGAGATGAGGTCAGGAACCCCCCCCCCCCCCCCGCCATGGACCAATGTCCTTAGAAGAGAGGGCACAAGAAGGGGAACACCAGGGAGAGACCTCGCCAGAACCCGACCCTGCCGGCACCCTGGTCCTGGACCTCCTGCCTCCAGAGCCCTCGGAAGTAGCCGCCTGCTGTAGAAGCCGCTGTTCTGGGGATCTGCGATGGCGGCTGAGCTGACAGGCAGCTGCTCTGAAATCCATGGCCTGAGGATGGACATGACTGGCAGTGCAGAGGCAAGTTGGAGGTGTGCAGCCCCCGTTTGAAGGGCCCTGACCGTGGGTCTCCCAGAGACCATGGCAGCATAGCCCGGTCCCCCAGACAGAGCGTGAGGCACGCGTCCGTGTCCGTGTTGGGCCAGGGAGGGCGTGCAGACACCCTGCTGCCGCTGTGTCTCCCCTGTTCATGCGGTGACCACAGCCCCCACCTCAGTCAACAGGGAAAAAGGAAGCCTGGCCTTCCGAGGGTGGCGGGTGTGTGAACGGATCGCCCAGCATGCCTCTCTGCGTTCTTCTCCAAGAGGACACGCTGGCCGTCCAGCCTGTTGCCTTAAGACAGACTTTGGGAAACCTCATCAACATTCCAAGGTTCCGATTCCCGGAACTGGGGCACAACAACAGACACATGAGTGAGAAACACTCACCCCTGCGCAGCCCCGAGGAGGCCTTAAAAGGAAAGTCTTTTCAGAGGGAGACAACGGGACTGACTTATGTGTAAACTGAAAAGAAAAATGGACAGTTTAAAATTCTTCCATGCTTAAACACACATGCAGCAATGGTCTACAGTTCACACTGTTAAAAACAGATTAATCCACAAGTTCCAAGTTCTGATAGAAAAGTCTTCTCAAATAATTTAAAAAACACTGAGACCTACACACTCCCGACTGAAACCCTTATTGACACAAATTTACAATATTTATACATAAATCACAGGCAGGCGCTGAACGGCATGTACCACAAATTCACTCTAAAGATGTGGAGACCAAAGCTACTCAACATCAAACGAAGGTCGATCTGGACTGACACGAGACCGACGCCAACAGGAGACACAAAGGACGTGGTCCGACCCATGAAGACGGCGGCAGTTCCCCCAGACGCCGCTGGACTGCAGCCAGACCAGCTGCTGCTGCTCGGGGCCTGCAGGGGGCTTGCCGCAGTCATAGCTCTCCGTGCAGGGGGCTGCCAGGAGACGGTCAGCACAGTGGATGCAGGATGGGCCACAGTCCCCACCCAGAGCAAGTCAGATCTGCGCTTGAGGTCAGCTCCAGCCTTTCAGCTCTTTGTTCCAGCCTTGGGTCGGGACAGCAAGAAGACAGGCGAGGGAGGCGGGGGTGGAGTTGTGCGGGGAGGGCCAGAAGTTTCTGCAGATCGGGAAGGTTCTCCCCCATTCACACCCGAAGCTGGGCATTTTCCCAGCCCAGGCAAAAGCTGTCTGAAATCTGGGGGCAGGACACTTCCACCTGGATGTGATGCATTCGCTGCCCCAGCAAGCCCCAGGGTCTCCCAGACCCAGAGCAAGATGCTTCGGAGCAAGGCTGGAGGTGTGGCTACTGACCGGTGCGGGGCCTGGGAGTTGTCCGCTGCCGTGTGGCATTTGCTTGAAAGCCCCACTGGTCACCAGAGACTAGGTTCCCCTCAGCGCTGGGCTCACCCAGCCAGACATGTCACCTTTCCCGGTGTAAGACAATGAGGGCTCCAAAAAGGACCCACTGCTGCCGCCCCTCCATCATGGCAGCGGCAGCGCTCAGGGAACGCCCTCCTTCCTCTGGCAGCACTGCGAGGGCGGTGCAGACCAGTCATAGATGTAGGAGAGGCGCTGCTGCACCTCCTGCTTGCACAGGCGGCCCTCTCGGATCAGCGTCTGGTGCTTCTCCAGCATGTCCTCCAGGCTCTGCTTATGCGTCACCAGGTACTGGTTGCTGCACCCGCGGGACTTGTACTCGGTGTCAAAGCGCGGGTCGTGCTCACGCTGCACATCTACGGGTGCCAGCCAGGCACCCATCGACACGTCCTCACTGTGCCACATGCGCAGGTACTCTCGGCTGAGGCGCAGGTAGTGCACCAGGTCGGCAGAGAGCACGTAGCCACCGCCCAACGCGTAGGGCAGGTAGTAGTCGCAGAGCTGCCAGGACGCCTCACGCCAGCGACCCCCCGGCTTGACGCGGCCGCGGCCCGAGAAGAAGCCCCAGTAGAGGCGGCGGCGGTGCGCTGGGTCGCGGGCACGCAGATCGGCCAGCAGTGCGTCCAGCCGCACAAATGAGTCGTCGTCTGCCTTGAGGACGAACTCGAAGCTTACGTGCTCATCGAGCCAGCACAGCATGGCCAACACCTTGGCAGTGAGGTTCTCGTAGGCGTCGCGCAGTGTGGGCAGCAGCAGCAAGTCCCCGTGCCGTGCCTGCTCATGCTCCAGGGAGCGCCGCTCCTCGGAGCCCAGGCCCGCCGTGCCCACTGCAAAGCGCGCCCACACGTCGCCTGGGCCGCCGCGCCGCGCTGCCGCCAGCCACGTGCCGCGGACCACGCTGCGCCGCTCGGCCGCCCGCGGCGCGCTGGCCACCAGCACAGTCAGGAAGGCACTGGCGCGCCCGGGCCCGGCGGGCAGAGGCCCGGGGCTGCGGCCGGGCGACAAATGAGGACCGTCGGCCGTGCAGCGCGCCAGATAGAGGAGCGTGGCGCCGCACAGCACCAGGCCGACCAGTCCCAGCGTCGTCCGGTGCCGCCACGCACGCCGCGGCAGCTTCATGGCGCGCCTGCGACCCAGCGAGCTTGCGGAGACCCCAAGGGCCGAGGCCCGCCGGACTGCGGCCGGGCGGCCGGCCGTCACGTGCCCTCGCGCGCTGTTTTCATTGGTCACCCCGGGAGGGCCGCGCAGCCTTTTCCGCCCAGAGACAAGATGGCGGCGCCGGCGTCCTAGCGCGGAGGTCGCGCCAGCCCTCGCGGCCCGGAGGCCCGCCTCTTCCCGGAAGAAAAATGGCCGCGGCCTAGCCGACTCTGGAGGCGTCACGGCGCTCGGCCGCCTTCGGTGAGTCCTGGGCGGTGAGTGAGGACTTGGGCAGGGTGTGGGCAGGGGCGGGGAAGCCGCCCGGACCGCGGATGTAGCGGACACAGGCCGAGGGACGTGGTCACGGGAAGCGTGGACCCCGCGTTCAGCACGGGCGACCTCACCGTCCTCGCTTGCGAGGGCCCGTGACGCCAACTAGTAGGACTCCGTGAAGACCTGAAATCCTGTAAAGCCCGGCACCGTCAGTGCGACTCCTGAGCCGGGGGAAGCTTTTAAAATAAGCGTTTGCGTTTGGGGCAAGAAACTGGGTTCACCAGGACGGACCCTCAAGGGTGGTCTCCACCGACCTGGGCTGGTGGGCGCGTCCCGGGAGCTGTCGCTTCCCGGTCGAGGACGGGGAACAGTAAGTGCTGTGATCTCAGGGGCGGGATCTTCACGGGGGAGGAGGGAGTCGCATCCATACGGTTGTTCTTGAGTTACTTTTTCTGCAAACAAGGTTAAGTAGAGGGAAGAATCGACCTTGTGTCAAGGAGCAAAGTGCAGTACAGCTATGCTGGCTGGCTGTGTGTGTGTGTGTGCGCGCGCGCACGGGCAACAGCACACATAGGGCTCACTGAAATGAGAAGGTGGGAGGCACTGGTGCCCCGTTGGGTGGGTTTGGGTGTTTGCTGGCACCATGCCCAGTCTTCACAGAGACCTGGGGTCAGGTTGGGGGTTCCTTTTTCCATAGAGGGAAACTGAGGCTGGGGAGGCCTGCTGGCTTAGCCACAGTCACAGAGCTCACAAGCGCCGAGTTGGGATCTCAAGAGGGTTCAGCCTTGATGCCGGGAGGGATGGAAACGGGGCTGAGATGGGGCTGCTGCACCTGAGGAGGAGGGACGGGGCTGGACACCTGGTGTCTTTGGAGAAGGCACTGCCACTCTACCTCTTGTTGGTCTGAGGGATTGTCTTTTGTGTTACAAAGAAGCTGTCTTTTCCGTCGAGAGTTTGATGGCTTTGCGCCGTCTTTGCGGACGAGTCTGGTGGCCTCGGGCTATGGCCTCACTTCCTTGCCTGCCTCTCCTCTCTCTCCAGCTACTGGCCACGCTTGCAGGCCGTCTCACGGTTGGGCCCAGGCGGCCATGGCATCTAGGCAGGCTCCAGGTTGTGGCCTGGCTCCTTGCAGCCTCTGGCTCCTGGGTGCCGTGCTTCTGGTTGGGGCGTCCGCCAGGCCTGCCAACCACTCGTCTGCCCGGGACAGAGCAGGCCGCAGGGAGGACAGCGAGATCCTGCCTCCGGACCACCTGAATGGGGTGAAGCTGGAGATGGACGGGCACCTCAACAAGGACTTCCACCAGGAGGTCTTCCTGGGGAAGGACACAGACGGGTTCGAGGAGGATGCGGAGCCTCGGAAGAGCAGGAGGAAGCTGATGGTCATCTTCTCCAAGTAGGTGTCTGGGCTGGGAGGCTGAGGGTGCACGTGGAGTGGCTGGCATTGGTCCAGTCCTGGCTTGGTGTGGTGTGGGAGGGGATGCGGGGCCCACTTGGTGACGAGATTTGGAGGAAGGCGCTGTGACGGGTGCTGTTGGTTGACAACACTGGGGAAGTTTGCGGGGGTTGAGCTGAGGCGCATGCAGCACTGAGCAGTGTGGGGGGGTTGGGGGGGGCACAGAGGGCCAGAGCGAGGGGCTGCCTGCTGGCCGTGCCAGGTCCTCATAGCCAGGAAGCCCGCCTTGCGCGGTGGCCTTAAACTGTGTCCGCTGTGGTGAGAGGCAGGCAATTGCCGGAGTGGCCACAGAAGGTCACAGTGCTTGTTCGAGGAGGCCTGGTGGTGCCAGTGAGGTGGGGGGGCCGGGTGTGTGGGGGCCGAATGGAGAGTGGGCGTGCACGGCTCAGCTTCAGGTAGGAGACTGGGGGGGCTCCGTTGCTGTGAGCGTGGGCACCATCCTGCACATTTGATCATGTGGCCTGGGGCTTTGGAGCCACCTGAGGGAGGCGAGGGGCCTCGCAGGTAGGACAGGGACCCAGGACGGGGCCCTGACAATTGGACTGGGCCTCATGTGGTCCTCTGTGAATCATATCACCCGGCGCCCTGCTTCCTGGGTCCGGTGACCGAAGGCCTGGTGCCTGCCACCATCCATGCCCAGGGGACCAGGAGCAGTGGCAGACCAGGGTGGAGAGCTAGTAGAGGAGGGTGGGGCTCGGGCATGCAGACCCAGGCTGGGCTGGGTGTTCTGAAGGTGGGCAGGCAGGTTCTGCTGAACCAGGGAGACTCCAGGTGTGGCGCGTGAGCCGCCTGTGAGGTCCCCGTCGGCAGAGGGAGCCAAGACAGCAGGAGCCTGGTCACCAAGCGCAGCACCCTCAGCGTTGGTGTTTGTGCGCTGGGTGGGACATCGGAGAGCAGGCCACGGCCAGACCAGGGCCTTTGAGGCTCAGTGCTGGGGCCAGGAGAGGAGCCTCCGGCTGCTGGGAGTCCAGAGCCAGCGGCAGCAGTCAGCCCATTGAGACTTGCTGGTCAGCCTCCTACCAGGTGCGGGGAGTAGTGGGCTGGGGGCAGGTGAGCAGCACTGAAGCCACTTCCTTGACCTTTGGAGTGCGGCGTGCTGTTTCAAGTGAGCACAGAAAGGCTGTGAACCAGGCCGAGCCAGCAGGTGGCAGGCAGCTTCTTTGCTGCCGCGGTCCAGCCGCAGCTCATCCAAGGGTCCTCAGGTGAGAGTAGGCGTTGGCGCTGGGTAACAGGCAACTACACAGCTCAAAGGCAGGTGAAGCACTGTTCCGTTTATTGCAAGTATAAGCTGATTTTTTATATTTTCGTTTTTGGCATAGATTAACATTTACAGGTGTACAGCATGATCAGTTAAGCAGAAAAAATCAATACAAAGGTAACCAGGAAAAGTACGAAAGTTCCCATAGTTTCAGTTATGTTAAACAAAAGTTATTTTGACCAGGAAAACCATTAATCAGACAATTTGAAATAGTTCTATGTATACAGTTTGAATGTCTTATTGTTTATTAAAGTTCTCAGAAATTGTCATTGGCAACAGGTACGCTTAGACCGAGCAGAGGTTAGGAAATTCATTATAAGCCTTTGTAATATCTAACTTAGCTATCTATCTTGCTGTCTAAAATGTTTTTTGTATACTGAGGACTCTGACTCCTTGGTAGTTGTTTCTAAGTGCTTAGTTTGTAATAGCTAACCAGCTTCTTCTGTTTTTATGCCTGTCTAATTCTAATTGATACATATTCCTATTCAAGGTAAAGGAGGGGCTGTTACTCTAACAAGTCTATAACAATCAGGGGCTATTTTCTAAAGGGGTTTTTGCTATTCTATGAGGCAGTTCTGCGGGAAAACATATTTTTCCCTGAACTGTTCTTTCTTGGGTGGCTCTCACAGGAACAAATAAGTAAAGTACGATGCCTTAATTCAGCCAGGGTGATATTGCTTAGGACTTGAGCCAACTGTTGTTTTTTCTCTGAGAGTGGTCATTAATTCTAGGAGATTCCAAATTATTAGAAGTGTAAAGGTTAGAATACTAAGAAACAGTAAGAATAAAAGCAACACCATATATCCACTAATGCCACGTCCGTCCTGCTGGAAAACGCTTCTGTGAAGCCGTCATCTCCAAGTCGTGATTGTGTCAACCAACATGGTTAGAAAATGCTTCTGTGAAGCCTTTGTCCCCAAGCCGTGACTGTGTCAGCCGACCTGGTTAGCATCGGACGTGGCACTTTGCGACCTGGCAGAGCCGTCCCACAAAAGGGGGTGGGGCGGGCGCCTGTCACTGTGCGTCCCAGGAAGGGTGTTGGCCTAGCTGCACACTGGAAGGCCTGGAGCCCCCGACCCCACCCCCCCGGGGCCTGGAGTGCTACCGGGCGTGCTCGTACGCAGGTGGGGTGGCGAGGGGTCAGACACCCAGGTCACATCCCAGGGGGTGTTGTCCTGGGTCACGTGGGTCAGGTGGTGTCACTGGTGGAGTTGCTCCACCTCCTGTCCCTCCTGCCCCCGAGGGACTGGACCCCGTGTCCCGTGTGGTCTGTGCAGAGCCGCCCTCCCCTGACGTCCGTCCCCGTGGACTCGCAGGTGTTGTCCCAGCTGCTCGTGCTGCTGCTCCTCGCAGTGCCGGCCTTGGCCTCCGAGTCCAGCCACTCCCATGTCTCTGGTGTCCTTCTTGCCCCTTGTCCCCGCCATTCCCACAGGCGCAGAGTGTCGCTGTCCCGGCAGTTGCGCAGCTGCCTGTGGAGCCCTTGGCCACCCTATGTCCTTTGTCCTGTCTGTCGGGGTCCTGGGCCTCATCTGACCCGGCGCGTCCGCTCGCAGGGTGGATGTCAACGCTGACAGGAGAATCAGCGCCAAGGAGATGCAGCGCTGGATCGTGGAGAAGACAGCTGAGCACTTCCAGGAGGCCGTGGGCGAGAGCAGGGCGCACTTCCGGGCCGTGGACCCCGACGGTGACGGTAGGGCCCTCGCCCCGACCCGGACCCAGTGGGCCTGGCAGACCAGGACGAAGCAGTGGGCACCAGTGGGCCCTCCTGGTGCTGCTCACCCTGCCGGCCTCCTGGGCACAGTTGCCTCCATGCTGCCCTCGCGTGGGGGTTTCTAACAGGGGTCTTAAAGTGATGAAAGTCCCGTTGTAAAAGTGTTCCTTGTTAGACCTGCTGACAGGATGGTCTGCCTTCTTAGGCCGAGTGTCCTGGGATGAATACAAGGTGAAGTTCCTGGCCAGCAGAGGCCACAACGAGAGGGAAGTAGCCGAGAAGCTGAAGAACGACCAGGAGCTCCAAGTCGATGAGGAGAGTGAGTGCTGGGTCCCGGGGCCACAGCGCCTCGGGGCCGCTGTAGGGCCTCAGAGCCTGGTGAGCTGGTGGAGGCTCCTGGTGGGCGTGGAGGTCGGTGGGGGCCAGGGGGGCTGGCCCTCCTGCCTTGATGTTCAGAGAAGTCGCTGGGAAGCTTGTCTTGCTGGTAGGAACTTGACACTTGAGTGTCTTAGCCAAGGGCCACCGAGTCGCCGAGCAGGCTCTCGCCCTCCAGCTCACCACCCCTCTCCCTGGGGGCATGTCCACAGCCTGGTGCTGCTTGGGCTTGTTGGGGGCATGAGGACTTTGCCATGTGGTGCCCGTTGGTCCAGTTCTCCCTTCATCGGCAGGCTGTCGTCCCCGCTGTGATCCCAGAGCCCGAGTTGCTGAGGCGTCCACTGAGACATTGCCCTGAGTGTCCTGTCCACTGGTTGTTGGGTGGGGTGTGTTACAGCCTCAGTGGCACCCCCATCGCCCTGCCGTCCTCTGCTTGGTGAAGGTGCCGTGGCCACCCTGTTTCTCTGCTGAGTCTCTGCGTGGACCTGGGCGCCACTGGCCCTGGCAGGCCTGTTTGCCATCAGCCCCACAGTCCTGCCTTTGAGGTGTTAACCCTTGCGTGTGCTCCTCCTGGTGCCCCGGGGGGCAGCTGGCACTGTGTCAGCCTGGCCCTGCTACGGCAGGGCAGTCCTCCGCCCTCCCAGCCCCGGCCTCAGTTTCCCTGTCTTGTCTTCTCGAGAGCCTCACGTCCTCCCCAGCGAGCAGGGTGTTGGCTGCAGGTTTTTGTAAGTTCTCTCGTCCGGTCGAGCAAGTGCCCCCTCCCTTCCCAGGGTGCTGATGGTTTGATTGGGGAGGGGGTGGGTTCTGCCAGATGCTTCCTGTGCCGCGGATGTGCCCACAGGCTTCTCTCCTTCATCCCGTTGCTGCGGCCGCCTGCTCCTGCCGGTTCGCTGTGCTGATGTTTCGTCGGGGGGTTAGCACTTGTGTTCGCCAGACACTGCTGTGTGGTTTGGGGCTAGGGCCTCGTAGGGCTGGTCAGACTCGTCCCTCTGTCTCACGGCGGAGGCTTAGCCGTCGTGGAAGCTCTTCTTTCCCGTGGTGGGGGCTCGCCAGGAGCCCTCCACTGGCAGTGTTTCCGAAGTGTTTGTGTTTTGTGGGCCAGTCTGCATTTTCTAGTAATAGGTGAGTTACGCTCATTTGCATTTTTGTCTCTGCTTCTCCTGCTCCCCCCACCCCCTGCCCAGAACAGGGCCCCTCTCACCATCAGGGCTCCAGGCAGGGTCTCTCCCAGGCGTCCCTCCAGCTTTCGGTGCTGCTGGCATCCCTGCTTCCGTCCATGTCACACCAGTCTCTGTCATCTGTGTCCTCTCACTCTCGGGCACTTGCCGCTGGGCTTTGGGTCTGCCCTGAACACTGGCGACCTCGTTTGAGGTCCTTCGTGTGTCGCAGCCGCAGAAAGCTTTCCTCCAGATCGGGCTCCCAGGCTCCGGGCAGACGTGCAGGGCTGCGCCCATCCTGTCCCCTTGTCCCTCAGTGCAGTGGGCAGGAGCTCCCCGCTGCGCCCAGTTTGCCGTTCATCAGGTGGCCGGTGCAGACCCATGTCCACCAGAGGTGGTCAGCACGATGTCGTGGGCGAGGCCCAGGCGTCCCTGTGCCCGGCTGAAGCTGGCAGGACCCCACACAGCAGAGGCCCTGCATCTTGCCGGCTCCTGCTGTGTTGGCGTGGGGTGGTCCCCGAGGCCACCCCACCCAGCCCTGTCTCAGGGGAGCATGGAGAGCTCCCGACTCAGCGCTGGGAAGGGGGCTTTCCTTCTGAGCTCTGCCCCCCATATCTGGCACCCAGAGGGAAGGAAGGGATCAAAGTCCTGCTTCAGTCCCCTGGCTGGGGCCCGTTTCTCTTATTAGCATCAAGGTGGGGGGCTGCACCTGTGTTGGGGGGCTGTGTCTAGGGGGTGGTTCTGTGCCATTTACTGCTGGGGTTTGAACTCTCCTCCGAGGGGCAGAACTTGCGGCCTTGCGTGACCGTGTCTTAAGCTTGCCTCTGCGTTCAGGGATCGGGTCTCAGAGTCCCCTGGACGCACACAGGCTCACCTCTCTCAGCACAGGAAGTCCTGGAGAACCTCAAAGACCGCTGGTACCAGGCGGACAGCCCACCCCCAGACCTGCTGCTGACGGAGGAGGAATTCCTGTCCTTTCTGCACCCCGAGCACAGCCGTGGCATGCTGCGGTTCATGGTCAGGGAGATCGTGCGGGACCTGGGTGAGACCCCCCGCCCCCCACCACCCGGCAACTCGCTGGTCCTCCCAGCAGGGGGTTGGTGTGAGTGGGCCCTGCGCTGGATGACCTCCAGCCCTCTGGCCCCAGCCCAGTGTCCAGCAGGCCCTGCGAGACACAGGTGTTTGACTTTAGTCCGAAATGTCACAAACTGAAAATCCGGTGGCAAAACCTGCTTGGCTGACCCTACTCAGTGGTCCCAGCAGTCCCAGTGGTCCCATGCCTACTTGAGATCTGAGCACCCCCATGTCCTGCAGACCAGGACGGTGACAAGCAGCTTTCGCTGCCCGAGTTCATCTCCCTGCCGGTGGGCACCGTGGAAAATCAGCGGGGCCAGGACATCGATGACGGTTGGGTGAGGGACAGGAGAAAGGAGTTTGAGGAGCTGATCGATGCCAACCGTGACGGAGTTGTGACCATGGAGGAGTTGGAGGTGAGCACAGGGCCTCCGGGGTCGTGGGGGTCCCGAGGACGGGCCGCAGCGGAGCTGTGTGGCTGCACCTGATGGTGGCCGGCTCTGGGGGGCCACGCAGCCAGCACCCAGCAAAAGCTGGCCGTGCCTGTCTCCTGGTGTGGGTGGTAGGGCTGGCATGGCTGGGCCTGGGACAAGGATGCGGCGTTTTCACCTCTGTGGGTCGGTGCCGTGGAGCCTGTTTTTCCTGCCATGGACGAGTCATCTTGTTTTACATGAGAATTCTCTGATCCCTGGTGATAGCTGGTGGGCGGCTCGGGGCTGGGGCTCCTCTCCCTGCCCCCCACCCCGGCCCACGAGGCAGTGTTCACACGGCCCTGAGCCACTGCCAGCCTGGCATCTGCTCTCCAGAACGTTCCAGGACGTGCCTGCGTGCCTGTTGCAGACCCCGGCTGATAGGGTGTTGTGAGAAGTTGGGGCTCGCTGTGACAGTGTGCCCAGCCGCATCCCAGGCTGAGGGCGCTGGCCCTGGGCCGGGGTCTGGGCGGGCGCGTCCTGGGGGTGTCCCGGACGTGCCGACGGGCTCAGCGCCTTTGCAGGAGTACATGGACCCCATGAACGAGTACAACGCCCTCACCGAGGCCAAGCAGATGATCGCCGTCGCCGACGAGAACCAGAACCGCCACCTGGAGCCTGAGGAGGTGCTCAAGTACAGCGAGTTCTTCACGGGCAGCAAACTCATGGACTACGCCCGCAACGTGCACGAGGAGTTCTGAGCCCGCCCCTGCGCGGGGCGTCTGCGGCGTGCGGGAGGCCCGCGCAATCTCAGCATCTCGTTTCTGAGAACTCGGAGGGAGGCGCCGGCAGGGCCCGACCACATCAGGGCCTGCGGGCTGGCCGGGCCGTGGGAAGCAGCGGCTCCCGGTTTCCTCAGCGAAGCCTGAGGCCCCGGTGGCCGTGCCCTGGCGGAGCCGGCGGCGGGGGGTTGGGGGGGTGGCTGTCCCAGTTGCCGTCAGGGTTCGGTCTCTGAGGAAACACGTACTTGTGGCAGGAATCGCATTAACTTACTTTAAAATATAGTTGCCTCTTTCTCCTGGCTTCATTCTCTCCATGGACAAAAACACACAAATGATAATTTGGAACGGTGGGGCCGGGGGCTTCCCCTCGGTGTGTTTGAGGCGGGCAGTGTGGTTCGCACACCCGTTGTCGTGCCGTGTCCTGTGCTGACACTAGTGGGACTGGGGCCACCCCAGGGCAGTGGGAACCGCTCTCGAGGGACCAGTGGGGAGTGGGTGTTCCAGGGATGGGGACACCTGAGGACGAGCCCTGAGCCACTACTGTAGGGCTGGGCCTGGGCCGGGTGGAGGAGCCAGGAGGGGTTTGACAGGGCTGAGGTCTGGGGACGAGAGGGACAGTGTGGGCTGCTTTTGGGCCAGGTGGTCTCCTCTGGGTGTGGCCCTCTTGGCAGCGTTTGGAGGCCATTCGGAGCCTCCCTCAGGGCTGGCCAGGCCCAGCACTCTGCTGGCACATCTGCTCACCAGCTCCTTGTAGCCTGGGTTCCTCAGCACAGCTGGGCAGGCCAGCAGGTTTGCGGGGCCTGCGCAGTGGGGCGGGGTGGCCCTGGGTGGCTCACAGGACCAGCCCTGCCACAGGGACCCCCTTCCCAGCAGCCCAGGGTCAGGCCACCGCAGAGGAATGGGTGGAGTGACACCTGGGTTTCCACAAAAACAAAGCAAAGACTGTTTTCAGAGCTAAGACAGGAGCTGGGACCTCTCGGTGGGAGGAGGTCATGGTGGGCCTGGCGCCAGGGTAGGTGGGTGGGTGTGAGAGGTTGTGAGCTTGGCAGAGACGCCAGCTGGTCACCTGGTAGCTGGGCCCACAGGAGAGCCTGAGCCCGTAAGACGTGTGGTTGTCAGTGCCCAGGGCTCACCTGGGAGCGGAGACCCCGGGCCATGCCTGTGGAGCCTCACAGAACAGACCCCAGAGTTCTCGGGCAGGGGCCTCACATTGGCCCCAGGGAAGGAGAGGGCACTGCCCCCCCCCCCCCCGCCCAGACCTGAGGCTGCAGTTGTTTCCTTCTTTCTTGTAGATTATTTTTAGACAAAGGAGAAGGGAGGGAGGGAGGGAGGGAGAGCAATATTGATCAGTTGCCTTTCTTGTGCCCCCCACTGGGGCCCTGACCCCCAGCCCAGGCATGTGCCCGACTGGGAATTGAACCAGCGACCCTTTGGTACACAAGCTGGCACTCAGTCCCCTGAGCCACGCCAGCCAGGACTGTAGTTTTCTTTATGTGGCAAGAAAGCTTTTCTTAACCGTCAGTGGGCGACGGTGTGCTCACACACGCACACGCAGGCTGGGCTGCCCGACGCCCAGCCCTGTCCCCCACCGTGGACCCTCTCCAGGGGCTGGGAAAGGCGGGCCCTGTTGGGGCCACAGAGTCCAGGGGATTTCCCACAGGTGGGCCGGGAGCTGTGTGTACCTGAGCGTCCCAGGAGGAGGGGACTTTCCAGGCTCTGTGCCTGAAACTTCTTAAATTAGCTGTCAGATAGGTGAGCCCGTGCCGCCCGCCCGGTCTGGAAGGATGAAAACAGCCCAGAGATGCCTCCCCTGCCTTGTACCCAGCGACAGACGTGTGCCTCTGTTCTTTCCCCCTCACACGCTGTGGTGGTGCCTGTCCTGGGACCGTCCAGGACCACACTTGAGGGTGCCACATGCTCCCAGCACCAACAGTGGACAGCCATTCCAGTCCTAGCGAGTGGTGCCGAAGGTTTGTCCTCACAGAAACTCCCTCACATGGGCCCAGGTGTGCTCTGGAGTGGCCACACATGCCCCCAGCACTCCAGGCCAGTGACGCGTGCCACGCACACACACAGACACAGGCCTACCCCTGCCTGAGGCCACAGCACCCCCAGGACAGGGCAGATGCCCACTCAGCCGCACATGCTGGGTCTGCTCGGACGGGCCAGCGGGAGCACCGCAGGTGGCAGGGGGCCTAGGTGACTGGGGCTGCTCGTCCCCAGCCCCAGGTCTGGACTTCCAGCATCCAGGTGCCGGCCAGGACGGTTTCTCGAGGTCTCTGTCCTTGGTGGGCAGCCACCTGCCCATGACTTCCCGTGGTTGTCCCTCTGTGGGGCTCCCTGGGGTTGCTCCTGCTTCTTGCAAAGACACCAGCCCTGTGGGGTCAGGCCCCACTCCTGTGACCTCTGACCCAGATCGCCTCCAGATGCAGCTGCCTGGGGGTCGGGGCTTCGGCACGTGACCTTGGGAACCCAGTATCACGGCCACACCTGCTGCGCTCAGACACAGCTTAGCATCCACCCACCCACACAGCTGCTGCCCCTGCGGGTGCCAGTGGCCCTGCTCTATGGCTCCGGTGCTCCCTTCCCCCCCCCAACAGCTGGTTCTGGGCCAAGGTCCAGACTGTGGAGCCTGTTGCATGACCAAGGGTGCTGCCTCAGTTTACCCATGGACTCTGGATGCCTTTTGCTGAGGGCTGAGGATTGGCATCACCTCCCGTTCCTCCCCGGGAGCTTGGTCCAGCAGCTGAGGGGCCAGCCTGTCCCCACCCAGCCCAGGCCTGTCCAGAGGGGACCTGCACGTGTCTGCAGCCCGAGTTCCACTGCGGAGACCCACAGTGCGAGACCTGCAAACACCACGCCTGCCCACCCGGCCAGAGGGTGAAGGCCCAGGGTAAGTCCCTCCAGCTTCAGCCTGAGTGGCCTCACTCCCAGCCAAGGCTGTGCTTGAGCAGGGTGTGGCCGTGGAAGGAAGCTCACTGGTGTGGGGGACAGACGTGGTCTGCGGGCAGGGCACCTGTGTCGCTCAGCACGGCAGCCAGTTGGGCCAGCCCTTCCCTGGACCAGGGGCTGGAGCGGTGCCCACTTAGGGGAGTTGTGTGAGGCTGGAGGGTGGCAGGTCTAGGGCTAACGGGGACGCCAGCCGTAGCCCCCCCAGTCCAGGACCCTCACTGGCCTTTGCTGCCACTCCACGCCCACCCTGGCCCCATCACTGCTTTCCTCCCCACGTGTGCCCCCAGGGGCGCCTCCACTCAACCCAGGGTCACGGCCTTCAGGTCCCCCAAGGCTGCCTCCCGCACAGGTGCCTGCCCTGGATGGGGCACGTGCAGACGCTGGCTTCTCCGGGGCCCGGGCCTGAGGGTGTTGGGACCTCTGTCGAGGAGATGGGCGTGGGGGTCCACACCCACCCCAGTGGCCCTGCAGCCTGTCCGTCTGTCTTTCTGTCCCTCTGTCTGTCTGCAGGGAACTACAACTTTGGCTTCACATGTGTCGACTGTGCTGAGGGGACCTTCTCTGAGGGCAGCGAGGGCCACTGTAACCCTTGGGCAGAGTGAGTGCTGGTGGGGCCTTTGGGTGGCTCCCAGAGAGGGGACTCTCCTGTCCCTCCTGGTGTGGTGGCCCCGACAGATGGGGCAGCAGCCGTAGGAGGGGCTGCTGGTGGCCGAGGGCTGACGAAGGGCTCTGTGTCCCCATGTCCCAGCTGCTCCCAGTCTGGCCTTCGCACTGTGTTCCCCGGCAACAAGACGCACGACGCACTGGATGTGAGTGGCCCTAACAGTCTAGGGGCTTCCTTCTGGTGCCCTCCTCCTCACGCCAGCCCTGCCCCTCCTCCCCAGCCTTTATAGCCACATCCTGCAAGGAAAACCCCCAGACTCCCATGCTGTGGTGCGATGAGAAGTTGTGTGGGTGCTCGGTGGCCCGGTGCTCTCCACTCTGCCCTGCTGCTCCTGGGGCTGGGTGCTGCAGCCCAGCCCGCCTGCAAGGAGAACACCTACCCCAGGGGCAACAAGTGCTGTAAGGAGTGTGACCCAGGTGAGTGGCCTGCCTGCAGAGGAGGGCAGGGGCACCAGCAGGACACCAGCAGGGGACATGGGAACGGGGGCCAGGGGCACTCAGGTGGGGCCAGGGTGTGGGTAGCATGGGACGAGTGGACGTGGGACAGAGTGGGTGATGCCCCAGGGTGGTGGGGACCTGGCACCAGACCTTGTTGGCGAAGCCCCGATGTGCCCACAGGTTTCCAGATGGTGAGCCGCTGCACCGCCAGCCGGGACTCGGTGTGCCACCCGTGTAAGCCGGGCTTCTACAACGAGGCCGTGAACTACGACACCTGCAAGCCCTGCACCCAGTGCAACCAGCGTGAGGCCCGGCCCCTGCTGCCCCGCCACCCCCTCTCCTCGGGCACGCTTACAGGAGGCTTCTGGGGCCCCCACAGCCACAGGACCAGCCCCAAACCGCAGCAGGGCTCACCCCGCTCGGGGGTCCCCACCGGCACCTTCTGCCTCCCAGGGAGCTGAGACCATGCAGACTTGGGGTGTGGCGCATGTCGGCCACGTGGCTTCTCAGGCCGCAGAGGGTCCTGTGGGCTGGAGGGAGGGTGGGAAGGGAGGCCAGACTGCCTCGGGGCTGAGCCTGGTCCACATGGCCAGAAGGGATGCAGCCTCAAGGGGCCACCAGGTGTCTGGGGGGCCGCTGGACAGGGGAGGAGGCTGTGGGCCCTCGGCCTGAGGCCAGCCGCGTCCTACAGGAAGTGGGAGCGAAGTCAAGCGGATATGCACTGCCACCAACGACACCGTCTGTAGCTGCCGGCCCGGCACCCAGCCCCACGGCGGCTTCAAGCGCGGAGTCGGTGAGCCGGGGCCCGGGTCTGTCCATGTCCTCCACATCATACACTGTCACCTCCTGCCCGGCACTCCTCTCCCAGACCAGACCCAGTGCCCCTCCCCCAACAGGTCACACAGAGACCTGGGGGCTCTGGGTCCAGCTGGGGGGTGGAGTACGGGAGGGGCTTCCAGAGGTCGAGGGGCAGCACGGGGCCCAGCCTCTCACGCAGTCTTCACTGCCTCCGTGCTGTCTCTGTGGCAGACTGCGCCCCGTGCCCACCAGGACACTTCTCCCCCGGTGACAACGCGGCCTGCAAACCCTGGACCAAGTGAGTGTCTCAGGGGCTGGGAGGCTCAGGGGCCTGGCTGCCTGCGAACCAGGAGCCAGGTCCGGAAGCAGGAAGCCGCTGGCTCGGGGAGCTCCTGGCCCCGTCCCCAGTGATGGCCTGTCCCCTGCTCAGCCCGGGCCCTGGCCCCAGGACTGCAAGAGGCCCCCACCCAGCTCAGCTGGGAGTTCGTCTTTCAGGGCTTCATGGTGGGGCGGGGGTTTGTGGGGAGGGCCAGGAGGAGCCTTTGGGGAGCAGAGTGAGTGAGGGGACATGGGGGTGAGCCGTAGCCTCGGAAATCCTGCAGGTGGGGCTGAGCTTCCTGGGCAGCTGGGCCCCGGCCCCCTCTTCAGCCCCCCTTGCTTTGTGGGGTTTGATGCTGCCGGAGGCCCCCCAGTGTGGCCCCACGGGTCCCTGACAACACCCCTCCCCTCAGCTGCACCTTGGAGGGGAAGCGCACCCTGTGGGCTGGCAGCAACAGCTCCGACGCCATCTGTGAGGGCAGGACGCCCCCAGCCACCCTTCCTGAGAAGACCCCAGGGCCCCCAGCCCAGCTCCCCACCACCCAGCCCCCCACCGCCTGGACCAGGCCCTCACAGGGAACTGCTATGCCCCCTGCAGAGCCCCCCAGGGGTAAGGGTACCTGGCCTCCCCCAGCAGGGCCCCCAATCCAGAGAAGAGTGGGCGTGGGGAAGGCGGGGTGGGGGTGGACCGCCCCAGCCCCATGGGGCCCCCTCTGGTGGCCCCACTCAGCCACGCTCTCGCCACAGGTCCTGAGCTGGCCGCTGTCCTGGGCCTGGGGCTGTGTCTGGGCCTGCTGGCCCCAGTGGCCGCCGTGCTGGTCCTGCTTCAGCACTACAAGGCCTGGAGGCTGCCCACCCATCACACCAAGCCCCCCGGTGAGTGCCGCCGCCATCCACCCGGACCGCCTGCCCAGAGTCCCAGGCCCCTGTCAGCCTCCACCTTTGCTCTCCCCCCACCAGGAGGGAGCAGCTGCCGAACCCCAGTGCAAGAGGAGCAGTCAGGCGCCCACTCTGCCCTGGCCAAGCTCTGAGCAGCCGCACCGTTGGCAGCCGGCGCCCCAGCACCCCTTCAGCCTGCCAACCCCTCGCCCCATCCTCCCCCCACCCCCCGGCACCCTGCCACCTGCCCTGCGCCGTTCTAGGTGCGCCTGGGCCCGCCCCCGGGCTCGGCTATGTATGCTGTGCATACTCCAACCAGGGTGGCCCCTAATAAACTGTGTTGGCCGACTCGGTCTCAGTCTGGGTGCCTGTGGGCATATGCGTGGGGGCCCAGTGCCGGGGCTGTGTGTGGGGCGGGGGGCTCCGGCAGAATGCTTAGGCCTTGGGGCACCGTCCCCCCGCCCCTGCTCTGGGCCCAGATGGTGCTGCAGGGGGACGTGGAGCCAAAGAGGAGGTCCGGGGCCATCAGACGATGGATGGCGAGGCCCCACAGTGAGGCCAGTGGCCTGGTGCAGGGGATCGGGCGGGTCCTGCTAAGGCACGGGGGGGGGGGGGGGACAGATTCAGGTTTCAAAGGGACATTGACGACATCCCCACCATCCCTGCAGGAGGGCCTAGTGTTGCTTGTCCTTCCTCCCAGCCCCTCAAACCCTGTGCCTGCCTGCCATGAGTGTGTGACGCCCTGGACCCCCAACTGTGCCCCCGGTCTCTGGTGCCGCTCCATGCCCTCCAGGTGCCCAGGGCCAAGCACCCCCAGGGTCCTCGAGGGTGGCCCCACTCCCGAGCCCTACAGGTAGGGTGCCAAACTCCACTCTGGGAAACTGGAGGTGCTGGTGGACGTGAGCAGGGGCCTCAAACGGAAACTCCAACGTCCATCGGCAGCGAGGTGGACGGAGAAATCCTGGCGTGTGCAGGCGGCCCCTGGCCAGCACTCAGGCGGCCCTCCTCCATGTGCGGCTTGGACAGGCTGCCCGTGGTGTTTTGGGAAGAGACCGACCGTGGCAGCAGCCAGCCTCAGCAGCCCTGCTCACGTGCATCGTACATCCGCCCCGACCCAGGAAGGGGCGTGGGACCAGCCCACCTGAGGGAAACCACAAGCCAAGGAAGGAGGGGCACGCCCTCGGGGCCTACAGCACGTTCAGGTGCTGCCGGGAGGGACTCGGTGAGACACCACACGGGAGGGAGGTGCACTGGGCAGAGCCTTACTCAGAGGCCACGTCCGGCCTGGCCCCCTCAGCTCCCACTCCCTGTCCCCTCCAGCCCTGCTGAGCTGGGCTTCCCACCTGCTGGTGGCTTTCTCTCTACACTTGCCCCACTGGCCTCAACCTCTCCCCCTCAGACCTCTGACCCCCATCCCTGGACCCTCTGGCTGCAAAGGGAAGGAAGCCATTTGCCTTCATGAGCTGCAACAGGGCCAAATAGGGCTGTCACCCCTGATGAGGGAACAGGGACCTCCAAATGGGGCCTGAGGGAGGGTCTGGACCTTGGTGCTTGGAAGGTTGGGGGTCATGGGGCAGGGCTTCCTCCCCACACCCACCCCAGTCTGGGGCTCTGTGTTCTTTGTGGGACAGAGGCATGGACGGAGGGTGGCCACCTTCCTGTCACTTCTGCACTGCCCTGGTCCGTGCTTGGCTCTGCTGACACCCCCAGACCTTCTCCTGCGCAGGCTCTGCCCAAGTCCCAGGCCTGGGTGTTGAGCTGAATCCTGCCCCAGCCGCAGGAACCAGGGGTGCCCACCTGGTGTGTCCCCATCTGGCTCCCCCATCTGGCCCCGTGGAGCGACAACTCTCTGTCTCTCCACACCCCCAGGCCTCCCTGGGGCTAATGCCAGACACCCCTGTGGGTCCCTCAGGGCATGCACACGGGTTGCTTCTGAAAGTCGAAATAAATGATGCGGATTTGCAGCTGCTCGTGGGCTGGTAATAAAGCTGGAAATAAAGACAGGCAGAGGGTCACCTCGGCCCCACTGCCCACCTCAGAAGCCACGCTGGCTCAAGGGGCCACCCCGTGGCGGGCACAGGAAGGCAGGCGTGGGCACTGGTGCTTTCTGACTTCGCTCTGCCTCTCAACGGCTTTGCTGGCCACCCTCTGAGCACACGGCCAGGCCCCTTCACATCTGCGGGGCTGCAGGTGACGGCAGCGACTCCGCCCCTGCCCACCTTGCCGATTCCAGAAGGTTCCAAAATTCCAGAAGGTAATTTTGGAAGGACCAAATCACAAGCATCACTGTAGGGGAATTAACATGTTTCCTGGGTGCCTATCAGAACCGAAGGGCACCTGCTGGCACAGACCTGGTCTCTCCCGCCTATAAAGTAAACGGGGCCCCGGATCTCCGCTCAGAGCACCTTTACCTGGCATCCAGGTAAGGCCACATGGCCTTCTTTCGGCCCTCACTCTCAGACCCACCTCCCCACTAGGAGCTGAATGCAAATCTCAGGGTTCCCTGGCCCCACTGGCCCCACCTTACCTTCAGGGTCTCAGGCAGCTGGGAGCCACAGCCACCCTGGAGACCCGTGTCTGAGGACCTGAGAACAAGGGCTGAGTCATTTCTCAACCTATCATTTCTCTCAGAAAAGGGACAGGCTCGCCTTCTGTGATCACAGCCCTCAGTCCACCAGCCGTCGGCGCCCCCCTAGGCCACATTCCAGAGACCCAGTGCCCAGCCCCCACACCCCCAGTGGTCTTCACCAGCTCCCCTGTGCTGAGCCTCAGCAAGGCGGGGGCACAAAGCCAGACAATCTAGGTGGGCTTCCTGGAGGAGGCAGGCCCCAGAACCCTTCAGTGAGCCATGGGGAAACTGAGGCTCAGAGAGACAAGGAACCATGTCAAGGTGAGTTGGAGGCTGTTCTCTGTGGCTCAAGAGCTCTGGTGAGGGCTGGCGCTCCACACCCTCCAGGGCGACCGGGTCTATCTAGGGAGACCTGGGTCGGAACCTCTCAGCAGTCAGAGCTGCGACTGCACAGGCTTCAAGGGCCTCAGGCTTCTGCCAGCACCCGGGCCTCTCCTCTCCCACTCCCCCCACACCCCCACACATGCCGAGGAGCCCCCTGGGTTGGGAGTGGGAGGGGCTCCCGGGGCTCAAAAGCACAGGCAGGGTGGCTGCTGGCTGCACCCACTGCTGGCTGCACCCACTGGGGTATGGGGGTCATTCCAAGCTGCTGGAGCCCCGCCAGGCTGGGTTGCCCCAGTCAGGAAGAAGGCTCATCGTAACCCTTGCAAAGCAGAGGGACACTCATCCTAATTCCCAGAAAGTGGGTGGGGGGCTCCTCCCGACCCCTGGGTGGGCTCCCAGGCTGCTGGGTGCTGAGCTCAGAGCCTAGTGGGTGTGGCCATACCCGAGGCAGGTGGGGCTCTGGGTCTGCAGGCTTCAGGGAGGACGAAGGACTGGACCCGGCCCCCCTGAGAGTCCAGGGAGGCTGGAGGTGGGAGGGGATTCAGCCGAGAGCCAGCCGAGGGGCCCAGAGAGGGAACTGCTTTGGCTCAGTTCCACCCGCAAGGGGAGGTCCCTCTCGAGAACCCAACTGTGGGCACTGCCCACCCACAGTGACTCAGGGCCTGACTGACCACCCCACAGCCAGAGCCCACCCCTGCTACCCTCCTGCCCACACCCCTGTCTCTCCAGACCAGATGGCCACAGGCTTTGCACAGATTTTCAGACGCCCCCACCCCTCCCGGCTCCCACTGGGCTGGGCTGTGTGTGGATAGGCGCTCCCCAGAAGATGTCGGGCAGGAGCCCTTGTGAAGCCCAAGGTCACACCACATGTGTCTGGGGCATCAGTCAGTGGACTCCGACCTCAGCAGCTGGGACCCACTAGTTTTGGAATAGGCTTTATTTTTCAAAATACTTTTAGGTTCACAGAGAAATTGAAGGGCAGGTACAGAGACTTCCCACCGGCCCCCACCCACCACAGTGGTCGCCGTTACCAACGTCCCCACAGAGAGTGCATGTGTCACAACGGACATGCCACCGTCACCCAGGGGCCCCCCTTACATTAGGGTCCCTCCGTGCTGTGCATTCGGCGGTTTGCACAGAGGCGCCGTGACCTGTGTTCCCGGGATGATCAGGAAGGAGTCTCACTGCTCCCAAATCCCCCGCGCCCCGCCTGCCCCTTGAGTAGCGCGCTGCCTGTTGGGGGTCCCGGTGGTAGCAATTTCTCTCTCCCCCTGGGGCGTGGTAGAGGCGGGGCTGCGCTCCGGCCTCTGGGGCGGGGTCTGGGTGTGCCCGGTGG
This sequence comes from Sturnira hondurensis, assembly GCF_014824575.4. NCBI lineage: Eukaryota > Metazoa > Chordata > Mammalia > Chiroptera > Phyllostomidae > Sturnira > Sturnira hondurensis. The sequence goes on from NW_028086562.1 coordinate 4,596,549, forward strand.
GGCGTGATGGCGTCTCGGAGTCGGGGAGCTCTCTTGGGCGGCGGTGCCATGGACGCAAGGGGCGTGCTGGCGGCCCTGTGGGGCGTCGCGCTGCTCTGCGCGCTTGGCCTGGGCCAGCGGTCCCCCGGGCACTCGAGATGCGGCCCCGGGCGCTCTGTGAACGGGACCGGGGTGAACGCGCGCTGCTGCGGCCCGTGTGCCTCGGGTAAGGCGCGCAGCGGGCAGGCGGGGGTGGGGTCCGGGCTCCGGACTTATAGGCGCTGCGCCCCCTCCGCTTGCGCAGACCCGGCCGAGGCGAAGCAGTGGACAAGCTTTCCAGGTCCAGAACCCCGGGCTCTACCGCAAGCCCAGGGAGTGGAAACAGCCCAGCTCCCGCCGGTGGCTTGAGGCAGGGACCCGGGGTGAGGGGTGGGAGCCGTTTCCATGACGGGCCAGGGTCCTGGTTCCTACTGAGTGCATAACCGAGTCCTCGGTCATCACTCAGGCCAATTCCTGCCCCCTACCCCCTACTCCCGTCTCTGACCTGTGGCTGTGGGTGAGGGGCAGGTGGAACGTGGCCGTTCGGGGACACATATCAAAGGAAGACACCCCAGAGTGTCACCCTGAGGGGTCCTGGGGGTGGGGCCCGGAGGAAGACAGGCAGACTACCTCCAGGCACATGGCGCCTGGCTCAGTGCAGGGTAAGGGCGGCCCCCAGGCCACTTCCTTGTCTGTCAGGGGCAGCTCCAGGTCCCAAGCAGAGCCACAGCGACGCTGGGTGAGCCCAGCTTCAGGGGGAGCAGAGGGCCAAGTGAGGGTCCTGGCTCCCAGACAGCTGCCCTCTGCCCCCTGGTGGCACCTGAGAGTGGGCTGCCTGCCCTGACGCCCCTCCACCCTGGAGGGCTGGAGAGGGGGCAGTCCTGGGAAGGTGGGCTCGGCCCAGCTGCTGAGGGGCCAGCCTATCCCCGCCCAGCCCAGGCCTGTCCAGAGGGGACCTGCAGGTGTCTGCAGCCCGAGTTCCACTGCGGAGACCCACAGTGCGAGACCTGCAAACACCACGCCTGCCCACCCGGCCAGAGGGTGAAGGCCCAGGGTAAGTCCCTCCGGCTTCAGCCCGAGTGGCCTCACTCCCAGCCAAGGCTGTGCTTGAGCAGGGTGTGGCCGTGGAAGGAAGCTCACTGGTGTGGGGGACACAGACGTGGTCTGCGGGCAGGGCACCTGTGTCGCTCAGCACGGCAGCCACTTGGGCCAGCCCTTCCCTGGACCAGGGGCTGGAGCGGTGCCCACTTAGGGGAGTTGTGTGAGGCTGGAGGGTGGCAGGTCTAGGGCTAACGGGGACGCCAGCCGTAGCCCCCCCAGTCCAGGACCCTCACTGGCCTTTGCTGCCACTCCACGCCCACCCTGGCCCCATCACTGCTTTCCTCCCCACGTGTGCCCCCAGGGGCGCCTCCACTCAACCCAGGGTCACGGCCTTCAGGTCCCCCAAGGCTGCCTCCCGCACAGGTGCCTGCCCTGGATGGGGCACGTGCAGACGCTGGCTTCTCCGGGGCCCGGGCCTGAGGGTGTTGGGACCTCTGTCGAGGAGATGGGCGTGGGGGTCCACACCCACCCCAGTGGCCCTGCAGCCTGTCCGTCTGTCTTTCTGTCCCTCTGTCTGTCTGCAGGGAACTACAACTTTGGCTTCACATGTGTCGACTGTGCTGAGGGGACCTTCTCTGAGGGCAGCGAGGGCCACTGTAACCCTTGGGCAGAGTGAGTGCTGGTGGGGCCTTTGGGTGGCTCCCAGAGAGGGGACTCTCCTGTCCCTCCTGGTGTGGTGGCCCCGACAGATGGGGCAGCAGCCGTAGGAGGGGCTGCTGGTGGCCGAGGGCTGACGAAGGGCTCTGTGTCCCCATGTCCCAGCTGCTCCCAGTCTGGCCTTCGCACTGTGTTCCCCGGCAACAAGACGCACAATGCTGTGTGCGGCCTGCTGCTGCCGCCCGCTGAGCCGCACTGCCCTCTCGCCGTGCTCCTGGCCCTGGGTGCCTGCATCCTGGCCCTGACTGCAGCCCAGCTCGGCCTGCACCTCTGGCAGCTGAGGAGGCAGCTAGCGCGGCCCCCAGGTGAGTTGTGCCTGAGGTTGGGGAGGCGGGCCCCTCCGTGCCCTGCCCGCTGACCACGGCCCCTCTGCAGAGGCCCAGCCACTCCTGGAGATGCCACCAGTGGTGGACGACACCTGCAGCTGCCAGTTTCCGGAAGAAGAGCGAGGGGGACGGCTCTCGGAGGACACGGGCGAAGACAAGGGCCCACCGGGGAACCTGTGGGTGTGAGGCCTGGCCATCTTCCAGCACAGTGGACCCTGACACAGGCCTCCCTGGAACTGGCCCGGGGCCGACCCTCCGGTGCATGGGCTCTGGGCCCTGTGAGGGGCCCGGATCTGGCCCGGCCCTGCTCCCCTCGGCGGTGGAAGTGGGTGGGGATTGTGGCAGCGATGACTCCCCAGATCATGCGGAAGAGGACAACGACGACAGGAGACACCATTGGCAGGGCTGCCTCCCTCCCTTGCTGGCCCTGATGGGGTGGGGTCTGTGGGCCCCCGTTCCCTGGACAGGAGGCCAGACAGCCCAGGACAGGCTGCAGGCAGAGCCCAATAAACACCTGCCCAGCGACCTGAGTGGACGTGTGCTGGGCAGAGGCAGGGACACAAGGCACGGGCCCTGGGGCTATCCCCAACCAGTGGCCACCTTCCCTCCTGGGCTAGGTGGGGTGGGGGTTCGGGTTTGGGAGCAGAAGTCAGGCCACCCCAGAGCAGAAACCGCAGGGCTCGGTAGGCGTCCTGGGGGAGGGGCTGTGCTGGCCAGCTACCCTCTGTGCATCTGTGCCCCATCCAGTGCCCCTCGCTGCTTGCCTGCCTGGCACACACTAGGGTGGCTGGGTCCTGGGCCTGTGTCGGATCTCAGGGCCACCACTGCTCCAGACTCTGGGCTCAGGTTGGGCTTCCCTCAGGGGGCACCTGCCGTGTGTCATTTGGGCACAAAGTCTGGGGCCGGGTCATTTTCTGCCCTCAGCGCCTCTGGGTGGATGGTGGCCATCTCAACTCAGACACCTTTGACCCCAGCCCATCACCTCACCCTGCTCCTGGCCTCTGCCACCTCGCAGGACCCAGATCCCTGGGAGCATGGTTCTGGGGTTGGTTCCTCCCAGCCTCCTGGCAGGGCTGACACCTGGGGAGGTCTGATAAGGACTCATTGGCACAGGCTTCCAGGGTGCGGAAGGCGGGCCAGTGGGGACCCGTCTCAGCAGCAGCACCCTCCAGGTGGCAGCACACCTGGATGCCTGCTGGCAGCCCACGTCCTCCAGTCCCCCTCCCCTCCCATCCTGCCTACACGTAGCCCAGCAGAGCCCTCCTGACCCACTCGCTGGTCCCCACCCCACCAAGCCCAGCAGGCAGGGCGGCCAGGTGGGCACTGCGCGCAAATCAGGGAGATGGAGGACAGAGGGGCTCGGGTGTGTCCCCCCCAAGGACATCGTCCCACCCCGGCACGGCACAGCTCACTTTTGCCCCTGGAAGGAGGGCAGGGACGCCTTCGTGATCTTGATCCCTGGGGCAATGCTTATCCTTGGGCACCGCCCCCGTGCCCGCCAGGTCCCGTGCTCTGGGTATGTCCATGGAGCCCAAGCCCCTGGTGAGTCCCAAGTGAACTAGCAAATAAAAAAGCGGGCGTGGGCCAGCTGGACCTCGGGAAAACAGCAGCGGACACCTTTCAGGCTGTCCTCAAAGCAGACAGCCTCGCTGGGACCTGCCTGCCACACTGTCCACTGTGTCTCCAGGCCAGGTCCCTTGCTCTGCCAACCCCTCACTCGTCTCCTCGGGCAGCCAGCTCTCCTGGGGCTTCCTCCTGTCACCTGGGCCCCTGGATTGTTCCACCCCCACTGACAGGCTCCCGGGCGGGCTCTCCCACCTGCCCCGGACCCTCCTCAGGTGCCTGCTCAGGCTGTCCCTGAGCAGGGGGAGCAGGGAAGGGGTTCCCCACCTGGCTCAGCTGCCCTGGGGGGCCAGGCCTCAGGGCATAGGAAGCCCTTCCCCAGAAACCAGTGGCCTGCCCACGCCTAAGTCCCAAGGGGCCTAGCAGGTGGGAGAGGCAGGGCTGACTCAGCGTGGAAACTCCTGGGCAGAGCTCGGCTCTCAGACGTCAGCTCGCGGGTGGGGGCGGCAGGAGTGACGCAGAGCAGTGGGGGATTCCAGCAGCCAAGGGCAGTGGGAGGTGAAGGGGGCCTGGGCGGACACCCTCTCGCCCCAGGGAGGGCTTGGGGGTGATTCCCTCCTCAGCCCCAGGTGCAGCAGAGGCGCCCCCCTACTCGGCAGTCACCTCATCTCCATCTGCCCCTCCCTGCCCTCACTCCCCACCTCCGGGCTCCCGAGCCTGCTCAGGCAGCCTTCTTGGAGCCCCCAGGACCCCAGGGTCTGCAGGGCTGGCCTGGCTCTGCCCTGAAAAAGGCCTGTGCTCAGTATCAGGCTGAGGGGTGGGGGTTTAGGTGTTAGGAGGTAGCAGAGGGGTTAGGTGGGGAGGCCTGAGCAACTCCAGACTCGGAAGCAGGAAACGTGGGCAGGCAGTGAGGGCCAGTGCCCAGGGCAGGGGCCCTGAGGAGACTCAGGGGTGCTGGCTGTGGGGAAAGGGGGGTGGGGAGGCAGTTTGGAGTTAAGGGGCTGTGAGCGCCCCCTTAACCAGCTTCCTAGCGTGGGGCAGGTGTGCGCCCCCTTGCAGAGGCTGGTAGCCTGGCCGGGCCACCAAGCCCTAGGGAAACCCCAAGGTGAAACTTCACCCACCCAGAACTGCCACCCCCAGGAGTAGGTTCCAGCTGTTCCGGAAAACCACAGCTCCGCCTCCCAGGGTTGGAGTTCAGTCTGATAAGGATCCCGAGTCTGTGTTCCCAGAAGCTCTTCCGGCCTCGGCGGGTCCCCGCCCTTCACCTGCCCTTCCTGTTACTGCGGTTGGAGTCTCAGCTGGACAGAGACCCTCAGTGGGGGGCAGGAAGGAGGGCCACCCCAGACAGAGCTTGTCCTAGGGCACCGCTGGGGCTGGCTGCCAGGGCAGGGGGTCCTTGGCTGCCCCGGTGCTGCATGTGTGCCCAGCGGTCAAACGGGCCCACTGTGCCAGGCCCGGCCACTCAGGGTCCTTGATCAGGACGTGGGGCCGTCACTCCTGTCCCCCCAACCCACAGGTTACCCTGAGCATTGAGGAGCAGTCCCCTGTACCTCAGCCCCAGAGCTGGGCTGAGCTCTAAGGCTGAGACATGATCCTGGAGGGGTGGCTGGTCCTGTGCTGGTTTTGGGGGCTCCACCCCAAAGTGGCTGTGCTCGGGGTGGGGTGGGGAGCCAGACACCTCCATGGGTCTCATCCTCCCAGGAGGTTTCAGGAGTTGTGACTTGGGCCAAGCAGCTTCAGACCCGTGTGTCTCAGGGACACACTGCAGGGCTGAGGGGCTGGTGGTGTCCACCGAGTCCTTGGGGTTCCCTGGCTCTGGCTGGAACAGACCCATGACTTCCAGAAGGTGCTCAGCAGACCCGGGGCACTCTCTGCCTGAGGCTGAGAGATGCCCCACTGGGTGCCGGGGGAGGCTCTAGGGTTGGTCCCCAGGTGCTTCCTGGGTTGGAGCCAGGGGCAGCTGGACCCCCCAACCTTCCTGCAGACAGAAAGCACTGCTGGGGTTCCCCACCTGCCAACAGGATCCCTGGAGGGGAGAGGGAAGAGGAAGCAAGTAAGGAGTGTGTGGGGGTCTGGATATGAGGGGCGGAGGGAAGGAGGGGGGCAGCCCTCCCCTTGGAGCACATGCCTGGCTGGGCACAGGACCGGGCAGCCGTGTCCTGGGCACCTGGCACCCTTGCTCCCCCACTCAGGGGTCCCAGCTGCCTCTGCTGTGACTGCTGCCCCTTGTCTTTGAATATTGACAGGTGGTCAATGTTCAGGGGGCACCTGCTATATTCTATGCATTGAATATAGCAGGGGGCACCTGCTACCCGAAGATGCCAGGTGCCGTGTTGCAGCAGCGGAACATCGTAAGGGTGGGGAATTGACTCTGTCTCTGTCAGTGCTGACTCTGGTGCGGCTTGTAGATGAACAGCTGCTTATGTAAGAATTCTAGGAACTACAAAAGATGCAGAACCCATCTCAACGCTCCAGGGGAAGCACTGACCTTCAGCGGTGGAGCTACGATGACGTAAAGCCAGGGTGACTAAACCGGGATGACGCACACAGGACTGTCGCCTGCCCTGGTGGAAAGCACTGTGCCTGTCTGCAACCCCCTCCCCCGATCTGTCTGTTCTGTACCCCCTCCCTCCTTATAAACACCTCTGCCGGCGCGGAGACGGGGAGACAGGCTGTGACGTGAGTCCCCCATCCTTTCTGCACATCAGCACTTGCCTGAGTGCTGGCTTTCGAAGTGGTGGCCAGCGGGGCCTGGGTTTGGCTACACCATGTGCCACAGCACCCCAGTCTCCGTCTCTTGCCCGCCTCCCCTGCCTCCCGGGTCCTTAAGGTCCTGGACGTGGGCTGTGTGGGGCCTGGGGTGTGACCGCCGCCTCGGCGGGTAAAGAGCAATGGCTCTTGGGATATCGCACTTGAGGCTTGGGCCCTCGGGGGGCACTGGGGACTTAAGAGCAGCAGAGGGCCCAGGCCTTTGGGCCCTGCATGGGCATGGGGCCGGCTGCTCTGCCAGCGTGCACTTCCTGTGGCGTCACAGGTCCGGTGCATCATTGCGGCCGAGCAGGGTCCAGGGATGACAGAGGCGGCAGCATCTCCCTGAGGACTCGGCCACGCCCACGAGCCCACAGGTTGGCTCCACCTGGGACAGCCGGAANCGCCTCGGCGGGTAAAGAGCAATGGCTCTTGGGATATCGCACTTGAGGCTTGGGCCCTCGGGGGGCACTGGGGACTTAAGAGCAGCAGAGGGCCCAGGCCTTTGGGCCCTGCATGGGCATGGGGCCGGCTGCTCTGCCAGCGTGCACTTCCTGTGGCGTCACAGGTCCAGTGCATCATTGCGGCCGCGCAGGGTCCAGGGATGACAGAGGCGGCAGCATCTCCCTGAGGACTCGGCCACGCCCACGAGCCCACAGGTTGGCTCCACCTGGGACAGCCGGAACCTTCTGGGAGAACACTAATGTTGCCCTTGCCACATCCGCAGCCCAGAGGCAGCTTGTGGGCCGAGGGTGGGCGGGGGGGGGGCACACAGTGGGGGTGGGGGCGTGGGGGGCAGAGGGGGGTCTGTGAGCTGAGACAGGGCACACCGGGAGGGGCCCTGAAGCAGCACGGCTGTGGAGCAGCATGGGTACCAGCAGGGAACATGGCCATGGCCCCAAAGGCCCAGGTGGGGGTTTCACAAAGACCTGGGTGCGCTCGGTCTGCCCAGGAGGCCCCTGGTTCCTGATGGAGGCTGCCCTTCATCCCACCCCAGCCTTGGGCTCCGAGCTGGCCGGCTACTGCAGAGCCAGCAGTAGCTGAGCATGGCCCCTCATGGAAGGACCACTGGACATGCTGCAGGGGACTCTGGCTCCTGGGCCCTGGCCTCTCAGTGACCTCTTGCCTGAGCACCCCACACTCCAAGCCAGGCAGACAGCAGGAGGATGAGGGCTGCAGCGAATCTGCAGCTGGGGCCCTGCTCCCTGGCCCAGTGGTGGGCCCCTCACTGGCTCCGTAACCCTGGGGGACTCCCTTTCCTTCTCTGAGCCCCTGTGCCTCCATCCCTTCTCTCCCTGGCTGTGTGGCGGCCGGCTCCCGCAGGCGGCGGGGATGCAGTAGTGCTCAGCGCCCTCTGGCGCCCTCTGCTGCACGCACCAGAATGTGACCGCAGGGTGGCCGGCAGTGGAGGGTTGGCTCCCTGCCCCTCCTAGCTTGAGCACCAACTCGGGGGTACCCAAGGGACTGGCAGCCTGTCCCAGCTGCTGTGGAGGCCACGGGTGCTGGGCGTGGGTTAGAAGCCAGAACCCACGGGGGTAGGTCAGACGCACGTGTGACTTAGACAACGGCTGGGAGAGGTGAGCAGAGCACGGTGGGGGGGGGGGGGGGGCCGTGCAGGAGGGGCGGGTGCAAACTGGGACGGGCCCAGGTTGGCTGACGT